>NC_136484.1:93451966-93621966 GCF_053919585.1 Euprymna scolopes
ATGTGCTGCTGCCATCGCGCACAGAAATCACTTTTTCCATAGCTACCAACGTAATAGATGTACTGAGACTAAAGCTGCTTTCAGGACTGCCAGCAACTACTGTAAAAGAGTAATAAAAAATGCAAGAGCGCTATATGCTCACTCTGTTAAATCTAAAGTAGCTGAGCAGCGGCTTGGTCCCCACCAGTTCTGGTAAATAGTTAACAGGATCTTGAACAGAAGCGTGCGTTCTATCTCAACTATCATCAATGGATCTGAGGTCATCTCGTCAGCATCAGACAAGGCCAGACAATTTGCCAAGAACTTTGCAGCTAATTCTACCCTATGAGACAATGGCCATCAACTCACTGTATTTCCTCCTATAACAGACAAGACGCTATGCAACATACAAATATCTGTGCGTGAGGTCGCCAAGCTAATCAAGAACCTTGATTCCAGTAAAGCAACTGGCCCTGACGGCATTCCAGTTATAGTGCTGAAAAAGCTCCAATCAGAACTTGCCCCCATACTTACAAAACTGTTTAAGCGTTGCCTTAAGGAGAAGTGCTTTCCAACACCCTGGAAAACCTCATCAGTATGCCCTGTATTTAAGAATTCATGTGAAAAGTCATCTCCCTCTCAGTATAGACCAATAAGTCTCCTGTGTGTCATGAGTAAGTTGTTGGAATCCATATTAAATAAAGAAGAAGTCAACCACCTCAACAGAAACAACATTCTTAGTAACATGCAATATGGTTTCCGCTCTGCAAGATCTACAGCAGATGTGCTAACGGTTATATCACATAGGATTAGTTAATCTCTTGACAAAGGTTTCCTTTCCAGGGCAATTGCTCTTGACATATTGAAGGCCTTCGATAAGGTATGGCATAAGGGCCTACTTCACAAGATTTCCAGCTACGGTATTACTGGAAATGTTTTCTCAATCATTAAATCGTTTCACTCTGATAGGTTCATAAGAGTAGTGGTTGCTGCGCAGAAATCAGAGGCCCACAGTATTTATGCTGGAGTTCCTCAGGGGTGCATGCTGGGCCCAACTCTCTTCCTGATTTACATCAATGATCTCCGAAAACACATACTTAAATCATTCGTTGACATCTATGCTGATGACACGACCATCTACGGCAATATATCAAAGGCCGTAAATGACAAAGTTCTCTCTGATTCTCTCTCCTCTGATCTTGAGCGCGTGGTACAGTGGGGGAAGAGGTGGCTGGTTACTTTTAATGGATCCAAAACCAAGCTTCTATCTTTACATCATCAACGCTCTGATCCCCATCTGGCATCAATTGTGATGGATGGCTCTCGTCTTGGGGAGGCTCCATGTTTGGACAAGTTTCTTGGTTTGACCTTTACTCCTGACCTGAAATGGAACACGTACATCAAATATGTTGCCAGGGACGCTGGGAAAATGGTGGGATCCTTCTTCCGCTCCAGAAGATATCTAACTACTGATGCAATTCTCTATCTGTATAAAAGCCAAGTACGTCCAAGGATGGAGTACTGATGCCACATCTTGGCAGGAGCTGCTAAAAACAGCCTATCCTGCCTTGACAGAGTACAAAATAGACTTTGTGGTTTAGTGGGGGATGCCCTTTTCTCTTCCCTGCAGCCTCTCTCCCACAGAAGAGACGTTGCGAGCCTGTCTTTGTTTTATCGTTATTTACATGACAAGTGCTCGTCTGAGCTCCAATCTCTCATCCCCCCTCGCCAATCTTTCACGAGAAACACCCGTCTTGCTGAAACCACTGTCAATAATTTTCCCCACTCTTTATCTGTACCTTAATCCAAACGTAGATTCTATGAGCAGAGCTTCTTTCTCAAAAGTGCACGATTGTGGAACTCTCTTCCGTTCGCCTGTTTCCCACCTGACTACAACTTGGATGTCTTCAAATCCAACATAAACAAATTCCTGACAAACCACCCCCTTAAGTAAGACACTCTATAAAATCTCCAATACTAATGATTACTACAATACTATCTCATTGATTACTGTACACGCAAATTTCATTCCAGTTTTTTAAGCAACAACGAAGTAAAGAAAACCCAAACCGGTGTCCCTTCGTAACTGTTCCTTGTGAACGGTGTAAGAGGTAGCGGGGGAAGGAGGAATTTATTAGAGAGAAAAGATTTTACTACTTCCATTGATTTTAACAGATATTGGCAGTGAACTCTCACCAGAAAAAAATAGGAATCTACGATTATCGAGGAAGTGGAAAGGTAATAGGCATATAACACACCTATGATATTGTGCTGCAGTTTGTGCATATTACCTTGCATGAAATGTTTTGATTTTTAATCCTATTAACGTCAAAATCAGAGTGGAAAATGAGTTCATTTTATATATATAGGGATAAATGGAATCTACATTCGTTACCACTTTTATATGAGGAAGCAATTGGGGTAGCATTGTGGGAAGGGGAGTAAACCTTACCTTCAGAAGGGAAACCTTTGTTTCCTTCATGAGAACCCCCTTTATGCTCAGAAAGTAACGGTATGGTGCGATATGTCTGCAAGAGGCATTATCGGTCCATTTTATGTAAATGAATCTAGCAATGCAGTCAGACTAAATGCTTAGCGCTATGTTAAGATGATAAATGACTTTTTCACTCTTCAACTTGCCTGTTTTGCAGTGGATGAGCAAACACTTTTCAAACATGATGAAGCTACAAGTCACACGGCAAGAATTTCCATCGATGCCCTTAATGCTTTATTTCCAGGTCGTGTCATTTCTCGCAACGGAAATATCCCTTGCCCCCCTCGTTCACTCGATTTGAGTGCTTGTGGGGTTATCTTAAAATGAAAGTGTTCGAAAGTGACCCATCTAGAACGGTTTCGGCTCTCAAACAACGCATGCAAACGAGATTGAGGCAATACTGGTAAATATGCTGCAAGAAGTCATGGAGAACTTTTACACCCGAATCCAAGAATGCCATGCCACTAATTGTACCCATTTGAAAGGAGTAATTTTTTTATTAAAAAAAAAGATGGTAAAGAATGGAGATTCCATTCAAGTATAATAAAGTTTGGAACATGTATTTTTCAATAACTAATTAATTTTAAAAATCTTGCCGATTTATTGACGGGTTCTGTGTAAGAATAAAAAATGAAGAGATAATAATTAAAGTTAGACTAGAACTTTATTACATTATCATGTCAATAAGGACTAGGGTGATTCCAATAAGTGAAAAGGATATGATGGGGCAAACCGCTGTAGGCCATGACATTTCAAATTAAATTCTTATCATAAAAAACGTAGCATTATACAAGTTAACTACATATGTATATATATATATATATATATATATATATATATATATATATATATATATATTATTGTTGAGACGATTAATCGGAATCGGGAATCGAAAAAATCGTAATATTTGCGAGTATCGGAATCGAAAACCATTTGTGCCTTCTGTTTCTTGGGTCGGTATATATCTATAACACTTATTGCTGACTAGTTTTTGACAATGAAGTGATATTTTAGCTCTTTTAATTAAGTGACCTCATCCTTTGTCTGAAATGATTTCCTATTTAAAAGTTTAGAGGAAAATGCAATGATTATTGCTAATTAGAACTATTAAATTAGAAAGATTTTCAAATATAACTCAATCCTACAACCGATGAATATTCTAGCATGTATTTTGTATGATTATATTATGTAGGAAAACAAAATTTAACCTGAATATAATAATAGATTCTGGTTCACTGTGTATTAGTTCTCGAATGCGAACACTTTAGTACCATCTCTATCTCCCCTAATAAAGATTAAAAACAACATAAAATGATACTAAACCTTATGTCTAGAATTTTTATTCCAGTTTTAATCAAATTTATTACACTATATTTTTTCCAAATGTCTGAAATTCAAGATGTCTTAAAAACGAAATTCAGAAAATCTTGTTTAAATCAAATCTAAAGAGCGTGAATCAAATTCGATAGAAATCAAAACCATTTGAATTTAAACATATGAAAAAAAAATGTTTGCATATTTAAAGTCTGTAAGTTTAAATTTGAGGAATATTAACGAATTGATGACCTATACTTATTGCTAAAATAGGTGGAGTATTTCTGGTCTCAGGATTGGCTCTAATCCCCATTTTTCTCCTTTTTACTAACTAAATATAGCTAACATTTAGACCCCTTACGCATAGCAGATACTTTTCAAAATTAATAATGATTAATTATTTTAGGGGTGAATCGTGTACATTCAAACCTATAAACATTGCATTTTATATCGCGATATATACCATACCTTACGAGACACACACACGCACACACACATATATATAAGAGAAAAGTAGTAGAGTAGTAGTAGTAGTAGTAGTAGTAGTAGTAGTAGTAGTAGTGTAATTGGCCATCTGCCATCAGATGGATCCATTTTAGCTGACCACAGCTGCTACATTGGAAAAAAAATCGTTCAGGTGGCCACGTGTGGAAAATGAATAAACTTGCACGAAAATGATTTCTATCATAAATTTTTAAAGTCCTACTGGGCTCCATTCATTTGTATGTATAAGGTTTCCTTTCATCCATAAGAGATAATCGATGCCTTCTGTAAGAGTGATTGTGCTATGATGAAGCAAAGTTACGTAATCATAAACCTCCCTGGCACTTGGGTCCATTATCAAGACTACGTCTAAAACGACTAGAATCATTGCCGGATAAGCAGAGTAAGACCGATGTTATTTCGAGGTGTTTCTTGCCCTACCTGCATAACAAAGACTTAAGAGTAGAGTTTACCCTACCATGTAATCCATAGCCGAAGAAAAAAATATGTTTTCATGTTTTTCACAGACCGATTAGTGTTGTAGAGAAAAAACTGACACCCACTTCGTAATGAACTGACACCCACTTCGTAATGAACTCTATACTAGTTTTAAATAAGTACGAAATACATCCGAGCCGTTTTCCGTATACATTACAAAGCTGTTCCCCAAGTATTTCATTGCTCAATTGCAGTTATAAATCCTTTCGTATTTGTATATCCCAGTTTTGATTAAATACATTCCAATTACATTACAAAATACAGTGACTCTGTAATCACAACAGAACTCGAAACCGGCACGCCGATCCTGCAGTGTGTTTGGATCTACTACACATCTGCACTTCAACTTGTATTTCAAAATATTAGTATTATTTAGAGTGTCCGCTTGTTATATTCGCTTGATGTCGCATGCAATTTTCCAGCGAGAATAGATTTAGGAGCGAGATTAGATGACAGGAGAGTTCATCATCATCATCATCATCATCATAATTATTATTTTATTTATTTATTATTTATTTATTTTTTTTACTTACTCACTAGGAGTAGTCACACAAGTCATCATCAAAGATTGCTCTTTGAGAACAACTGGTCGTGTTCCCTGGAGTCTGAGTTACAAAAAGTCTCCACAGTCAGAGTTACAAAAAGTCTCCTGTTTCGATAACCTTTGCAAAGGAATTTGCATTATCGCAACAGTCGCTTACCATTGATTTCTCGTTGGCAGCGACCATTGGTCTTCGCTAGAATTTGGTTAACAATAAACTTCCTCAAGCTCCCTTCCACTCATCCAGTGGAGGTCTGGCTAGTGCTTTCCTTTTTCGGTCTTTCCATCCTCTTTGACTCTCATTATTTGATGTAGTGCGCGTTTATGGTGATCTCACAAAAAAGAGGGGGGGGCGGTATCTTTCAATTATACAGCTTCAGTTTTCATGATTCCATGTGACGTTCCTTTGGGTTTTCCATCTTCAGCCGTTTCTGTGTCCAGTTTGTGTGTAGTTCATGCTTGGTGTTAATCTCCGGATTCAAAGGTTTTCTTTGTTAGTTTTGCAGTTTTCATTGTTCAGATTCGTTGTATTTTCTCTGCTATCACTCTGATTCCAATCTTTCCCATTCTTTTTTCAACGATTTTCAATATCGTTCCTAGCGCTCATACTATTCGTAGATTTTATTAGTATTATTGTTGTTGTTGTTGTTGTTGTTCCACCTCTTCCGTCTCCTCTTCTTCTTCTTCTCTAGCAGTTGTCATACAGGTTGTTATCAGAGATTACTCACTAACAACAATCTGTGATCATCTCTGGAGTCTGTTTGACAACAAGTCTTCCCAGATTTCCAGTCTTTCGATAACATTTGCAAATGAATTTGCGTTATTGCAACAGCCGTTTACCATTGATTTCTCGCTGCTGGTGACCATTAGTCTTCATGGGAATTTCGGGCGCAATAAGCCTCCCAATGGTTCCGGTCCTCTTAGTACTAATCCTGTGGAGGTCTGGTTAGTGCTTTCTTTTCTCGACTTTTCCATTTTCCTTGACGCGCCAAGACTATTTAATGTTGGGCCAGGTTATGGCGACACTATATGTTTTAGAAGTGGCAGTTAACTTATGATTATTCTGTCTTAGTTTTCTTAGTACCATGTAGTGTTCCCCTATATTTTATTTTTGTTTATTTTACTTTTTTGCGATTTCTGGTTAGTATTTTTAGTCCATGTACATTTGCCTCCGCATTCAAGGGGTTTCCTTAATATTTCCGCTGTTTTTATTATTGATGTCTGGTGTATCTTTGTAACCACCACCCTGATTCCAATTTCTTCTATTCTTGTTCAACTTTTCTCGGGATTTTACTTAGTGTCCTTACGAGTATTTATGTTATCCTAACTTTCTTTACCATCTTTATCCATTTCAGCTGTTTGGCTAATTCTGTACGTTCTAGTTCTCCATTCCTTTGATATTCATCCTGTGATCTGCTGTAATGGCGAAATCTACGACCCGACAGGATTTTTTACTTCTTGCTAACTATTTTTTTAACATCTGGTCTCTTTGCTTGGATAGATTTATCTGTTTGTTCGTCAATATCCTACAGGATTTATGATTTCTGCTTCCAAGTAATGCTATTGGTTTTTGCTTATATCATTTGCCTTGGTGTTCAAAATTCAGTTCTTTGCGTAGTTCTCAATGTACTGCCTTCCACACAAGGTTATGTTTATTCATATATTCTTTTTGGGCTAGTCTGCTGCATTCACGCATTATGCAATTTATTAGTTCGTCTCTTTGTCCACAGAGTCTGCATTTGCAGTTTTCTTGTGTCTTGTCGATATTTGCTTTTATATAGTTGGTTCTAATCGCGTTATCTTGCGCGGCTGTTATTAGTGATCCAGTTTCTCTGTTCAGATGTGCTTTTCACAGCCATGTTCAAATGTTTTTCTTGAATCGTCCGTGTAGCTTTTTTGCTTCGCATTTTTCTTTGCTCGTCTTACCACTGTCCTCTTTATTATCATTATTATTATTATTCACTAGAAGTATTCACATGGACCATGATCAAAGATTTCTCTTGGAGAACATCCCGTGTTGTTCCCTGGAATCTGAGTGAAAACAAGTCTCCCCAGATTTCCAGTATTCGCCACCTTTTTCGACAAACTCCACAAATGAAATTGGCTTATGGCGACAGACATTTACCATCGATTTCTCGTTTGCAGCGACCACTATTTTCATTGAAATATGAGTTGGCAATAAGCCTCCCCAACGTTCCGGTCCTCTTTCCACTCATCCCGCGGAGGTCTTGTTAGTGCTTTCTCTCCTCGGCCTTTCCGTTCTTCTTGGCCCACCTTGATTAATTAGTGTGTGGCCAGTTGATTCAGATGTTTTAGGTAGGTGGGACCCTACAGTTATACAGTTTCAGTTTGTTTTTTTGTGTTTGTTTGTTTTTTTTTTTTATTCTAT
The DNA here is from genome assembly GCF_053919585.1 of Euprymna scolopes. Classification (NCBI taxonomy): domain Eukaryota; kingdom Metazoa; phylum Mollusca; class Cephalopoda; order Sepiida; family Sepiolidae; genus Euprymna; species Euprymna scolopes. The sequence goes on from NC_136484.1 coordinate 93,459,665, forward strand.
GTAGTGTTTCTTTGTGCTTTATTTCTCTGGCAGTTTTTTTTTATGTATCCAGCTAGCGCCTGTAACTCATGCGCATTGGTCTGTGTGTTCAACGGTTTTCCTGCATATTTCTTCGGTTTTAATTATTGTAACTACCGGGAACTATGGAAATACCACATGGCATTCATTCATATGTAATATATTGATGTTGGCATTCTGTAGATGTTCAGTGTAAATAGAGATGTGCTGGTATTATTGTAGCTTTTTTTAAGTACAAAAGTATTTATCTAAGCTAGCATGAACGCCCGGCAAAGCCCAGTCGTAAAATACGCTAAAATATGATATTTTAATTCTTGCAGATTTCTTATATATTATTATAGAATTAATCTGCTATCGATTTTTATATATTATAAAAGTGGGGTTTCCAAAAAAACAATATAATATATATATATATATATATATATATATATATATATATATATATATATATATAGCTGAACATCTGTGTGTGTGTCTGGTCACGAATAGGCTCCTATATGGCTGACTGTTTTAAAAAAAATGGATTATATATAATGATAGAAGATGTATCGGGGATGAGCAATGGGTATCTTTGATCTGGCAGAACGGGTGCTCATAAAAATTATGGGGTCTGCTTTCGCGCCTGGCCCCCAAAATTATGGAAATAAAATTTAAAAAAAAAAAACAACGTTTACAAGGGTTTTTGATATAGATGTTCATAAGAATACTTTGATAAGTATCTCCAAAGTTAAATTGTTAAGCTTTGACCCCTTACTCGCTAAATTTCTGGTCGAAATCCGGTCACATCGATTTTCCCAAATCACAGTTCCCTGTTTATATCAAATTTCGAGTCTGTAGACTTAAAATTGAAAGAGTTATTGCGTATGGATATGTACACAGACACACACACACACACACTTTTATAGTCATAAAAATAATAGATAGATAGATAGATTTGTTTAACAAAAATATATATGCATACATAAATATATATGGAAACAATTTTGTGTTTACTATTAAACTTTTTTCGCAAATATTATGCAAGTATAAATCATGTAGAATATCTGCATGAATATAATTACAGGTAATTGTTAACTAAAGATGATTATCCCATTAAAAAACCGAAGAAATTAATAAAATGAATGTTTAAAAGAATATGCTAATTAGCTAGATCGTTTGCTAGTAAATGCAATTCCACAACCAAGATATAAGAAACTTGTATTTTCTTTTTAAATAAATAGAACAAAGGGTTTTTAATATGAATATCGATACACAAAAGAAAAAACCAGGTTTATAGGAGTGTATATATATATATATATATATATATATATATATATATATATATATATATATATATATATATATATATATATATAGTGGCGGGTGTCCATTTAAATAGACATTCCGACGAGTTATTTACGGGCGTCGCCTTCATGGTCGAATGGGAAAACTGCCGACTGTCAACCCGACGGTTCTAGGTTCAATTCTTGGCTAGGGAGCGATGCTAGTCTAGCGGCACTGATGAGTTGTGATACAACGAAACAGGACTGTATGACGATGACTAATTGTTGTAATTTCCTTAGTATGTTATTACCTTTTCTCCTCCTATTTAATAAATAGGATCACCCGATCGAATATTTTTTTATCTGGAAACCGTGACACTCGTACGTACGTTAAAAGTACTACCGTATTAATATATAGATTATTATTGCTGCTGCTGCTATTGTTTTCAAAAACCGTATCATCATATCAACATAAAGCAGCAGAAGTTTTTTTTTTGGGGGGGGGGGGTAATTATTTTCCTTTATGATTTTAGCCTGGGTGATGAAGAGGTTTTTTTTTTTTTAATGTATACTTAATATAAATTAAGAATTGAGATGAAAATTGAGATGAAAATTCATAAAGCTAATATAAATTAATCATAGTGTTTATGCTTTTGTTTACGAGTTCAACTGTTAACTATTCTGTACCCTGACCAAATAAACGTTATAAAATAATATGGACACTGACAACTTTACGTGAATTACATCCATTTTAAGCATCCATACAAAACTGGTAACAGCCCAACTAAAAGTATAACTTAATATCTGGAGGGAATAAACAGGGGCCCATTTTAAGAATGTACATCTAAAAACGGAAATTGGTTTAAGACTTCCAAACTTTCTGCTAGAATTGTCTGCAAGGATTCTTAGCGTGCCAGATAAATAGGTCGAATTCCGTTCTAAGTGAAAATCTGTGCTAGATCGAATGTTTAATCCTCAGTTCGGGCGATATTTCAAATTACTTAAGATTTCTACCCAGTCATAGCTGACGGAACGAAAAAGGTTTCCGTCGGACATTTCGTGCAGACTTCCGAGTTCGATAGAAAGATTCAGGAGTTCAACAGAAAGACTGCCGAGTTCGCCAAAATAAACCTGAAGAAGATCGGAGGTTACATCGAGCAAACCACTGTGAAAATGACACTCAACATTAGAACAGTATTCCGAATAACACAAATAATTTCAGTAAAAAATGTAATTCTCGATCGATCCGTCAACTTTTAATGTGTGAAAACTGTTTACTCGTATAATACTTTTTTTAATTATTTCTGTAAAAGTTGTCTTATATACACACAAAAATCAGAATAGCGTCCGAGATGATTGCTTGATTAAGGTTAATTCAGGCGATTAACTGTGGTTTATAGAAGTTTTGTTTGTGTAAGGCTTGTCATACGGACTTAAGGTTAGTGGAAAACTAAGTATTTTTTCTATTATCTTTTCAGCAGGAAATTAACCTCAGCCGATATTTTTTTTTTTTTTTTTTGGTTTTCGTGTGTCCAACCATCTTTCTTCGGAATGGTTCTTGAAATAAAAAAAAAAATAATGTAATTTCTCCACGTTAAAGATATACGGATGAATAGAAAATTTAATTCTACTGCGTTTTGCTATTATTATTATTATTATTATTATTATTATTATTATTATTATTATTGGTGATGATGATGATTTTTTTTATGAGTGACCGATTGTCAACTATTCTGGACTTATATATTTATTATTACATTTTTATAAACACCTGTTAATTAATATTTAAGCCCAAATTCTCAATCTTAGAAAAACAAGGAAAATTAATTATACGAATTATTTCTAAAAACAGCTACGATATTGAGAAACATCCCTTGAGTGCTTAAACTAACTCACATCAATGCCGACCAATCACATACAAATTGAATAGAATAACAATGGGTAACGCAGCTAGGAACTATGAAGGAACATGCCACAAAAACCAGAGAACTGAAACCGTCAGCATTGATTTCAATAATTACGTAATTAATCTCTTCTCCTTCAAGAAGAAACGCTTGTTAGGACTACTTGAATCCTGAAAATATTTATTGAGATTTAAATTCTATGGGGAGCCAATGGTTAATATCACAGAGAAATCAATACTAAACGATTGTTGCGAAAAAAGTGATGTATAACTTATAAACGAGAAAAATTGAGACTGCAGAGAGCCAAACTATCACTCAGAATCCAAGGAAAAACCATCGTTTTATTGTCAGCGAGCGATCATTCTTTTTTTTTTTTACATAGGCATAACCACTTATCAAGGCCCAGAGGCCACTGGAGGATAAGGGTTAAAGAGTGTACAGTAGACATTGGACAATATAGTAACCGTTAGTAATGGAGATTCGGTAAATTTGTTAACTTATATGGAACGGCTCATCAAAAACTTGTTTACGTTAGACTTGAAGACAACCATATTGTAGTCAGCTGGAAAGCAGAAAAACGGAAGACAATTCCATAGGCGTGCAGTTCTAAGAAAGAAGCTTTGCTCTTGGAATCTACGTTTAGGTTTAGGCACAGATAAGGTGTAGGGGAAATTAGTGATAGTGTTTTCTGCTAGACGGGTGTTTCTTGTGAAAGTTTGGCGAGGGGGGATTATAGAATGGAGCTCAGCCGAGCACTTGCCATGAAAATAGCGATAAAGCAGAGCCAAACTCGCTACATGTCTTCTGTGAGAAAGAGGTTGCAGGGAAGAGAAAAGGACATCCCCCACAAGGCTACAAAGTCTATTTTGAACTCTATCAAGGCAGGATCTAGCAGCTCCTGCCCAGATGTGGCAACAGTACTCCATCCTTGGACGTATCTGGCTCTTATATAGATAGAGAATTACATCAGCAGTGAGATATCTACTGGATCGATAGAAGGATCCCACCATTTTTCCTGCGGCCTTGGCAAGGGATTTAATGTATGTGTTCCATTTAAGATTAGGAGTAAAGATCAAGCCCAGAAGCTTGTCGAAACATGAGGTCTCCCCAAGAAGAGAGCCATTCATTTCAATTGATGCCAGATGTGGATCAGATCGTTGATAACACCTTGGTTCTAGATGCATTAAAAGTAACAAGCTACCTCTTTCCCCATTGTACCACGTGCTCAAGATCAGAGGAGAGAGAATCAGAGAGAACTTGGTCGTTTACGGTCTTAGATGTGCTACCATAGATAGTAGTGTCGTCAGCATAGATGTCTACGAATGATGTAAGGATGTGATTTGGAAGATCATTAATATAGATCAGGAAGAGTGTTGGACCCAGGATGGACCCCTGAGGGGCTCCAGCATTAATACTAGGAGCTTCTGATTTCTGCCCATCAACAACTACTCTTATGAACCTATCATAGAGAAATACATCATGTAAAAACTAGTTAGTAAAATAATAAATTTATTGGTTCCAACGCTATCGTGTATAATTGGGCTAAATTATGAATAAAACCCCTTTAGAATTGTGGATTTCATCAAATTAATCATATCAAAAAAATTCAGTTAACAACTGTCGAAGAATTGGATGAAACATTCTATTTAATGCAGTTTTTTGGGGGGGGGCGCCATGTAAAAATACCAGGTTGAGAAACTGGTGCGGCCTATCTTTCTCTTGAAGGTAGATGGGACTCTCTTAAGCCGTGGTAGTCTAGTGATAACATCACGAAAAAAATACCCTTAATAGCCTTGGCCAAGCATCAAGTATTCAGCTACCGACAAGATTTGAATTACGCTACAAAACTCGTTTGATGAGTTCAATCTCGGCTACGGCCGCGCTAGCTGGATAGATGGATGGTACGATTTCAATAATGTGCAATTTTCACGGCGTCTGCGTAGTTGGTTATAGTTTTAATAGTTGGATTAATTACAAGCTTTTGAGAAACTGTTATATATATATATATATATATATATATATATATATATATATATATATATATATATTCATTTGTTTATACATATTTTTTAAGGAGTAGGAGGAATCACAAGATCACAGGGCGGATATATATATATATATATATATGTCTGAAACATGAACAAAAATAAATAAGAAGCAAGGTGGAAAAAAAATGCTTGTCTATCGACAAACAACATGTGTGCGTTGTGTTATTAAGTCCAGCTGGCAAATATGAGTTTGTCATCAACAGACATGGCGGTTTGCTATCTGCGGTCATATCCCACGGGACTGGTCATGTGTGAAGAAGCCAGCTGTCGGTGAGAAACTCCGATCTTGAAAGTAGTGGATCTTTCCTGTAACATCAGCTTGCTTTTATATATATATATATATATATATATATATATATATATATATATATATATATATATATACTATTAAATAAAAAGAACTTTGTCTCTGTGTATGAATTTGTTCCCTATGAACACCTAAACGGCTGGGCCGATTTTGTTTGAAATTTCACACAAATATACTTCATGTTTCTGGCAGTGGTATGGATAGGTTTTGTATCAGAATGTTTCTGAAATGTATCAATAATCGAAAAAGTCCGATGGAAAAAAAGAACAGGGGATTTTGAATAAAGCCTTATACAATTTAACACCTAAGTTGCATTGGAAAATTTTTCTGCACAAGAAGAAGTGCTTGGCAATTTTTTCTCCACAAGCAGAAAGATCCAGCATATAAAATCAACAATAGGATCTTTAGTATGACAGCGGCGCGCTCGAAATGAATTCTTCTGTTTAGAGCACAATTGAACCATTATACTTGATTTTTGCATTTTAAACTTCAATTTAAACCATGATCACCGCACAAGTAGGAAGGACCAACATATAAAATCAACAGTAGATTTTCCAGTATGACAGAGCTGCGTCTAAATACATGCTTCTGTTTAAAGTACAATTGAACCATGATACTTGACTTTTGCATATTAAACTTTAATTCAAACCATTATATAAAAATAATATTATAAACTCAACATTAGGTTCTGTAAAATGTTATATAAACTAAAATGTATTGTAGAAAAGTCAGTGCGGGGAGACATGTGAAGCTTCCTCTCTGTGCACCGCGTGTGCCCCCCCCCCAACTAGAGGAAGCAATTAATTGATTTGATTGACAAATCGGCGATGTCATCTATATTGACGACAATAACATATGTGAGAGTAACATTTACAAAATTTATTGTTCGAAAACAAGGAATATATGATAGATATCTCTCTTATAGTCCTTGCTTTTGAACCATAAATTTCGAAAATGTTAATTTGCACGATTTAAATTCTTTCCATATATTTATTCTCCATCTCGAATATTGTGATTTTTTTTAGGATAGAATTAAACTGTAAATATTAATGTTATACAAATTTCGACACTTGCTCTGGATGAATGAAATTAAGAAAACAAAAACACCAGTACAAATATTAAAAAATTTTCTTCTGAAAAGTGTAACGCTGTTCCATTTTAGAAACGGAAAAAGACGTTGAAAATTAAAAAAAAAAAAAAAAATTATAATAATAATAATAATAGGGAGGGAGGTTTTGTTGTTAAAGACATAGAGATTTTTAATAATATAGCGGTTAAAGTATTTAAAAGATATGACGTAATTAATATTCTTTCAGGAAAAAATGTCCGTTAAAATTCAAATATAGCTGTATATAATACGTGTGTGTATATATTTATATATATATATATGTATATATCTGTATATATTTATATATGTATATATATGTACATATATGTATATATTTATATATGTATGTATATGTACATATATGTATATATTTATATATGTATATAGATGTATATATATGTCTATATGTGTGTATATACATTTATACATGTATATATCTGTATATATTTCTATATGTAGTTATATATATATATAAATGTATATATATATATGTCTATATGTGTGTATATATATATATATATATATATATATATATATATATATATATATATATATATATATATATATATATAATATCCGTCCTGTGATGATACGGACTGAAAACCTGGGTGCGCAAAGGTCGATTACAGTTTATTTCACAGAAACACTTCCATTCAAAACCACATCTGACCATTTTTCTATCATGGAGTAAAGATAAAAAAATACTGCATCCCCTCCCCAAAAAACTGAAAGCAGTGGAATACTTATTAATCGCTGTTTTATAACTACGGTTAAAACTTGAGAAGCGTCGGAAACATCTGAACTTTTCCAAATGGATTTCGGCTCTATATGTTTTTACATGTTAATAAAACTAAAATTAAATGTAACCAACATTGCACACCCTTACGCTTATCATCTGTGTTAAACAATATATTATGATGGATTAATTAGTTTAGAATGGAATCTTATGTGTACATATATATATATATATATATATATATATATATATATACATAAGATTCCATTCTAAACTAAAATGTTTATATATATATATATATATATATATATATATATATATATATATATATATATATATAAACATACGCACATACCTAACTTTCTACAGATCGAGATATATTTATATCTCCTATTTACTGCTCGGGCGGGCTCGAATTCCTCCCATGAATAACTGGACATCAGTGTGATCACGTGACACAGATTATGAACGGATATCAATAAATAACGTTAGAACATTAAATTGTCCAGATGTGATTTGTTTGGGTTTGGACATTTTCCTAGTTTCTGGTATCGGGATGACTTTGGTGAATATGTTAAGATAATCACTGGACGAACATTCTCGAAAAGAGAAATAGTTCGATTAAAATTTCAGAAGATTTCAAGACTTCTCTTGCCATCTGGCAAATCGTTAAAACGTCCCACCAATCCTACAGGTGGTCCCGGGGGTCACTGAACATCGATCACCACCTGTAACAATATTGCCGAATAACAGGAAGACTGGATTTCACATTTTAAGACAACAACAACAAAAAAAAAAGTTTATTCTTTATTCCAAACTTACATTAGCTGCTCAGACAGATATGATGCTTTGCTTGTTTGAACCGAAAGGGTTACACTAAGAAGTTCATGGTATAGAAGTGGTGGACTTTTTACAATAGCCAACAAAACAAAAGAAGTAAAGATATAAATAAATATACTATAAATAAATTTTATCAAAGATGAGATATGTGTCTCTTCTACCTACCTGAATATTATTTTTAACTTATTTTAAAGCGTTTATTTACGTTGAACCAACAGCAATATAAAATCTGTTGAGTTAGAACGAAGAAATGGCGGTTTGGTTGCATATATTTAGACCCTCTGTAATACAGCATAATCACGTTGACAAACCAGTTTCCGCTGGATCACCGAAGTTTAGCAACGTTGAACCTGGTCAGTACTAAATGGGTGACCATTTGGGACTTTCAGGTGCTGTATCTGCTCTCCGCTTATCTCGACATTGTTTCCAGTCGTCCTGGTCTTCTCCTTGCCACTGGAATCAAACAGTGCCGGTTCAGGAGAGGTGTGGTTTGGGATTGCGCAACCCTTGCCTCAAAATTACACGTACTACTGCCCCTAAGGGGTATCCTTTGTCTTTCAAGACTGAACGAAAGCATGGATGGATGGAATCGTTCAAAAATCGGAATTTAAACTGTAGAATATAATCTTTCCACACGATTGGTGGTATTTATTGAATCGGTTTCAACTAGTATTTTTTTTGTTTTCGATAGCATCCCTCTTACCGTTACAGACCACAAAAAACGGGTCAAATGGAGAGTTTTATTTTATCTCTGGAGGATGAAAAAGGTGTGGCTGTTGACAGTTTAGTATGGGATGATGCTTATTCGTATCATTTGGATTCTTTGTACTATTGTTCTAATTTTGGGTATTATTTTCAAAACGTTTCACTCGATGTAACATCTAACCTTTCCTAGGTGAATCTTGTCGTATTCAGGAATCTTTCTGTCAATCATGGAAACTCTTTGTTTAATCCCCTTGAGTTGCATGATCGTGGGTTAATCTGTGGATTAAGTAAAGTGTTTTGTTCGAAATTTCGTGGAGATTTCTTGTTCGAAATAAAGATTTCCATGCTCAACAAAATACACCTGAAGAAGGTCGGAGGTGACATCGACCGAAACGTTATGAAAACACTCAAAATGAGAACAGTAATTCGAAGAATCCAAATAATATAAATCATCAATTCTCATCTCAAACTTTTAGAAACGGAATTATGCGTATCATAGCAATTTTCAATAAATCCAGCATTCCAAGAGTTCTTTATGGCACATTTGATGCGATTCCATCCTATAGACTATAGGTACAGAGTGTCCAAAAAGTCATTGACGGGTTGAAAATATTTGTCATTTTACTATTAATGATTATTATTTTTTTTTTCGGATATTTTACAGATAATGTCTTGAAAATTAATTGTGAATAAGTATAGACTTTTAACAACATACGAAACTTGTGAAATTGTTTTACCAAAATCAGGGTCAATTGTTTTGACTCACAGAGCTTATCGACGGCATTTTCATGTAAGAGATAGCCCAAGTCACAACACAATTCGAAACATTGTACAAACCCTGCAAGAATTGAAGGAAAACATCAGTAACGAAATATAGGAGTTAAATCGCAATCCAGAAATTCTGTAATTTGTCATGAATAATGTTTTGGAAAGAACACAAATATACGAAGCTGAAAATGAGCAACATTTAAAAGACATTACTTTTCATGAGTAAAGATTGCTTGAATTTTACATTTTTTTAAATTTTCTCAATATCGTTGATTCTGTTAAAATTTCAGAAAGATATCAAAAATAAAGAATCTATTTAAGTTCAAAACGCTTCAGTGACCTTTTGGAAATCCTATGCTTATACGTTATAGATTTGCATGCACAAAATTGACTCTTAAAACAATAAACGGATCATTATGAATGTTGAGACAGAGTACATAAGTGTAAGGTGTAGTGATATGAGCTATATTTATTTTAATTTCCTTCTATATAAAAGGTGAGCGAATGTTCTTTATGAAAATTCATTGAACTCCGATCTTTATAAATTTTTGTCATGGATGATATCACCCTACCCGAGAGTTCGAGGTTCAAACTTTTGAGCCCAACATTCGAGTGTAACGTTAATTAGAAAAATGCGTAGAAGATACTGCCAAGACTGCTGCAAAGAAGATGAGCTCCCTCTATCATTCTAAAAAAGCGCCCTAAATCTGTATGTATCATATATCACTATAATGCCACCATTCATCCATACATGAAGCAGTGTTGTCATATCTGATCTTGTTTGTTTGTTTTTAACAAAGGAGTCATAACTTGTCAAGGCCAGGGGCCACTCGGGGATAAGGGTTTCATAATTCATTAGTCTCTCCCTCTTGGATAGATGCAAGGAAGAGTTTCTAACATTGTAGGTCCTAAGCTCCCGTTCGTATCCCATGATCACAATGTTGAATTTTTGTGTTTATTTAACAAGTACTAAAACAGAATGTGCTCCGACGAACTTCTTTCCCTGTCAACATAAATACTCTCGACAAACTTGACAAGCGACAAATCTACGAGATTCACAGATGCTGGAAAACTTTCAACTGCAATAGCTTAGTCGTCGAACCACTTACTGTGGAATTCCCTTATTATCCGCTTTTTCTCCGGTTGTACAAAACCCACAGAAATTTAAATATTATGTGAACAAATATCTCTCTGCACAAATTCTTACTCGGAATGGTTCCAATAAATATGACCTATTATTCAGTATAGCGCTTTATAGTCAGCGGAAATAAATCTTTTTTAGTGAACAAAAGTAAAAAAAAATGAATAAAAATAAGAAAAATATTATATCTTAATTAACACATATTCCTCGAATTAACGTTTATTTTTAATATTTGAATCATCTAATGATTAGATTAATCTGACAAACATGAAAAAGCATTTAAAGATAAATGTTTAAATTTGAACAATATTTCTCGCAGTTAACGGTGGCCAAATGGATTAGGTCCTTGCTAATGAAGCCAGAGATGGCTTCTGTTGCCGGGTTCGAATCTATCGAGCGGTGTTAATCGTGACATCATGCACTAATAAAACACTAATGTCTGTAGGTATTTAATAATTATTATAATAAATAATTATGTCAGCTCTTTTTTATATATATATATAATGTTATGCCCAAGCTCACGTAAATAACAACGAAAATATAAACATCAAAGATTAGTGCATTTATTGAAATAGTTTTTACTGTAAAGCTTATGCGCCATTAATGCCGAGCACTCTGGTTAATGGATGATTATATACTGGGCGCGTAATATATGAGGAGACTACATATGAAAAAAACGTTCCAAAATTTTAAATATATCAGACTATTGGTGAGACGGTCTCTGTTAGTCTAATTATTTTTTATGTATATTTTGCGCTGAGTGCCCCTATTGATATATGCAGATAACTATTATGTATAAAAAGATCATAATGGGCTGAAACAGTTGTGTGTGCATGCATAGTTAATAATGCGGAAATATATTTGCGAAATGACCATAAAATGTGTGTCTGTTCCTAATAAATGATTACATGATACAAGTATTTATTTGGTACTAGTGCATCTTTTGAACCAGACGTAACTCAGCGTTCGCTCGGCTTTCCCCTAAATATTATGTCAATAGCTCGGGTTTAGCTGCTGTCTAACGTAACATGGTGATCAGCCAATCACAATGCCGCGTGCTTAGCTTCAATTTGACACGCGTGCGCGCGAAGTCTACTGCAGAGCATCAGACGAGAAATTGGATAAATATTGGGAGAAAAATAAGAAGCCACCATTTCTTACGTGCAAGTCGGTCTGGAAAAGAGGAGCAAACCATGAATTTGGCCGTCTTGGGCTAACAACAGCAACAGACACCGCCGTAATTGACTTTTGTCAGCAGCGGAATCTACTGGCAAAAACAATACAATTTGTAATATGCGGTCACAAGTGCTGCCTAACAAAAAGAGGGAACACTACGGACGGCTCTGTCTGTCGATGGTTGACGGCAATTCGAACTGGGACCTTCTTCGCTAAATCTGGACAAAAAAAAAAAAAAAACTAGCCCGCCCACTTTTTTTTTAACCAAAAAATACGTGAAAAAAAAAAAACGTGAAAAAAAGACCCTAACCCTTAACGTAACACAAATTCCCCTAAAATCAAGTGGGACTTAAAAAAATAACTTGTTCGAATTTTTCTTCATAAATAATAATAAAAAAAAATACTTAAAAAACAAAAGAAAGTTCCTTTCCAATTTTCCTTCTAAAAAAATTCAATTATCACTTTTTAAACAAACAGTTAATAAAAATGAAAACTTACGGTAGGCGTTTCTTTTTTTTTTTTTTTTTTTTTTAGTATTTCTACATTTAACATTTTGTTCTTTTCTTTTACATAGCGTTGTGATGATTTTATCGCCGATGTTCGGCATAATCCAGCTGTTTACGCCATATTTTGGGGAAAGCCGACCGAACCCTGGTTCAAAGGATGCACTAATACCCAAAATTTAAAAACTTTAATTCATATATATATATATATATATATATATGTATATATATATATGTATATATATGTATATATATATATGTATATATATATATATATATATATATATATATATATATATATATATATATATATATATTAACTATAACAGTTAAAGAGCTACGAAGGTGGGCGTGGTATCATTCAAAAGAGAAAAGCAACCTTTTGTGCCCCAGAATGTGTTTTTCTACGTAATCAACACCATACTCAACGCAGTTTCGCAAAGAATTCAGTGATGCGCCTGTTTCTAATGATCGTCAATGGCAGGGGTTGCTTTCATAGTCTCTCCCTGTTAATATCAGCAAGAGAGTGAGGAAACTTTCAGGTCATGAATGTATAAGTTAAGTCAACATAACAGTGCAATCGTAAATCAATTCTGCTCTATTCCAGCAAAAAAGTATAGGAGACATTACTTTTGGAACACCCCTCGTATATATATATATATATATATATATATATATATATATATATATATATATATATATATATATGGGTTTCGAATTCTAAGTTCGGATGTGTCTAACTGATGAGCCCAAATGTGGGCGAAACTCGAGTCTTGGACTTCCGGTTGGTTGACTTCTATGGCTCTTGTGGGCTGCAACTATGTTTGGCTGTGGAAATTATATATATATATATATATATATATATATATATATATATATATATATATATATATATATGAGAGAGAGAGAAAGAGAGAGAGAGAGAAACACACACACATACTTATTTATCTATTTTTACTATTATTAAGTATCGGGCATTTTCCTATAAACTTCTTTATATAGAGCCATGGTTTCGTTAAATGTGTTATATGTGGGTAGGAGTAAATTAACAGTTATATAGTATCTTAATAAGATGATGGCGTAGTGGCCCTAAACGAACTGCAAGAACGTGAATGTGTTCATTTTATACAGCCCCTCGCCACCACTAACGGCACTGACGCCGTTCCAATCATCAGTGAGGAAGAAAATAGATGATCCTCTTGGTTCACAAGCAGGAAATTCTTTGCACTGCCTCAAAGAAGCAAACAACTTGCTCGCCAGTTTGTACCAAATAACCTTTCGTTTATGATAACATGTAGCAATACGCTTTGAATACGGTAGCGCACACACACTCACATACGTACGTAGATACACACACTCACATACGTACGTAGATACATACACTACATACGTACGTAGATACACACACATATAGTAATTTACGAAAATGTATGTCAATAAGGCACGCATAATCTTCTGACTTTCTGTCAGGCTAACCTGACGATTCCCTACAAAGATGAAACACGGAATATTCTGTGAAGCTTAACTTCTATATATTTTCATACATTATTGAGTACGCATTGAGCACCCTCGAAGTAAATACTGAAGATTGATACATAGAACGTTTTGAATTTAAAATGGAAAGGAAAAACAAAATGCTCGACGATTCTGTTCCGTGGGTTTTATTCAAGAGAAAGGTAAGCTCCCTCTACCGTGCTAGAAAACGATTTGCGTCTGAAAGAATCCTTTACCTTTACAAGGCCAGAGTTCGCCTATGTACCTATTTACTATGCCTCCCCACGGGACAGAGTTAGACACCAGGGTCGTTTTTTAACGTGGAGAAAAGGTACAAAAATAAAAATTGTCTCAGTCGTGAAGGATTTCTCCTCCACCGAAAGAGAACAAGAAATGGAAGTGCAGCATCTGAAGAACAGATACTATATTTTGATCTTGACCAAAAGGCCTATGTATAGAGTATCGTTATCACATTTGAGCTGGTACATCTTCTACTAGTCTCTCTTTCATGATAGGTCTTGAACTGTCATCTAAGCATCAACCTCTGTCCCATCGATGAAATGTTGCATGCCTCTGCCTGTTCTAAAAGTACTTTAATGGTGGATGCTCTGACGAACTTGCACGCCCTCGACATAAATACCCCCGACAAACCCGAAAGCAGCAAAATTCCAGCCCTACACAGCAGAGATCCCTAGATGTAAGAAAGTCTTTTACTCTAATAGTTTCTTCCCCAGAACTGCTAGACTTTGGAACTCCCTTTCGGGATTGTGCTTCCCCTACTGTACTGACATGCAACAGTTCAAGTGTAATGCGAACAAACACCTTGCTGCGCATAGTATCCCTGCAATATATGTCCTTAGTAGTAGCTTGATGCTTTGGATTTTTATAAAACTTTCTGAAAAGTGTAACTGATTTCTATATAATTTTGTTTGTCTATACTTCGCGATAACTCTTGGGTAGGGGATATTTTAGGGCCAATAAAAACACTCCATTTTCGGACTATTTTACTGTGTTGTCTAAAATGTTCTGTGTATGTCTAGCAGTTTTCCATGATACTAAATTCAAATTTAAATATGTTAAGGCCTTAGATATTTTGGGGGGCTCAATGGGGAGGGCAAATGATGGACTTAGTCATTTTTTTTTTTTTTTTTTTTTTTGCTGGTGCACAACTCAAATTTACATATGTCAAGGCCTAAAACTACACCGCTTTTTCATTTTCACCAGGATTTGACATCCCCTGGGGACTTTGGTGGCTTAATAGGAAGGGTGGTTGAATGCTGAACTTATTCATATATATTTTATGCCTCGTTCACTGTGCCCTCACGGAGGATCATGCATACTTCACTTGTTCTCTTTGATAATTTCTATTAACCCTCTTTGGTGTCTTTTACTCACTTTTTTGGTGTTCCTTCTCCTTTCTATGTATGTTATTCCATTTTTACTGGGTCCTAATTCATTTCCATGAGTTATTTTTGGTGAATCTATCTTTTATTTGCGTTTATTGCATCCAACCGCTTCACTATATCTGGCACTATCGGTTGGAGTCTTTTACTTTCTTTTTTATTGTTTTTGTTCTTCAGGTTGAGATAGGATGTTATTTTAGTTTCACCCGGAGAGCTTGGTAGTCCATCATATAAACGTGCCACACCTTTTGGCCTATCATTTTATGCAATTGGAAATAAAGTCTTCCATCGTGATCAAACACAATTACCAAGTAAAACTTTGCTAAAAATTCTCTAGTTACATACATTTTTTTTTAATTCGTAACCTGGAGTCTCCGTTGTTGCCTAGTAGATAGTTCAGTTGGTTTATAACTGGAAAATACCCCACCAAAAATGAGAATTAATTCATGAACTGGAATACTCATTCATTCCCGGACAATGCCGAGGGTTTCCATTAGTTGTTCATAATCTAACAGACGGCTTTAAAACATTTGGAAAAAAAAAACTCGTATTTAAAAAAACAGACTAGTTAGTACAGTGTCATTCGGTAATTACTGGTATAGCTGGGCGTGAGTGCGCTTACGTATTGCAAGTACATAGAATCACCCATCCCCATCTCTCTCTCTAAATCTAACTCTGTCACTCGTGTCACGTAAGTACGATGTACCTCAGGCGGTGTCCGCAGAAGGGTAAACGTGCTGGGTGGACTGTTGTGTCTTGCTTTAAACTCAAGATAATAAACCTGACATCGCAATATGAATAATAATGATAATAATAACATGCAAGTATAAAACAAAAATACTTGATCACAATTTATTTTCCGGCGAACCCACTTTGCCTTCTTTCCTCCAAACTCCCCATATTTCTCCATATATATATATATATATATATATATATATATATATATATATATATGAGTATGTATATGTATGTATATATATGTA
The DNA here is from genome assembly GCF_053919585.1 of Euprymna scolopes. NCBI lineage: Eukaryota > Metazoa > Mollusca > Cephalopoda > Sepiida > Sepiolidae > Euprymna > Euprymna scolopes. The sequence continues at coordinate 93,476,061 of NC_136484.1, forward strand.
TGTATATATATATGTATATATATATACGAGGGGCGTGCAATAAGTAATGCCCCTGACCCACTTCCCATAGTAGTAGAGCAACGAAACTTGGCACAGTTATTAGTCTTTCTCTATATAGGAACCACCCATAGTTATGCTTTTCTCCCCTCGTTTGATGCAGCCCTGGAAAGCGTTTTTGTAGAACACCCCAAGTTGGTCCTCCAACCACGACGTGACTTCAGAAATCAAGGCTGCATCATCTGGGAACGCTTTTCCTTCAAAAACAACTTCATGGCTGGGAAGAGGTAAAAGTCAGAGGGGCAAGGTCGGGGGATTAGGGAGGATGGGGAGTATTTCATAACCACACACTTGTGCTTCTGATCTGGCGACATGCGAGTTGTGGACCGGAGCGTTGTCCTGCAGGAGGAGGGTACCTTTGCTGATTTTGCCCCGCCTCTTAATTTTGATCATTTCCTCAAAAGTGAAGCATAAAAGCCTCCTGTAATTGTAGTACCCTTTGCCAGGAAATCTGTTATCACTACTTCGTCCTGGTCCCAGAAGACTATGAGCATGACTGGGCTTTGGTCTCTGGATCATAGTGATGGACCCAGGTTTCATCCTGTGTAATCAGTCTTTGGAAAAACTTTGACTCAACTTTCTTGGCACATCTCCAAATTTATCCTCGAGCACTCGACGCGTTCTCGCTTCTGGAATGGTGTGAGCAACCTTGGAATCCATCTGACAGACACCTTATGCATATGCAAATTGGCATGAATGATACTTCCCACAGTCCCTGTACTAAGCTTGACATCTTCGGCTATTTGGCGAATAGTAATGCGCAAATCTTCCAAAATGGCAGCCTCAATATGACGGACAGATGCCTCATCAATGGCAGAAGGGGGCGACCAGGTCTGGAAGCTGTTTCCACAGACTTCCGGCTATGTTTGAATTCACGATGCTAGCGTTTTAGAAGGTCATATGATGGGGAATTATCACCATAAGTTTATTTCATTTCATCAAAAGTCTCCTGTGGTGTGCGTTCTTCAATACAAAAACCGAATCAGTGCTCGACATTCAACAGGCTCCATTTCATACCTGACTCAGTTCAAACACCTGTAAAACAGAAACCACAATTAGTTCAGAGCAATAATGTGCCACATAACCCATAGAGATATACATCATTGCACATGCTAAATTTCAGCTAGATCAGACAACTGGAAGTGGGTCAGGAGCATTACTTATTGCACGCCCCTCGTATGTATATATATATATATATGTATGTACATATATGTATGTATATGTATGTATATATATGTGTGTATATATATGTACATATATGTATGTATATATATATGTATATATTTATGTATATATATGTATATATATATGTATATGCATGCATATATATGTATGTATGTATATGTATGTATATATATATGTATATGGTGTATATATGTATATATATGTATGTGCATATATATATGTATGTATGTATGTATATATGTATATATATATGTATATGATGTGTATATTTATGTATATGTATATGATGTGTATATGTATATATATGTAGATGTATATATGTATATATGTATATATATGTATGTATATATATGTATGCATATATATGTATATATGTATGTATATATATATATATATATATATATATATATATATATGTATATGCCCACACAATTATATGCATTAGTCTATCAAACACGTTAGGTAAAGAAGTTTATCTTACATCGAAAAATTCGAGCATAACAATTAATATGGTTAAGATTAAACTTAGAGAAGTAAAAAGGTTAGTCGTTAAAACTGGAAAAGAAAACGACAAGATATTCTAGTAAAAATTTACAAACTTATAACTTAAAATATTGCAGCATTAAGAATTTTTTTAAAAATTCAATTTTACATTATATTTATTTTCTTAATGCTGCAATATTTTAAGCTATATATTTTTTGCTAGATTATCTTTTCTTTTTTTCCAGTTTAAACTAGTCATTTTACTATTCTAAGTTTAACCTTAACTTTTCATGCTCATATTTTTCTATGTAATCCATTATTTTTCCAGGTTTTGCTTTGAAATAATATTTTCTTTTTTGTGCTCAATATCGTACGTATTGTCAACCATTCCCCCAAAATTATTACCAATTATTTTAATTTGACTAAATAAAAAAAATCTAATAAAAACGTAAGTAAGTAAATAAAAAGAAAGAAGTAACAAAAAAAAGAGAAACAGAATTATATTAAAAGATATTAGTACGGCTTAAAAGAGAGAAACAGAATTAACGGGCGCGGCAAAGACCACCACTTTTGTTAACTCTCTCTATATAACCCAAATAAGATGACATGGGAGCGACAGTCCAGCTATGATTTCTGAAAGTGTTGACGACGAAAAAGTTGTTATGGTAACCAACAGCCAATCAGATCAAATCGTCTCTTAAACGTCAGTGTTGAAAAGATTACTATAATAATCAACAGCCAATCAAAATAAAATGTCTTTCGCGTTCCTTTCTTATTCTGAAGACACTTGAACACCAGTAATTTCATTATAACTTTTGTTTTAATGAACATAAATTGAAATTTTTTATTTAAAAATATAGCTGAAAAAGTGACCTATGAACTGCAAAAATTGTTTGTAATTTGGTCGAAAAATTAGTGAGCGGTGAAGCTTTAAAGCAGTTCTAAATGCCTAAACCTAACACTTAATCATATATTAAACACGGTAGTGTTTGAATGATAAAAGGAAACTCAGATATTATATCTATAATATTGCACGCTTATTTCCTCTTATTATGTATATATATATATATATATATATATATATATATACACGCATATATATATACATATATATATGTATGTATATATATACATACATATATACATATATATAGATACATATATATATACATATATATACATATATTTACATATATATATGCATATATATACATATATATACATATATATATGCATATACATATATATATATACATATATATATACACATATATATTTATATATATATATATATGTCTTGTCTCTTCTTCCTCCTTTTTTTGAAAAAAAAACGTATCTTACGTATTTCACTTATACTCATGAAGAATATGTCTTCCCTTCATGATTAAAATATTTTAATTTTACCCCCCCCCCTCCCCCCAAAAAAACAATATTCCACACTTCCAATATCTTATTGTCATCGAAATCTGTGAAATCGCACATTTTTCAATCGCATTGATTAATTGCCTGGTCGAGACAGAAATCCACTGGGATGGACCAGGTTGAAGTTTCACATGCCTCCACGCAGTGACAGGCCACAACGCATTGTAGTTTACATTGCACTATATAGAACCTTTTAATTTTATAAAATTGTGTTTTATATTATGGTTTTAATTAGTTTTGAACACAAAAGTTAATTATTATGGTTCAATTGTGCTCTAAATACGAAAATTCATTTCGAACGCGAATCTTCTATGTCTTATCAAAGAATCTAGCGTTGCATTCATACGCCGGGGATTCTGCTTGTGTTATGATAGAACTTTTCAAATGTATTTGTGATGTGTTTCATACGAGTGTTAAAATCACTCCGTTCCTTCTTTAATAATTTTTTTTTCGATTTTCGATTAATTTCGACAAAATTAACTAAAGAACATTCCCGGACATATATACTACATTAGTGAAAAATTTAGGAGTCTATAAGACACTCTCTCTTTCACTCCCTCACGCACGCACACACAAACGTACTAACAGCCTTTAGTATATATGTTTATATATTTGTATATATATATGCATATGGATATATACAGTCCTGGTCAAAATCATAAGACCATGTAAGAAAGTAAGCGTTTACGCATAATATCGAATTTTTAATCAAACAAATGGTTGAAACCATGGCAAAAGGGAAAATATGATGGAAAAAATGAAATCTGCTTCATTCGAAACCTTAACCTTGATCTAATAATTATTTTTTTAAAAAACAAACTTTTTCACCTAATCCAAATGATAAAACCACTGATAATTTATCTAACAAAAGGCAATTTTAAATTACTAAAAAGAGTCTCAGTATTTAGTATAGCCTCCATTATTACAAATTACTTCCAAAATTCTCTTCGGCATGCTTGCGAAGTTTTTTTATCAGTTGCGAAGGAATTTTATCCCATGTACTGAAAACTTAATCAGAAAGTTCCTTTATCGAATCATACTGGGTTCCATCCTTGAACACTTCTTTTGCCATCCATCCACAAAGATTGATGTCCGGAGAATGTGCTGGCTGATCTAACAATTCTATATTATTTGAAAAAAAGTATTCTCGTGCTTGTCGAGAAGTGTGTATCGCAGCGTTGTCTTGTTGGAAAATCCAATTTCTTCCACACAGACGTGGATCTTCAGTCCTAATAGAAGCATTTTCAAGCATTGAAATGTACTTCAATGATGTTTGCCAGCCTTTCACTACTTGCAACTTTAGAGTCCGAGCTGACGAGAAAGCACCCCAGATCATTAAAGGCCCTCATCAACGATGCCGAGTTGAAAAAGTCTCTTTGGGCAAATTTTTATCATGCCAATGGTGTTGAAATCCATCTGGACTATCTAGATTAAACTTTTTCTCATCGGAAAAAATTACATTTTCCCACTTCTCTTCATCCCAAGTCTGGTATTTGGCGGCATGTTTAAATCTGTTAGTTTTGTGCTGTTCAAGAAGACGTGGTTTCTGCAGTCGCTTTAAATGATTGAAACCCTTCATTTTCAGATGCCTTCTGATGGTTTTAGGACTACATTCTGCTGCTGTTTGACTTTTCAATCGACTTGAGCTCATACTGGAGATTTTTTAAAACTTCTTCTGGTACGGCGATCAAGTGATGGGGTTATTTTTTATTTATTTATTTATTTATTTTTTGTTTGTCTGCCTGGACTCTTTTTGTGCCCATATTGATCTGGATTTCTTTTAAAAAATTGTGCTGACCGTTTTGCTATGATTCACTTCGTTTGCAATGAATCTATGAGAGAGTCCACCCCTATTAAGCTCAAAGATCATTCTTCTCTCAAACTCTGATAATGGTTTCCCTTTTGCCATTTATAATTTAGTAAGATGTTTTTTTTTATCCACTAACAAGTTGCTTTTAGTAACATAGAAAGCTTTTCGTATTCATTTTTTCAAAACTAGGCGATTTTATTAAAGTGATCTTATCATTTTGACCAAGTGAAAATGTTTGTTTATAAAAAAATATTTATTATATCAGGGTTAAGGTTTCGAATGAAGCAGATTTCATTTTTTCCATCGTATTTTCCCTTTTGGCAATGGTTTCATTGTTTGATTAAAAATTCTATAATATGCGTAAACGCTTACTTTTTTTAGTGGTCTTATGATTTTGGCCAGGACTGTATGTGTGTGTATATATATATATATATATATATATATATATATATATATATGTATGTATTAATAAGTTATAACAATATATTTCTTTTAAGTTACTACCTAGCTGTATCTATGTATTGAGTACTGTTTGAGTAAATACCGGAAATTTACGCATAAAATTACATTTTCGAATATAAATTTATGTGATAATTTGTATATATATATATAGATAGATAGATAGATATAGTATTAAATTATGTGATACCATATATATGTATATGCATAATTAATCCATATATATCGATCAATTATGTGTATATATATATATGTGTGTGTGTACGTATATACATGTATATGACTACTTCATTTAATTACATAAATTAATATCCGAAAATATAATTCTATGTGTGTTAAGTCTTTACTTAAACAGTGCTCAATACATAGGAACGGCTAGGTAGTAAATTATAGACCCCACAATTTTATTATACCATCTCTATTTAAGTTAAAACATACTTATCAATGTATTATTATGTACATCTATATCAAAAACACTTGTAAACGTTTTTTTATTTTTTTATTTTTTATTTTCATACCTTGTAGACCAGGCGCGAACGCAGACCCCACAATTTTAATTAACCACTGTTCTGCCAGATCAAACATACACATTCCTGTGTCTCGATACATCTTCTATCATTATATGTAATCAGTTTTTTAAAATAGTCAACCATATAGGAGCCTATTCGTGACCAGACATACACACACACACATTCAGCTTTATATTATAGATATATTGTTGTAACTTACTATATATATGTTTAATTGATATTTATGAGAATTACGATAATATATTCCAATGAAAAAATTTATATTAATTAATAAAGTTAAATTAATGAAATATAATTTACTTAATAAATAAAATAATGGAATATAATTAAATTGCAATAACGAATTATAATTTATGTATTAAAAAAATTAATTAAAATAGTAATTAAACTAAATCAAATATAGATATGAAATTCAGATAAAAGCAACAACTGGAAATAAAATACATATTTTTTTAATTGTCAGACCATTTGGGAATTAAGTAATATTACAGGATTTTTCAGACAAACGTTACTTGTAATTCCTCAATCAACACCAGCAGATGAAATAAATGCTTGCCTCAAATTCACTATTTTTGGCGCCATGTGAAGACATCAATCTGAACTCAAAATATGCGTGTCTATTTGCAGAACGATCGGTCGCATCACTTGTGAATGGAAAATGCCGGCTGATCCGTGTTAAGGGCTAATTTTGTTCTCACATAACTTCTGTAATTTAGTTACATCAAAAGAAGAGTTGGTAAAAAAGTTTTTTCCAGATATTCAAATTAATTATAAGAATGCCTATTGGCTGAGTGAAGGAGCTATTCTTACAGCTCAAAAGATGCCCATGAACTTAACGATATTATTCAGCTTAAAATTCCAAGTGAGGTAGTCACATACAAGTCCGTTGACACTGTTGTGAAAGCAGATGAAGTGGTTAATTACTCAACGGAATTTTTTAATTAACTAGATTTGCTAGGGATGCCACCGCATATGCTGCAATTGAGAATTGGCGTACCAATTATCATGTTGCCAAATATAAACTAACCCAAGCTTTGCAATGGCACATGGCTTGCAGAAAAAAAAACATCAAAGAAGCAACAATCTTGACATGACATTTCAAAGGTGAAGATGTCTTCATTCCATGCATTTCTGTGATTCCAGCGGATACGACATTTCCTTTAGGAGATTGCAATTCCCAATTCCATCCCAGGGCAAGTTTACAATTGTGTGGCTTACATTTAAACACTGACTTTTTCTCACATGGCCAATTTATGTTGCATGTCCAAGAGTCAGCAAACCAGAAAGTCTTTATATCTGCTCAGAAAATAAAAAAAACAAAAGCACTGTGTATCCACACGTACTGGGAAATTAAGCATATGAGAAAAATGCATTTTCTAATTTTCGGGTTCTTTCTATTTCGCCAAAATGAACCACACAAACGCGTGGTAGGGTGCAGCTAGTATATATATATATATATATATATATATATATATATATATATATATATATATTAGTCGAGCAAGGAAGTACGAGACTCAACAAAATTTTGAATCGAAGCTAAGTTTACCTGCGATGGCTACTATTCAGCAATAACGCTTTAGGTATACTATATATATGAAATAAATTTTAAATTAACTCGCCAAATATGTAATTAATTCATTCGGAATAGTGATAGTAATACTCTTCATAATTTTTCTGATTCATCCGAGATAATATTTTATATATTTTGATCTAATATCGATCTTTCAGAAAAAAGTCTTTTTACATTTTTCGTTCATGAGATTTTTCCGTGCACGTAAAAAGATTGCGACGTTAAAGATGCAATAATAATGATTAATCATGACCTCTTTAAGTTTCATGTTGAAATAAGTGAAATCATATAGTGTTTTTTTTTATTAGGGATCTTTTATACGTACGCATTTTAGGTGCAAAATATATTATCTTCTTAGATATCGTGTAGAAATTAGTATAAATTTCAACGCAATTCAGGTGAAACTATTATTTCCTACTTAAGTGTCATGTCGAAATAATTATAATCATATAGTACTTTTGTTGATTATGGATCTTTTAAATGTCCGCATTTTAGGTGAAAACATTATTACCTACTTACCTGTCACAAGCAAAATTCAATTGCCATTTAGTCGAGCAAGGAACTAAATGTATTGTGGAAGCTAAGTTCAATTGCGATAACTTCTATTCCTGAAATACAAATGAAAAATGGTAAAGTTGTTGCTGTGAATGTAACATTTGACCATATTGATAATGCAGTCAATGTTGAATTTGTACGAGTTGACCATGAGCTTGCTCATGGAGTCTTTGTGACTAGATCTCAAATAACTTTATCACTCAAATATGCTTTGACTGTCCACAAAATCCAAGGTATTTCAGTTGATCGTATCATTGTTCACTTGAAATCTGATGTCTTTTCAGACGGAATAACCTATGTAGCTTTGTTATGTGTTAGAAAGCTGTGCAATATCTATTCGATAATCTTTGACTCTCATAGATTGACCTTATGTGACAAAAATGCATGGACTGAATATAAGAGATTGAAGGCCAAAAGAGACAGAGTTGATTTGCCACTATTTCCTCCTTGCTCTGTCAAGGCTCCCAGTTTGTCATTGTACGAACCGACTTGTAAACGATAAATAATCATAATTGACCATGATTTGAGGCAGAAATATAATAATTCAAATAGAAAACGGCTAAAAAATTGACAATTCAGATACTCTAAATAATTTGTATCTGAAACTGATTAATGAGGGAAAAGCTTGTTTTACTATCAGCATAGTTCAAACAATTTGCCGCCTTTCTCTGTCGTTCGACATAATTAACAGCACCCGAAACATTGATTTGCCAATTAAGCAATTGAAAAGTTGCTTGTCCATGACACTCACAGTGTTGCCGACATTACAGAATCAATTGGAGGTGTGTTAATAGTATTCAACAAGAAGATATCATTGCATTTTGAAAATGTTTGAAAAACAATTGCCCTGATTTTGACGAACAATTATTCAATTTTGAAGTAAAACACTGAAATATGTCAAAATACACGAAATGAAATGCGACAGACAACAAGATAGTGAATGCAATTTCACCTTTAAAGCTGTCTGTGGATTCTAATTGTGCTGATTGATAAAAATCCACTGATAATGGATTTTGAACTCCATCCTACTGATGGTCGCCAGCAATTCAAAATTTTTCTCAAAACTTACTCCGCAGTACTTAAACATTGTAATGAATATCAAAAAATTATTGATCACTAAGAAAAAGTTGTTAGAAATGTGCCTACTGAAATAAAATATTTGTGTGTTCAAATAAATATGTTTTGTTTAAAAATTACACTCCTCGGCGAATTAATACGGAAATTATCAATTACAATATAAAAATATTTTTGGCACAAATTTTCAAATTAAAAGTAGCTATTATTTGGGGCATTATACTTATATTGGAAGAAATAATAATGATAAGTGAAATATTTCCCATAATGTCAATTTTAATATTTTTCATAATGTCAATTTTAATATTTCCCATAATGTCAAATTTAATATTTCCCTTTATGCCAAGTTTAATATTTCCCATAATGTCAATTTTCCTTCCAAAATGGAAAATATTGTTGATATTATTTTGAAAAATATAAAAGAAAAGGTTGATAAAATAAGGCCATATATGTATCAAAATAGCAAAGAAATTAGCGGTGTCCCTCCATCTTAAAATCCGACCATCAGCTTAGCGTGGTATAGGAGTGTAACATTATCACCGCAAGCGAACGATGACACTGGTATGAATCATTGTAACTTAAAAATTTACATTTTTGTAAATATTGCATTACGTGATACCTTTTATGTAATTCTAAGCATGTTTTATTTATGTATAAATAATAATCATGCTATTGTTTAAGTTGTTTTTAATGTTGTTGATAAATGTAAATTTAAAAAGTTATGTATTTACTTGAAAAAGGATTTCTGCCTCGACAGAAAAAAATGTTCTACAAAATGTTTACCCGGAAAATTATTTTATCTAAAAATATTGATTAATATTAAACGTTAAAAAGGAAGGCACAAAAATTTAAATAGGAATTATTTTATTTCAACTCGAGCAGATGTGTCTTCATGCACTAACAAAAATGTAATTAGCATTTTGTTACATTTTTTTAAGATTTTAGATATTTATAAATTTTGCCATTATGAAAAGCGATTATTATACGGACTTTAACTTTTTGACAAAAAAAATCTATTGAATTGAATACAAAATCTGGTTGCATATAATCAACTTCTCGATACATGGTACGTCAGCTCGCATCAGAGCATCCATATCAGGTATAAAAGAGTTCCACCTGATGCCCAGAATGTGCCTCAGAAATTTCTGGTGCCCTCTCTCTATGACTTTTATGTATCTACCATAAGTTGTCCAGGCCTCAGAAGCGTAAAACAGGGACGGTAAAATACAAGATTAATAGACACTGATCTTTGTACGAAGAGTTATACCCCTGTCAGACCACACTCGCTTCTCCAAGCTACCAAAACCCTTAGTAGCACGTTGTATCCAATAGTTGACCTCGGCATCCAGCGTTCCGTCTCTAGCAAGAGTACTACCCAAATACACAAATGTGTCAACCACGGCAAGTCTCTGGGTGTTGACAAAAATATTTCGTTTCACATACAAACTACCTGGTGAAGGTGTGAACATGACCTTAGTCTTCTTAAGACATATTAAGCCCAAAAGACGCATATGCCCCTGAAAACAGATGCGTGATTCCCTGCATATCCCTCTCGCTAGGAGATCGGCGTCATCTGCATAAAGCAATTCACGAACTAGGTGCTGAAAGGTCCTTGTAGAAGCATGAAAACGACGGAGATCAAATACCTTAGCCGTGGTTCTGAAACGCAAATAAACACCCAGAAAACAGTCCTTAAATGCATAGGAAAGCATAGTTGCAAAACAAATAGAAAAAAGTGTAAGTGCTGGGATGTCGCCCTGCTTCACACCATTGTCAACTGAGATGGGTTCTTATAGGCATCCATTGAAGTTAAACTCCCTGAGTAATCTTAGAAATTGAGGTGGGCATCCCAACTTCCCTAGAATTATCCATAGGGTATTTCTGTTCACCGTATCAAGAAAAACCTAATAAAGTGGAACACTGTGTTCAGTGCATTTCTTCTGCAACTGCCGAGCAGTGAAGATCATGTCCGTGGTTCCTCTGCCTGGACGGAAGCCACTTTGGCTTTCTGGAATGACGGATGGACAAATATACTTTAACAATCTATTGAGTAGAACCCTGGAAAATAGGGCCGCTGCGAAGACGGTAGGCTCTCTCTACCGTGCTAGAAAACTACTAATAAAGTATCCTGTACCTCTATAAGGCAACCATTCGCCCATGTATGGAGTATTGCTGTAACATTTGGGCTGGTGCATCTGCTACTAGTCTCTCGCTCTTAGACAAGGTTCAAAAGAGAGTCGCCAATCTGATAGGCCCTGAACTGGCATCTGAGCTTCAGTCTCTGTCCCATCGACGAAATGTTGCATCCCTTTGCCTGCTCTACAAGTATTTTAATGGTTAATGCTCTGGCGAACTGCGGACATCTGTGCCCTCACGACGTAGACACCCTCGACAAACCCGACAGGCAGCTAAGGGACCCCACACAGTAGAGATCCCTAGATGTAAAAGATCTTTCTACTCCAGTAGTTTCTTCCCCAGAACCGCTAGAATCTGGAATTCCATTCCAGGTCGCTGCTTCCCCAACTGTACTGACATGCAGAAGTTCAAGTGTAACGTGAACCGACATCTTGCTGCCCAAATCCCTACATAGTACTCCAGTAGTTGTTGCCCCTGATTGTAGCCCCCTACACCAAAGTGGCAATGTGCCTTGTTTGGGGTGAAAATGTAAAAAAATAAAAAAAATAAAAACTATATGGACATATATATATATATATATATATATATACGTATATACATATATATACAAATATATATACACATGTATATATACATATATATATACATATGTACACATACATATATAAACATATACATATGTATATATATATGTATATATACATATATATATACTTATATATATGTATATATACATACATATATATATGTATATATATACATATACATATATATATATATATATATATATATATATATATATATATATATATATATATATATATATATATATGGAAGCGCAATAGGGCCGTATAAGAAAGTAATGATTTTCGGTGCATAGATAACAAGGAGATATGTTACCCATTTTATACCGCGGTCATATTGCTATTTCGCTAATTAGTTTGTTTTTTTTAATTTTGTAGATGACAAACCCTGCATGTGTATCTTTAAGAAAAATCTTGTTTTTGTATTAATGATACAGTATTATCAAAACTGAACCAGAAGTGAGGTTTTCTCGAAACAGGAAACCAGACTGTTCGTTAAGGCGGCCATGTTGTTTGTACTCATGCGCGTTCTGACTAAATGTTTTTCTGTTTAAATATGCCAACTCAGAGACGATTTTGACATATGTAAACCTCATGTTTTATATATATATTAGCCGTTGGGTCAGTATGTTATATTAGATGTTGAATGAGCGTGACACTTGTGACGTAAAGAAAATAGTTTTTGTGACATAACAGAAACATTTCTATGAAAGTATATTAAAATTAAAAAGAATATAGATAGATTTCTATGAGTTGTTTTGTTTATAATTGATTATTTTTGGAAAAAAAACTTACAGCCATTGAATTATAAGTGGTTTGCCATACTTATAGCTAAATGTGCACTGAACAGATACCATAATACTTAAAGTTAAATTCAAATTTTGATATATCTTTAAATGAAATTGTTAGTTTAAAGTACAGAACAGTTAAAAACACTCTCCCCATATTAAGAATGGCTTTTTAAATAGAAAATGAAAATATAGTGTAACTTTTTTCATTTATTTTAAACAAACATTCATGACCCCTTGGGTCAAATATGTAATTTATATGTTAATAATAAGGTCTATTAAACTAATTAAGACAATGCGGAAATGAACGATGTAAAAAAAAAAGCAGAAAGTATTAACAATTGTTTATTTGGATAATTAAACCGCGAAAAAAAAAAACGATTGGGACGCTGAAAACGTACACAGTAAACCAATACGTGTGATTTGTGCTTTTTTTGTTTACGCTGTTATGGGTTTATGTTTATGTACGCATACGCAACACTGAAAGCCGTAATGTTACCTGGAAAAGGACTGTCTCCTTTGCATGTAAATAAGAAGAATATTAGATAAGTAAAAATGAGATTAAGATAAGACTGGAATCGAACCCGTTAGGCAAAGTTAAGAAATTGAATGTTAGAAATTAAGTCTATTGTTAATTCTTTTAGAAATCTGAATATTAAATATGTCAGTAAAAGAATGAGCAATGCAAATTAAATTATATTTTTTAAAAGTAACAAAAACACTTGAATAACTGCAGCACAAGATAACTAGATAAGAACCAACCACATCAAAGCAAAGATCGACAAAAGACACGAAAATAGCCAATGCAGACTCTGTGGACAAAGAGACAAGACAATAAGCCATATAGTAAGTGAATGCAGCAAACTGGCTCAAAAGGAATACAAGAACAGGTACGACCAATTGGGGAGGGTAGTACACCCCACCCCTTAAGCTGGGCACTTGAGAATGCTTGAGTACCACATATGCCTGAGCAATTAGATTGGGTTGACCTTCCTCTGATGGGTTGAGGGTACCGGATTGACAGTTACTGGCTGCTGTTTCTGACTGGTAGTACAGGAGCCCTAACTCTTTGGTAGCGCTTAGAGCGGCTGCTCCATCAACAGTTGAATAATATCGGGATGTTTGCAGTGCCATGGCGCGCATGGAAAGGGACCCTGCACTCATCCCCGGTGGGCTTTCCTGAGGCCGCAGTCCTAGTTGATGGAGGGTCAGCTGATGGTCTACTTGTGATGCATGTGTGATATTCTGCATAACCTCCTGTTCGGTTTCCCCTAACCCAACTGAAACTCGTTAAAAAACATGATGACAGTACAATCTAAAAATAAGCTTAAACCAGGCTTAGGGACAAACAAATCCAACTTGCCTCCTCCCTTGAGGCTTGCATTCACAAATATCCGTGGGCTTAGAACTAATTTAGCTGATGTTGAAGCATTTCTCCTAACAAATACCCCGGATATCTTAGCACTAAGTGAGACTAACCTACACTCCTCCATCCCCTCTAACTACTTTAACATGCCTGGATATCTCCCACTCTGCCGTAAGGACTCTGACAGACATATGCACGGACTTGGAGTTTACATTCGTAATACCCTTCCCTTGACTAGAGAAACAAACCTAGAAACAGATGATCAAGCCTTTATGTGCTTTAGACTTATCATGCAACACAACATTAGCTACTTTTACTTTCTCTACCGCTCTCCCTCGACCCAAGACTGCACCATAATAAACAAAGTATCTGACAGCATAGACACAGCACTCTCCTTCGACACTAGCGCCCAAGTACATGTATTTGGTGACTTTAATGTCCATCACAAAAACTGGCTTGGATTCTCTACTTATACAGATGCAGCAGGCAACGCAACTCATAGCTTCTCTGTATCTCACTCCCTATCGCAAATTGTTACTTTCCCAACCCGCTTCCCTGATCAGGAAGAGCAACACGCATCACTATTAGATCTGTTTTTGACCACAGTTCCTGATGATTGTGTAACGAAAGCCGACAGCCCACTTGGGAACGCTGATCATGCGGTAATAATGGTTGAAATCGCCCTAAACTCCAGACTCAAAACTGAAGAGCCAGTGCTCAAAACAACGAGATATTATAAAAAGGCTGACTGGGAAGCTATCAGATATCTTATCAGAGACGCCCCATGGGGAAATATTTTTTCTCTTCCTGCTGAACAGTGTGCAACTGAGACCACTGAATGGTTCAAAACTGCAATCGAAGCGCATGTTCCCATGCGGAAATTCTATAGCAAGCCCCACTCTCCCCAATGGTTTACTTCGACTTGCGCAACTGCCATTGCTCAAAGGCAGCATGCATTCCGCAGGTTTAACCGACATAAGTCCAGTTCAAACAGACAAAAGTACATAGAAGCTAGAAGTAACGTTAAGAAAGAAATAGCGACAGCTAAGAGGGAATTTACGGAAACCACTAAAAAACGCATCGAAGCACAAAAATTAGGAACTCGTGACTTCTGGAAAATCTACAACAGTGTAGTAAAAATGGGCAATCAACAATTCCCCCACAAACCAACAATCACGAGGTTCTTTGCTCAGCAACCGAGAAGTCTAATATGCTTGCCAGTCGGTTTGCCTCCAACTCTACACTGGACCCTCTAAACCACCCCCTACCTGACTTTCCTATGCGGACAGACGCCACGCTAGACGATCTGGAAACCACCCCTGCTCAGGTGCATGCTATCATAAAAAACCTTGACACTTCCAAAGCATGTGGACCCGACCTCATCCCAGCTGTGCTATTAAAAAAGTGCTCAGCCGAAGTAGCTCCAGTTCTCTCCAAACTCTACAACAAATGCCTTAATGAATCTTGCTTTCCGAGCTGTTGGAAAACTGCTTCTGTGGTACCAGTATTCAAGAATTCTGGTGAAAGAACTGACCCATTAAATTATCGCCCTATTAGCCTCCTCCCACCTTTTGCCAAAATATTTGAGACCTTAATTAACCATGCTCTAGTCCATCACCTTACAGATGCTAAAGTTCTGACCGACCATCAATATGGATTTAGACAAGCCCGTTCCACGGCAGACATCCTCACTGTAATCTCTGAACGCATATACCATTCACTGGACAAAGCGGGAGAGGGCAGAGCGGTAGCTCTAGATATATCTAAGGCTTTTGACAGGGTATGGCATGAGGGTCTCCTCAGGAAGATTAGATCTTACGGTATCACTGGTAGAATACTTAACATAATTAAATCCTTCTTAGATAAGAGAAAAATCCAGGTTGTCCTCGACGGTCGTACGTCTAAACAATATAATATAAATGCGGGAGTGCCCCAGGGATCTATCCTTGGTCCTCTGCTGTTTCTGATATTCATAAATGACCTCCCCGACAAGATTGCCTCTGAGATGGGTATATATGCTGATGACACCACACTCTATAGCAGGCACGACAGGAAAACAAATGAACATATATCTAAAGTAATGGCAGAAACACTAGAGGATGACCTCAAATCAGTAGTGGAATGGGGATAAAAATGGATGGTAACGTTCAATGCCACCAAGACAAAACTGGTTTCATTCAATAATTACAAGAAACCTTCTCTACCACCTATAGCAATGGCCAACAACTCTTTAGCTGAGAGTACGTCTTTCAAGCTCCTTGGCCTAACGTTCACAGGAAACATGAGCTGGAACAATTACATCGAGGGCATTGCCAGGGCCGCTGCGAGGAAGGTGGGCTCTCTCTACCGTGCTAGAAAACTTCTAACACCCGAAAGTATCCTGTACCTCTATAAGGCCACTATTCGCCCATGTATGGAGTATTGCTGTCACATTTGGGCCGGTGCATCGGCTACTAGTCTCTCGCTCCTTGACAGGGTTCAAAAGAGAGTCGCAAATCTGATAGGCCCTAAACTGGCATCAAAACTTCAGCCTTTGTCCCATCGTCGAAACGTTGCATCCCTCTGCCTGTTCTACAAGTATTATAATGGTGAATGCTCTGAAGAACTGCAAGCACTTGTGCCCCCACGACGTGAACACCCTCGACAGACCCGACAAGCTACAAAATCCCACCCCCACACTGTAGAGATCCCTAGATGTAAAAGATCTTTCTACTCCAGTAGTTTCTTCCCCAGAACTGCTAGACTTTGGAATTCCATTCCAGGTCACTGCTTCCCCAACTGTACTGACATGCATAAGTTCAAGTGCAACGTGAACCAACATCTCGCTGCCCTAATCCCTACATAGTACCTCAGTAGATGTTTCCCCTGATAGTAGCCCCCTACATTAAAGTGGCAATGTGTCTTGTTTGGGGTGAAAATGTAATTAAAAAAAAAAAAAATTATGCAAACAACTGCATCTCGAGCGCACAAACAAGTGGTAGAAACATAAGCCGGCAACAGTACTTGAAAAGGAGAATCACAAAATCCTATGGGGCATGGACATATAAACTGATAAGCCCATCCAAGCAAGAAGACCTGGTGTTGTAATAATAAACAAGAAAGAAAGTCCTGTCAAATCGTAGATTTTGCTGTTCCGGCTGACTACAGGGTGAATATCAAAGAAAATGAGAAACGGAGCAAATACACAGAGAGCTGAAAGGGATATGGAAGATGAAGAAAATCAAAAGAATACATATAATAATAGGAGCACTAGGAACAATCCATAAAAATTCTGAAAGCCGTTCTTAACATGGGGTGGTTGGGGTGTTTATACTACGCTGGAACAGGTCGTAAAAAATACCTAGCAGCTGCCAACGAGAAATCAATGGCAAGCAGCTGTTGCGATAATGCAAATTTATTTGCAAATGTTATCGAAAGAGGTGGGGAGATTTGTCCTTCAGCTTCCAGGGAACACCACATGTTATTTTCAAGGGGAGATCCTTGATGGCCTGTGTGAAAGCTTCTTGTGAGCCAATAATAGATAGATAGATAGATAGATAGATAGGTGTACATTATCGCTTTCATTTTTACCTAATGACCTAGAATAGTTTCCTTCAAAATAAATAAACAACTCTAGCAATTTCTAAACTACATAAAAACTCAAAGGTTTTTGTTTCCCCCCTTATCTGAAAACTGATCGCGGTTTTATTTCTGAGTGGGACTCCTTGACATTTAAGTGCCTCTGTATTCAGCGCGCTCTCCTAGAGCAATGTTTTGGTTTGTTATTTACCTTTTGTAGAACCTGAATGTGGCCAGTCACTTCCATGACCAATTTCTCACACAAGTGAGAACGGACGTCTCTGGTGACTCATAGCCAGTTTTTCGGAATTCTAACGGGCGTTGGTTACTTCTCGCATTGGCTCCGTTAACCTTTATACATTTAAATCCTCTACCTCTCCCTCCAGCCAATCACCGACAGCAAACAGGAGAGTGTATTTAATTTCGCCATTGTTCCCAGGATCTGTCTCCATTCCCCCCTCGCCTCCTCTTTATTTATTTGTTTTATTTGTGTAGTTATTTATTTCGTAATCCGGGCTAACAAAGGAACGCGGATCGGCAAACGCCCCATTCTCGTTCCGGCGAGACTTGTATCCCCCGAGGATTTCGAACACGAGCGAATTTTCATAGCTCTGCATGTTTTGTTTATTAGTCAGGGTTTGTTCTTTGTTTTCTATATTTGCGCTGTAAGTCGAAAATATATGACATTTTCGAAATAAGCCAATTCTTTCTTAATTTTCCACTTCTTTCTCAGTCTCTTTCTCTCTTTCTCTCTTTATCGCTCCCTATAATATATATATATATATATATATATATATATATATATATATATATATATATATAGTCATCCACATACAGTACTGTTTCGCTGTTTCACAGCTCATCAGTGCGGCTAGACAGGCAACTACCTCAAGCTTGGATTGAAACGCGACCGTTTGTACGGCAGTCAAGGCTCCTAACCATTACGCTATTGGCGTATGATGGACTGTTGTCGATTTCGACGTATGAGGTTTCGCCACAACTAAGTTGCTCAGAACTCTACACAGATGATTTTTTATAGTGGTGAAGGCTTTGTGTAGAACCAGCCACATTTATTACTGCTAACCTTTGTCGGTGCAGATGACTGCCACAGGGCAGAGTATACAGTACACAGTAGGTTTTTACATCAGAGTTTCATTCTCCTAGACGCACGTCTGAACGAAGACTGAGGGTGCATCTCTCCCAGTAAATTAATGCACCCACAGAAATTTCTACGACTCGGCGCGGTACATACAGTGCCTTACCTTCCCCTTCCATGTGGTACTGGACATATATATATATATATATATATATATATATATATATATATATATATATATATATATATATATATATATCGATGTTTCGGTTCGGTCGCGAAGGACAATTGATACCGCCTGAAATGGTAATTATGAGGCAAGGTTACGTGATCCTTAACCACACCCCTTCTGAATCCAGTAGCAAGGAAAAGTTTAGGATTACTGGAAACAATGCCGAGTTAAGCAGAGAGTACATACAGCACCTGGAATGCCTAAATGGTCATCCATTTTAGTACTGACCATGCTCAGTATATATATAAGAAATCCGTATTCTGCAGCGTTTCAAGGAATTCAATTTTTCTCTTCAGAGGAAAGAAAGATATTAGCAAATTATTATTATAGCAGATCTAGGAATTTGCATTAGATTGAACATAATTTAACAACACTTTATGATGATTAGTCATCAATTGCAAAAAAAATGTGTTCACGTCAGTTAACATATTTGAAAATAGAGAAAAATGTGTTTGTATTGAGTTTTTTTATTAGGTTCGGATTAATATATAAATATTAATATTCATATTAGATTGAAGTTTACACTTGTTTGTATCTGGTTAACTTTCATTCTTACTGCCTTTATATATATATATATATATATATATATATATATATATATATATATATATATAATCAGGGTAGTTTTCCGTGTTAGAAGCGTTGACTGAATTTAGAATTTTAACAGGAAATGCGTCGTTTGAAGCTAAATTACAATGTAATAAAAATAAAAATAAAAATTAAATGTAATACTTGTTTAAAAGGTGTATATATATATATATATATATATATATATATATATATATATATATCGAATTCATATTACTTCGTTAGTAATTAATTTTTTTTCTCCGCCATGATGTCAAATTGAAGAAAAAGTAGACGTAGTGTCCATATGATGTTACATGCAGTGTTGTTTTTGAAATGCTGGAAGAATGCATCTGGCAACGCGATGTGAATATCAGGGTAGTTTTTTTTTTTCGTGTTAGAAGCGTTAACTGAATTTGAATTTTTAAATGAAATACGTATAAAATACGTTTGAAACCAAATTACAACGCAAAAAAAAAGCAAGTATTACTTGTTTAAAATTAATATATATATATACGGCATAATCACGTTGACAATCAAAAAATCACGTATGTACGGCATAATCACGTTGACACTAGTTATCGTCAGATCACTGAAGTTAAGCAACGTTGAGCCTGGCTAATACCAGATGGGTGACCATTTGGGAATTCTAGGCGCTCTATGTGCTCTCCGCTCACCTCGGCATTGTTTCCAGTCGTCTTGTACGTCAACTTGCCACTGGTATGCAACAATGTTGACTCAGGAGAGGCGTGGTTGGTGATTGCGCAACTCTTGCCACACAAATTTCACGCGCATGCACCCTTACAGTGGGTATCCATAGTCTGTTTAGACTGAAGGAACCCCTTTTTTTACATATATATATATATATATATATATATATATATATATATATATATATATATATAGCATAAATTTACAGATATTTATATAAAATTGTGTGAATAGCTTTATTTATACAAACGTTTTTAGCTACATATATGCATACATGTTTCAGCAAAACATTTATGCATTTATGTAACGCATAATTAAGAAAATTATACAAGCTATACTTGTTATAAAGCACTATTTTTATAAACCTCGGAGTTTCGCTGGATTAACATTTACGTAATCACAGAAATACAGTCATTATGCGTAAATATGAATCCTAAATCGACTGAATTGATTTTTCTTTCGAATTTACAAGGTGTATACTATGCAGGACTCCAATAGCGGATCAAACAGCCAGTGTTTATAATATGTATAAAACCTTAAGAGTAGTTTCATTATTCTCGTTTCTCTTGTTTTATTCTTTAATCCTCACATTCCATTAACGATGTTTCTGACAAAGAGGGAACAATAACTGTTTTCTAAGTAATAAGACTTATTGATGACTAGGTTTTGATCTTGAAGTAGTGTTTTATTATTAGCTTTAAATGTAATACCGAGCTCAGCTTACCAAACAAAAAAGATATATAGCGTCAGCCATTAAATTCTCCTTTAAAAATATAGGTATTTTTTAAAGATGAATCCATTCAGAGGTTTCATGGGTTGTATGGAGCGATTTTTATTTAAAAACACTTATTTTATATTTAAAAATAAAAAAAACCTTTCTTTTCATTAATGTTGGGACGATTAATTGGAATCGGAAAAATCTGTGCTTCTTTTCTGATGCCCAAAACAGTTCCTTTAGTTATTATTATTTTTCTCTTCCCCGTTTAAAACAAAATTTTCCATTGTTGGTACTTATAATAAAATAATAAATATTTATTGATTTGAAACAACCAGTAAAGCTAAAACATATATATATATATATATATATATATATATATATATATATATATATATATATATATATATATATACATGTGTTTTTAAAGTAATTGGAAAAAATAAAAACTTTATAGTTACATATTTAGAGATTTATAAATAATCGGAATCAGTAATTTTATTGGAATCGGGAAAAATATTGGCATCATCCCATCACTACTGTTCATCCGAATAAACAGTTTTACACGCACATATACATACGTACCAGATAAATGATATGAATACACTTTTTACGAAGAAATGTACGATACAACGGCGGTAAAGAATTGAGAAGGCTGTATTAATATTTATTGCAGTATTAATATCGAGCCCGTTGTGCGCACAAAATATATTGTCTTGGTTTTGCTTGATTCTGCTTTGGAGAAGTGGATTTTCATGTTTGGAGGCGATGGTGAATATGGTTGGGATTTTGTTTGTGTCGATTCTTCTTCTTCTTCTTCTTCTTTTTCTCACTCTCTCTCTTCCCCCCCCCTCTCTCTCTCTCCCTATTCTCTCTCTCTCTCTCTCTCTTTGTGCGTGTGTATAGAGGGGTAAAGATAGGTGGAGAGGAAAATAGTGGGGATAAAGACAGACAGTAAGGAGAGAGAAATACAGATACATAAGGGAGAGAGAGAAAAAGAGAGAGAAAGAGACAGGGAGAATTCCAACTAATTGGTTAAGAGCTGTCCTTCTGTCAACGGAACTCGATTGTCAACATTTCAGGAAGTCTCCAACAGACTCTCAGACGTCAACCAATCAGACTGGCCGCTTTCAGCCCCTCCGGCCAACACTCGTTGGAATTCAGGTCATTCGAGTTCTTTTGTAGCTCTCTTGTTCTACCATGCTGACCAGTCTGCCATCTTGTCACTTTCATTGGCAACCTTCCTTGATTTCCTTCCTCCTGCACCGACTGTAGAATTAGATTATCCAATATCTTACTGATAGTTACAAAGATTTTTTCTAAGCTCTTGTAATATGCTCTGCTTACCAAATGAAAAAGATATGTAGCGTCAGCCATTAAATATCCCTTTAAAAATACGGGTAATTTTAAAAGATGCGTCCATTCAATGTCTCGTTTTAAGCGATGAAAATGCTGTGTCAGATTTTTATTGGCGACTTTCGTTGATTTTCATTATCTCTTTAACTCCCAAACCAAACAACAGAATCAGGTAACCAGGTTGTAAAATATCTTATCGAGATGGACACGCAGTAAATTCTGTAAACTCTTAGCATATCATTGTCGATTCCGATACAATTACCGATTCCGATTATTTATAAATCTTTAAATATTAAACTATAAAGTTTTTTTGTTTTTTTTTTTTCAATTACCGTAAAAACACGTGTTAATTGTGCAGATATTTCCTCAAGCGTAAAAATGCACTTGTTGGGGTGATGTATAGGTTTTAGCTTTACTGGTAGCTTTGACTGGTTAGACGACAAATGTGTAGCATTAGTCTTTGAATTTGCTTTGAGAATAAAACGGGTATTTTCATTATGTGTCCTGTTACGTCTGTTTTTCTTTTTTGTTTTATTTTATTTCAGACAAGCTGCCTAATAATCAATGGGACACATCCTGAGGCTTATAACTGATTCCTCCATAGATAATCGAATATTCCGTTAAAATTTTCTTTTCCTGTCAAGCGAATTAAGAAAAAAAGAATTAAGACCATTCATTTTCCTCTCCACAATTCACCAGTAAACCCTGTTATAATAATATATTTCAGCTCGTTAATTGGTTTAACTAGATTCCAGGACGATAATTAATCGAATCTCGTGCAGTGTACTGAAAATGCTCTAACTTGAGACAACATCATTGGGGGATAAACCATTTCTCCTATAACCTCGTCTAGAATATGCAGGCCGATGGGGTCTGATTTGGGTTGTGAACATTATTTTATTTTGACTATTTAGTCAAGGTTTACTTATAATCTATTCTCGCGCCATGTTGATTTGTCATACCCCTGTACAGAGAGACCGAAGATACCCGAGGATGGTGTCTAGTAGGGATTCAAGTTCCCTCCTATGTGTTTTTATTTTTATCATTTGTTTATAGTTGGCGATAAGGTATCCTACCGGATGTCAGACATGCAACCGCTACATCATACATTCTAACCTAAATATCTGGGTGTTTTTTACGATTCTAACCTTCCTTTAAGTGCAATTCTTTGTATCTCTCTTGCACCTAGTTCATTGGTTATATTTATCAACTAGATTTTGAAATTCCTTATTCGTGAATTCGGTTGTTCATTATAAGCATGGTGGAGATCTTCCTAAGATTCCAATTTCTTTTCATGTCGTACATAAGACCTTGGTATTTTGTTATTTTTCCCCCTTTTTTGTTCTGTTCAACCCAGCATCATTGAGGACTAACCTACTAAGGTTATTTCTTCCTCTTTGTCCCATATCACAACCTCACGTTCCATGTTACGTTAAACCAGCGTACAGACAGACAGCACCTTACAAAGACAAATGTGAAAATGAAATACGTTTAGCAATGAAAACGTAACGTAAGCATCATAGACCGACGCACAGAAGTACACGGACAAAGCCTCTACTATAATGAGTGGACGCATCAAATAAGCAACTGTCATGATTACATCATAAATTTTAATCTGTTTGTTTACTTAGGCACTTTTAAACTTTTTAGACTATTAAGACATTTACTAAATCCTTAAGACCTTGTGAAACACCACTCACAATAAAGCACATACTAACTGAATGCACGGATTTTGTAAGAACAAGAAATCAATTCTACAAAGAAAACAATATTAAAGAGTTATTCGATAAAAACAATCCTTACATCATACTCTCATATCTTAAAAAAATTGGCCTTTATAAAAAAATTTAAAAAAGAACCCTTTATACAACAGCTCTCTGAACCCATAGACACTCGGCATAAAATAACCCAAAGGGTGTGCATGATGTAAAACCTATCAAAACAAACAAACAACTAAATCCTCAGAATGTAAGATGATTTAATTCTTTCCACAGTCAAACAACATCGCAACTCACTAGAGCCATGAAAGCTTTTAAAAAAAAGTCCAAGATTCGAGTCGCCCTCATTTGAGCTCATCAGTTGAACACATTCAGACTCGGGATTCTGAAAACATATCCAGACTCTCACATTCTGAAAATAGTAATATGAATTTGCTCGTTAGGTAGGCTTGTTGGATAGCATCGTTCTAGCGAGTGAAACACCACTACTTGTGAAACCTCGACTTGGGTTCTTAGCGGGTGGATGACCACACCGCTTGTTTGAAATGAAGTAGGTACAGGCTATAGTCGGGTTTCGTCGCGATTTGCTTTAATCTATGTCAGCTAATACACTTTCTCGTGTGTGATGCGGTTGTTTAAGTGACATTGGTGCTCGCTTCACATGCAACAGATTTGAGTTTCGAATCCTGAGTCTGAAGTGTTCGATGAGCCCAAATGAAGAAGAAAATTGAGTCTTGGAATTTCGGTTTGGTAGGCTTCCATGGCTCTTGTGAGCTGCGATGTTGTTTGACCGGAAATAATTATATCGTCGATTATATTCTGAACAGTGTAATATATATTTGCATATATATATATATATATATATATATATATATATATATATATATATATATATATATATGCAAATATATATAACATAAGCTAGAGATTATTGCCAAGTCTGCTGCGAAGAAGGTGGGCTCTCTCTACCGTGCTAGAAAGTTACTTACGTCTGAAAGTATCCTGTACCGCTACAAAGCCGCCACTATTCGCCCATGGATGGAGTACTGCTGTCACATTGGAGCTGGTGCAGTGGTGCATCTGCTACTAGTTTCTCGCTCCTGGACTGGGTCCAAAAGAGAGCCGCTAACCTGATAGGCCCGAACTGTCATCTAAGTTTCAGCCCATGTCCCATCGACGAAATGTTGCATCCCTCTGCCTGTTTTACAAGAATTTTAACGGTGGATGCTCTGATGAACTACAAGCTCATACCCCCTCGACGAAAATACCCCCGACAAACCCGACAAGCGAAAACATCCTACTCCTACACAGTAGAGATCCCAAGACGTAGGAAGGACTTCTACTCTAATAGCTTTTTACCCAGAACTGCTAGACTTTGAAATTCTCTTCCAGGTTCCTGCTTCCCCAGCTGTACTGATATGCAGAAGTGCAAGTGCAATGTGAACAGACATCTTGCTGTTAAACTCTCTACATAGTACCCCTGCAACTTAGGTCCCTGATTGTAACCCCCTACATTAAAGTGGCAATGCGCCTTGTTTGGGGTGAAAATGTAATAATATATATGATTGTGTGTGTGCGTATGTGTGTGTGTGTGTGTGACTACTTCATTTAATCACATAAATTAATATATAATGTATAATTTTATGCGTAAACTTTAAGTATTTACTTCAACAGTGCTGAATACATATCTAGAGCTAGGTAGTATGTTATAAAAATATATATGGCAATTAAGCTTAATTGCCATATATATTTTTATAACATATATATATATATATATATATATATATAATGGACTTTATTTACACGCACAATGTTAGGTACACGTAATGTATACAAAGAAGTAAGAACAGGGTGTGCAACTATGTTTATAAAATAATTATATATACTAGCGGGGCCTGTGGAAATTCCACAGGGACTCATTGATATGTAATATATTGATGTTGGCATTCTGTAGATGTTCAGTGTAAATGGAGATGCTCTGATATCATTGTGGCTTTTTTGTTAAAACTTTAAAAGCATTTATCTAAGTTAGCAAGAATGCCCTGAAAAGCCCGGTCGTAAAATACGCTTAAATATGATATTTTAATTCTTGCAGATTTCGTATATATTATTATAGACTTGATATTATAAAGTTGCGATTTCAAAAATAAACAAAATATGTCCGTATGATTTGGGTGAATTAGTTTGGATCGAAACTGAAATAAAAACGTATGAATATATATATAGTGAGTTCCTCCAGTCATAATCGAAATCGAAGCCAAAACTTATGAAGAATTCTTGATAAAATTATTTATAAAAACAATAAATAAAAATTTTTGGTGATATTTTGTCATTAATCAAGACGTTTAAGATGGGGTAGTATTCTAACCCATTGGGTCGTTTCATATATTTCCCCACAAACAGCCGGTATAATTCTCTAATCACGATATATATATATATATATATATATATATATATATATATATATATATATATATATATATATATGAACTAGAGAAGACTGCAAGAGATAGCCACGTTCCTTCTCAGCCACCTACCCTAAGCTTTATCTTAGGAAATAAAATCTGGTCCGTTGGACACGAGTAATGCTTTCCAAAACTCTTGTCTCCTTTTGCGCGATGTTAGTAGGTCACCACCCTCGATTACTCACGCCTTATCCGGTCTGAACAATTGACACTTAAACAAAACATGAATAAATAAATACAAGTAAATAGGGTTGCATTTAGCTTAGCGATTTAGACGGGAAAATACACATAAAACAGAAGAATTGAGAAGTAAACATTCTTTGTAAATTAATGGTGTACAAAATAGGAAAAACGAACAAGGTGTATGTACCGTTTGTCAATAAACGAAATATAATAGTTCAAATAAAGTTTATTGATATCAAAGATATCAAAAAATTTAATTATTTGAACTGAAAAAGGACTATATGTATATATATATATATATATATATATATATATATATATATATATATATATATATATATATATATATAATGATTAGATCACACTGAATTACGTTAGAAGTATTTAATAAGAATATACGTTTAAATTTCAATTGAATAGTTCTGGTCCTTGCTAATGAAGCCACACATGCCTTCTGTTGCCGGAGTTCGAATCTTCCGACTGGCGTTAATCGTGACACCCTGCACTGATGATTCCAGAAAGGATGAAACTCTAGTGTCTGTAGGTATTTAATAATTATTATAGTACATTATAATATATATATATATATATATATATATATATATATATATATATAGTAATTTATAAAATATATATGGCGACATATATATTTTATAAATTACTAACTAGCTCGACCTACGTATTGAGCACTTTTGAAGTAAATACTTAAAGTTTACGCATAAATCTATACTTTCGTATATTAAATTTGTGTGAGTAAATGAAGTAGTTATATATATATATATATATATATATATATATATATATATATATATATACACACACACACACAAGGTGTCTTCATTAAGTATCCGGACTTTTTTCATATGGGCACTTTTATGAATAGTACACACATGAAACTCTAGTCCTTTTCGAAGTAATCTCCTCCGGCCGCAATGTACTTATATCGTTCAAACAACTTCTGAAAGGCCACAAAAAGTCCTCTTGTGTGAGCACGTCAACGACCCTTGTCACAGCCGGTTTCATCTGCAAGATTGTCTTATAAACCTCTAAGGTTTTCTTCGAGCTTAGAGAACAACCAAAAGTCACAGGGAGCAATAAGGAGCGTGTGGATCTGTATTGGTGTCCATCTTATTCAAATAGTCTGTGATATGCTCTGAATACCCTTGGGACAAACTTCGCGCAAATCTTCCGCATCTCCAGTTCCTCGCGAATAATTATATGTACAGTTCACACACTGACTGTGCACTTTTGTCGCAATAGACACACCGCGTTCGTTATCCATGGAATTTTTTTTTTTTGGCCAATCACACCTGGTTTTCTGACTTGCTAACACTTCTCATCATTCCTCAAGGATTCTCTGTCTTCCTTGAATCTGTTATGCCACACAAAAACTGATGCTTCATTCATGTAAGATGATCCAAAAGCAGTTTGAAGTATTCCATACTTTTCTGTGGCATTTTTTCCAAATCACAAACAAAATTTTATTGCATATCATTCTTCTAAAGGGTCCTCAAGTTCAGATTTCATTTTTGAAATTCCTCAGCTGTTACAATCAGGCTTTAGTAGGGTGTATTCCAATCCCTGTTGTACCTGTTCATTTGAACCTGAAATCATAAAAATTGGTCAGTCATGTCATAAGATGTATAACAATAGCATACGAAATTTTCATGAGTCTACGTCAATTTTATCTATCTGTATAAAAAATAATGCTTGGAAACTTGTTAAAGACACCTCGTATATATATATATGTATATATATATATATATATATATATATATATATATATATATATATATAAAAGTGAACGTGTCTGTCTGTGTGTCTGTCTGTCTGTCTGTCTGTGTACATTTCCCTACGCAATAACTCTGTCAATTTTTAGTCTATAGACTCGAAATTTGAAATACCGGGTACTGAGATTTGGGAAAATCGATGTGACGGGTGTCAGCCAGAAATTTGGCTGTTAAGGGGTCAAATTTCAACGATTTGACCTTTAAGAACTCTACCAAACTCCTCCGACAATTTTGGGTCTACACCCTTGAAATTTTAGATATAGGTTCCGTGGACATGGATCTAGTGTAATAACTTGATTTGAGGCCAAAACAATAAATTTTCAGGGGTCATAATAGGGGTCAAAGTTTAAAAAATTACCCCCTTTTTTTTTTGCTCAGCATACACTTCTAAACACCCGGGCAACGCCGGGCACCAATGCTAGTATGTATATATATATATATATATATATATATATATATATATATATATATATATATATATATATATATATATATATATAGTGGTGCGACGATTAATCGGGAATCGGAAAAAATCGGAGCTTTTGGGGGTATTGAAATCGGTATCGGAATCGGGAAAATTTTAGCCTATTTTCCGATGCCAAGACCGATCTCTTTAATTATCTATATTATTTCATTTTGTTTTTTTATAAATCATCTTCCACTGCTTGTAGTAGTAATGAAATAATAAATATTTATTTAAACTTCCAGTGAAACTAAAATCTCTAGATCATCCCGTCATATATAATATATACGGAAATAAAGTTATATAAATTGTCCACGTCTCATCCTTGACTTATGGCTGATAAACGCGCGACATTTGCTGCGATTAATGTGTGAGTGTATAACAGTCTCATTGACTAACTAGCAAACTCGGGCCACCCATAAATTATATATATATGTATATATATATATATAAACACGCAGTGCTATCTAAATGATATTCTTTTTGAGTTCGAAAGTTCAATCCTCAGTGCAGGCGGCGATACTAAGAACATAATTGCGAATTGCTAAAGATTTCTATCTATACAGTTTAAGCATATCATGAAACAACTTTGAAATAATGGTCTTAACCAATCCGGTGACCATAATTAGCACGCAAACAAAACTATTGGTTCTGCCTGTGAGAGAAATAGTTGAGAAATGAGGAGTCAGTGTTCATTGTCCTAATTAGGAATCAAGTCCAGGCATAGTGTCATGAGCGAATTTTTTTTAATTTGACAGCAGCAGGCGAATAAAGGATAAGTATGGAAGTTGGGTAGAGCCTACTTACTCCTTACGTCGTATAGGTTTGCAATCTGGAGAATTCGTTAATGTCACCAGCCCTCGGAAGCTTATCGACTTTGAGCCAGTAGCCCCCCCCCCCGCCTCTTACAGTATTTAATACCTGACGGAACGAGAGCATACTATTCCCGTGCTGATATAGATTCTCGAGTTCAACAAAAGAGAAAGTCGTAGGTTACATCGATCGAAACGTTGGCAGAATAGGGCTAAAAATGAGAACAGTAGTCGGAATAATCCTAACGCTATGAGATATGCGAGAAGGTAATTTATCCATTGCCTTTAATTTAATTAATGTGGCCTGAAAATGTTAGATTTTGAATAAAGTCGCAGCTGAAACATGTACGCATACATAATGTTTGTATAAATAAAAATATGATACCACATATATATCTATATTGATAAAAGTAAAATTGTTTGTGTGTGTGTCCGTGTGTGTAAATTTCCCTACCAAAATACCCTGTCAATTTTCAGTCTACAGACTCGAGATTTGACATAATGGGTATTGAGATTCGGAAAAAATTTTTTAATCGGTTTTCGGCCAGAAATTTGGCTGTTAAGAGGTCAAAGTTCAACGATTTGACCTTTGAAAACTCTACAAAACTCTTTCGCCAATTTTGCGTCTAAACACTTGCACATTTAGATGTAGGTTACTTGGATATAGATCAAACTTTTTAATTTGATTTGAGCCCAAAACAATAAATGTTAAGGAGTCAAAATTCGGGTCAAAGTTTTAAAAACTATGACCTCTGCAGTCTCTACCAAATTACTAATTTTGGTCTAAACATTAGAAATTTTACATAAAGTGTATTCAGACATAGGGCAAGCGTTTTTATCGGGTTTTGGCCAAGAATTTGGCTGCCAAGCGGTCAAAGTTCAAAAGATTTGACCTTTGCGCTCTCTAGCAAAGGTCAAATCTAGCAAACTATTCAGACAATTTTGGGTCTAAACATTTGAAATTTTGCACAAAGGGTATTCAAACATGCAGCAAGCTTTTTAATAAGTTTGGGGGCGAAAATTTGACTGCCAAGAAGTCAGAGTTGAAAGAGTTGACGTTTGCATGCTCTACCAAACTCCTCTGCTAATTTTGGGTGTAAACACTTGAAATTTTTGATGTAGATTGCCTGGACAAACTTTTCAATATATATATATATATATATATATATATATGCACGTAAAATTATTAACAGTACATAAGGCCCGAGCAAAGCCAAACTGAACTGCTAATATATATATATATATATATATATATATATATATATATATATATATATATATATATATATAGCAAAGAGATCCGAATTGAATAAGGATTAACAACTGTTTCACACTCCCCTATTTTTACTGTCATCGAAATTAGTGAAATCGCCCTTTTTTGTTTCAATCAAATCGATAGTCTGCTCTGATTGGGGGCACATCACAGTGCACAGGGCAGATGCTTCACATGCCTTCCCGCAGTGACTTAGTCTACAATACATTGTAGTCGACATTGAACTGTAGAGAACCTAATGTTGATTTTATAAAAAAATATTATTGAATGAATGTTTAAAAATAAAAATCAAGTATCATGGTTCAGTTGTGCTAGAATAGGCAACTACTTCTACAAAGAATCTACTTCTTGTTTTAATGCAAGGGCTCTCTGTGTGCCGTGATAATGATTTGAATTAAAGTTTAAAATGCACAAGTAAAGTACCATGGTTCAATTGTGCTCTAAACAGAAACATTCATTTCGAACGCGTCGATGAGATATCAAAGAATCTACTGTTGATTTTATATGCAAGGCAATTCTGCTTGTGCGGCAATAAAAATTATAAAATATACTTGTGATATTAGACTCTATAAGGGGTTAACTTTAATCAAAATCGTTTGTTCCGTCATCATCAGATTTTTTTCGATTATCGATTATCAATACTTATCCAATGCATGCCGATACGAAACCTATCTAAGAACACTTCCATGCCCATAATGTATATTCCTGCTAAGTTTTTATAATTGGCTCAATTGTTTAGGAGTCGATAGAGAACAAAATCACACAGAGAGACAAAGTTTATTTGATATAATAGTAGAGATAATATATATATATATGTATATATATATATATATATATATATATATATATATATATATATATAAGTTTCCAAAAATGTATGTACGTGTGTATGTCTACGTGTAAGGGTTTTAAAGTATTTACACTTCTGTGCTAAATCCTTTAATAGCTATTGCGGTCCTCTTTAAAATGTTTAAAAGTAAATAAAAACAAAGTCAAAACCAGTAAAAATTCTTTCAGCAGCAAAGTGTGTCAAGTAGTTTCAAATCGTGTCGCATGCCGTAGA
Source organism: Euprymna scolopes (assembly GCF_053919585.1). Classification (NCBI taxonomy): domain Eukaryota; kingdom Metazoa; phylum Mollusca; class Cephalopoda; order Sepiida; family Sepiolidae; genus Euprymna; species Euprymna scolopes. The sequence goes on from NC_136484.1 coordinate 93,508,085, forward strand.
GGTTTGCTTTATTTCCGGAAATGTTTGGAATAGGAATGATGGGAAAACGTTGATAAGGGAAACATTGCTTAATACAAAACACTTATTTTGTCAAAAAAACATTTTTTTTTAAAGTACATGACCGTGAAGCCATTGAAAAGGATACCATTTGGATTGAGCTCAATATGCTTTTTTGCAGGTCGCGAGTTCAATTGTAGTACAAGTTTCTCTCGTGACAAAAAAGATAACAGATTATAGAAGTATTTCATATTTCTGTATTCTGCTGTACGCGAGAACAAAATCTAAACTTATGACAGAAAACAAACCAAATGTAGGTTTGGAATCTTCCATCATACCACCATTTATAAGCGATGTGATTAGCAGGATGCCATAAAGAAAACACATACATATTGATTTGGCCTCTAAATAAACATTTTTTTTAGAGATTGGTTGAATCAAGCATAGGGGTGGCGATAGAACTGCATATATAGGTAAAGAAAGCGCAAGAGTTAAAGAGATGAGCGACTGGTTTAGTTTCCGATGTTATTTTTTTTAAATAGCTTAGTTTTTAATTTAGTTTTTAAAAAGACCCAATTGGTGAATTAAGTAATATTTTAGTGTGTATTTTATGTTTTTAAAGTATTTAGAAATGAAGACTTAGAGGGACAAACGTTGATTTTCTATTTTTTTATTATTATTATTATTATTATTATTATTATTATTATTATTATTATTAGTCGTCGTCGTCGTCGTCGTCTCCTCTTCTAGAAGTTCTCACACAGGTTTTCATCGAGAATTATCCACTGACAACAACCGGTGGTGTTCCCTGGAGTCTGAATTACGACAAGTCTCCCCAGATTTCCACTACTCTCCATCTCCTTCGATATCACTTGCAAAAGATTTTTCATTATCGCAACAGCCTTTTACCATTGATTTCTCGCTGGCAATGACAACTGGTTTTCACTGGACTTTTGCCACTCAAAGTCACAGTTCTTATCGCACTCATCCAGCGGAGGTCCGGTTAGTACTTTTTTTTTCTCTGTCTTTCTGTCCTCCTTGATTCTTCACAACTATTATTTTATGTAAAATTATTATTATTATTATTATTATTATTATTATTATTATTATTATTATTAACAACAACAACAACAACAGCAGTAACAACTCACACAGAGTTTTACGCAGGTCGATATCAAATATTTCTCTTTGTGAACAAACTGCAGTCTTCCTTAGAGTCTGAGTAACAAGAGGTCTCCCCAGACCCCTAGTACTTTTCACCTCTTCCACTACCATTTTAAAATTAATTTGTCGCTTACCGCCGATTTCTCATTGGTAGCGACCATTGGTCCTCATCGGAATTTGGATGGCAATAAGCCTTCCCAAAGTCTCAATCTTAATCCCACTTATCCAGTGGAGGTCTGGTTAGTGCTTTCTTTCTTCTTTTTTCTATTCTCCTTGACTTTGTGTAGTATCCGTTTATGCCGTCCCTTTTTGGAGGTCGTCATCATCATCAGCATCATCAGCATCATCAGCATCATCATCATCATCATCATCATCAATATATTAATACCGTAGTACCTTTAACGTACATACGTGTGTCATGGTTTCCAGATTATAAATCATTCGATCGGGAGATCCTATTTATTAATAAGGATAGAAAGTGATAACATACTACTAATATTAAATTTGCATATCTATATACTAATAATTTAATGTTCGTAGTATGTGATCACATATCCTTCATTTTTAATACGTAGGATTTTTTTTTAAATAAATGATGCCATTTTGGGGCTGTATGCTTTGAGAGAAACGCGTTTTCCCCCCATTTTAATTTTGTGTTTATTTTCTTATTGAATTTATTATGTTAATGTATTAATGTGTTAATGTATTAATGTGTTAATGTATTAATGTGTTAATGTATTAATGTGTTAATGTATTAATGGTCACCTTGACATTATTTCTCATAGAATATTTGTTCTTAAAATTATTATGTCAAAATGGTTATGAAATATTTAATAATTTATTAGTGCTTTTAACGTATGTACGTTCGTCATGGTTTATTAAAAACAAGTGAAGCATGCCTTGTCCTCCGTGAGTGCACAGTGAACGAGGCATAAAAAAATGACAAAGTGCAGCATTTGTCCCCACCCCCTACATTTACCCCAAAAAGTTCCCAGGGGAAGTCAAATCCTGGTGAAAATGAACAAATGGTGCAGTTTTAGACTTTAACATATGTAAATCTTAGTTTTACACACTGCGAAAAAAAGAACTTATTAAGTACATAATGTGCCCCCTATTTATCCCCCAAAGTCCCCAAGGCCTTATCATATTTAAATTTGAGTTCAGCACCATGCAAAACTGCTAAATAAATATACACAGAAAATTTTAGACAAATATGGTAAAATAGTTCGAAAAATGGAGTGTTTTTATTAGCCCTAAAAGAGCCCTTGGGGCACACCCAAGAGTTATCCCGAAGTATAGACAAACAAAATTATATAGAAATCAATTAGTTACAACTTTTCAGAAAGTTTTATAAAAATCCAAGGCATCAATTTTTTTTAATAAACACAAAAGTGTCAATTCTAACCATTTTAACCCGAAAGACACCCCTAGGTGGGGGGGGGGGGCAACCGGAGTTTTCCCGGAAAATCCGTTCTGTTACCCATATCATGTTTAATGATTGTGCAAAATTTCAAAAAATTCCAAGACATAATTATTGAGAAAAGTGCGGACAGACGGACAGCCGAACGGGTCAATTTATAGGTCACTCCTCCTTTTTCGGGGGACCAAAAATAGTTTCAGAGTAAATATCTTTTAATTCTGCAAAAAATTATTTAATTAAAAATTATTCTCATTGAAACAAAATCGACAAATTATTTCTACTGCCGCTGTGAAATTTCCACAAATCCCGCTAGTTATTATTTTTTTTATTTTTTATTATTATTATTATTATTATTATTATTATTATTATTATTATTGTTGTTTTTATTTTTATTATTATTATTATTGTTGTTGTTTTTATTTTTATTGTTGTTGTTGTTGTTGTTGTTGTTGCTGTTGCTGTTGTTGTTGTTGTTGTTGTTGTTGTTGTTGTTGTCGTCGACGACGACGACGACGACGACGACGACCAAGGAGATTTCACACAGAAAGATCTCTCATTCAGAACAGCCTGTGGTATTCCCTGGAAGCTGAGTGACAAGTCTCCCCAGATTTCCAGTACTCTCCACCTCTTTCGATAGTATTTGCAAACAAATTTGCATTATCGCAATAGCTGCTTGCCATTGATTTCTCATTGACAGCGGCTATTGGTCTTCACTGGAATTTGAGTGGCAATAAGCCTCCCCAAGGGCCCAGTTCTCTTCGCACTTATCCAGCAGAGTTCTGGTCAGTGGACTGTCCTCTGTCTTTCCTTCCTCCTTGACTCTACTTGGCTGTTTGATCTCACTTTTTTATTCATATTTTTTTTTTAGGGAAGTGGAGGTAGTGATTTGATACTGTGGGGGTGGGGGGTAGAAAACTTCTAGATATGCGGCTTCAATGTTCTTCTTACCATGTAGCATTTCATGTTCAGCATTTCCAGCAGTTTGTCTGGTCCGCGCATGTTGCTCATGTGTGTCAGTCTCCACTACTACTACTACTACTACTACTACTACTACTACTACTACTATTATTATTATTATTATTATTATTATTATTATTATTATTATTATACTGTAATTTTGTGTTTTTTATAAGAGAAACGATAATTGTGGTCAGTTACGTATGTAAGAGCATATATTATTTTGTTTCAACGAACAACGAATCTGTATCAGCTCAATCATACATTATAGCTTCGGATGTCATGGAAATACTGTAAACTTCGCCCACAAGGATCAGGATTCCAAGTGTGCTTATTTTTCAGACGATATTTTCAAAAAAGCGACGGTATCTCTGGGTGATCAAACTAATGTTTGCCCTTTTTAATGTATGTGTGGGGGTGTTTGTCTGTGTACATACTAAAAAGAGCTACGTATTGTTAAACCTCCACCCCATTTCACCCCCGTTCAAATGCCTTGATTATCCAGCTAAGTGCGCCACTGGCGTCCTCTCCTGGTCTGAAATCGTTTTTGATTTATAATTACCCAAGCTATAAACAAATAAGCTTTCATGATCTACCAAAGAAATTGCGCCAGCAAAATGTTTGCCCGTATAGTTTCTATTTAATTAGAGTGTCATTACCTTTTTCCCCGCTCCTTTTTATTTTTCCGTTTCTCCATAATTTTCCGCCATCATCGCATTCCATTACAACGTAATTCACTTCTTGCCGGATCAGCTCTAATTTCTCTCTGCTTATGATATAACGTAACAACGGACATCCGTTGTGGCAAAGAGGAAAAGGGGAGATGAAGGGGATATTGTTGAACCCCCCATACCTCATTCTCTCTCTCTCTCTCTCTCTCTCTCTCTCTCTCTCTCTCTCTCTCTCTCTCTCTCTCTGCATGGTTTCTCTCTCTTTCTTAATTAATCTAGAAGTCTTTATCTTCCTTTCCGTTATCCCAATCTTTTTTCTGTTTTAATTCTTTACTTCCTTTTCTACTTTCTCTCTCTCTCTCTCTCTCTCTCTCTCTCTCTCTCTCTCTCTTTGTATATGCCACTATGTCCTTTTCTCTCTCTTTTTTTATATATTTTTTTCTCAATCTCTGGCCATATTCTTCCTTATCCATCTTTGACCAGCCTCTTTCTCTCTTCCAAAGAAGGAGAAAGAGAAAGAGAAAGAATGTGTACCTATTGTATTTGCTATTATCTTCTTTATCTAGTTTTATACTTCTTCTTAGTGAATTCTTTATTTCTCTCCCCCCCTCTCCCTTTCTCTCTCTCTCTTTCTCTCTCTCTCTCTCTCTCTCCCCCTCTCTTACTGAGTTTATATATTTGATTCGGTCTCATATCTTTTTCCCCTATATATTTTCTTTACTTTTCTATCTTTGACACTCTCCTTTTTCTTTTACTTTTTACCAACTTCCTTTCTATTTTTGATTAAACCCTTTCTTTTTTTCTCATAGCTTTTATACTTTCTTATTTGAGTTTTTTCTACCACCGCTTCCCATCTCTCTGTCTGCCTTTAAACTCTTTTTAATATATATAAACAGGATTGCAGTAATCCCATTCGAACGTTTTATATACAGCTATAAAACTAAGAATATGTGTGTGTGGACACTTAACAACCTATATACTCAACGAATTTTGGATTTACAGACTAAAAATTTGGTACGTAGGGTATTCAGATATGTGGATAACTTTTTAATCGGTTTTCTAAGTGTTGCTTAGGGGTCAAAATTGAAAAATTGTTACGTGTGAGTGATCGGATTTTTATCTGTTTTTAACATGTTCCTAAAAGCTGGTTTGAAAACACTTTTTAAAGATCATGTCAAGCTAGCTTAATGGTTATCGTTCTTGACTCATTGTTTTTAGGTTTTGGTTTCGATCTAAGCTCGAGAATTTTTACTTACAAGACGTGATCTGTTTAAAAAAACAATACTCGCATGCACATGTCTTAGTTTTTGTTTTTTTTTGTTTTTTTACTTTATTTTTTTTAAATGAATTTAACCTTACGTTTAATACCTACGGTATTTCTGTTTATAATAAATAAGAAATATGCATTAATTTAAATATAATAGTTATGCGTATTTTACGACCGGGCAACGTCGAGTGGCCTGTTAGTTCATCAATAAATGTAATCAATTTCATTTCTATAAAATTGAGAATCCTAATCTCTCATCGAAACCCGCCCAAACGTTCTATTAGCTAAGACAGTATTGATTCCTTCCAAGATTCCCTATATACCGAATCAACGCCATCGACTTCCAATTTTTAGACAGTTCTTAGTCCTGTAAAGTATTCTTTAAAACTTTCTTCAGAGGTTTTTCCACTATTCCCTTAAATAGGTTAATAAAAGGAAACGCTCCTGGTAGAATCAATGTTTCTATTACTTATGAGTCGAGATATATTCAAGCACTTGACGTCAGACACTTTGTAAAGACTTGAAATTAGCCTCGTGTACAAATTTTGTGTTGACGAGCTACGCGCCAGGTGCTCGACATTGAACTTCACTTTGGCAACCTTCAGATTTCTTTCTCGGCCATTAAGTCATCAAAGATTAGGGAGTAGTGGAGAGGGGGGGGCATTTTGTGTTAAATTAGCGTGCATACTAAGTAGGCACGGCGGGATTTTTTTTTTTTTTTTTTTTTTTACAATAAGCAAAGAAAGAAGTGCGCTTTCCTGGTGACGGAAACCAATGATTCGTGTTTGTTTCGCTTTTATTATTATTTTTATTTGGTTTTGTTGTAATTGTCGACTTGACGTAGACGATGATTTATAACTTACACTTGGTGAAATATTGCTTTTCAAGTACCAAACTCATGATAGCAGGCGATAAATAATAATAATAATAATAATAATAATAATAATAATAATAATAATAATAATAATAATAATAGTGGCAGGAGCACTAGGAACAATTCCGAAAAGCTTTGAAAAAAGAATGGGAGAAATTGGAATCAGAGGAATGACAGGAAAGATACAATGAATAACAATAATAAAAACAGCTAAAATTATAAGGAAAATCTTTGAATGCGAAGACTAATACACATGAGCGATATGCGCGGGCCAGACAAACTGCTGCAGGGGCCAAAGATAAAGCATTACATGGAAACAAGAACATTGAAGCTGTATATCTATAAATCCGCTATCCCATGCCTCCTCATCATCGACCCCCCCCCTCACAAGAGTGATGCGAAATAGTCGAGAAGGGTCAAGGAGGATGGAAAGACCGAGAAGAGAGCGCTGACTAGGCCACCTGACAAGTGCAAAGAGAACTGGGAACTTGAGGAGGCTTATTGCCACTCAAATACCAGTGGGGATCAATGCCTGATGTCAGCGAGAAATCAATAATAAAAGGCGGTTGCGATAACACAAATTTATTTGCAAATGTTATCGAAAGAGGTGAAGAGTACTTGAAATCTGAGGAGACTTGTCGTCACTCAACTTCCAGAGAACGCACAGGTTGGTTTCAAGGATAAATCTTTAATGACCTGTGTGAAAGCTCCTGTAAGCCAATGATACTACCTCTGATCCTTAAAAGTATTAAACAAACTTGTCCATTTAAATACAGCCCGAGTTTACTGGTGTTGAAAATCGTAAAAATTCGTAAGGAGGTGAAATAACAAGTGAAACAGAGAGGATGGAAGGGAGATAATTGGAGGAAATTTTATTGAAAGCAGACGAGTGCCGTACATTGTTATTACATATGTGTTTGTTATATTTATGGGGGCAAAAAATAAGACTGAAATTAAAAAAAGAAAAGTTCAACATATAATACTAATAAATATAATAAATTTATACTTAAAACTTAAAATATGGCAACATTCAGAATTTTTTTAATAAAATTGAATTTATAACATTGTATAATCAATTCTTAATGTTGCAATATTTTAAGTTATAAATTTATTATATTTTTTACTAGAATTCTACTTTTCTTTTCCAGTTTTAACAATTAGTCCTTTATTTTTTCATGTTTAAACATTTTTCTATTGTAATCCATGATTTTTCCAGGCTTCCATAAATTCACTTGTTCTTTGTTTAATTTCAGTCTTATTTTTTTTTTTTGCCCCCCATAAATATGACATATACATATGCAATAACAATGTACGGCACCCGTCTGCTTTCAATAAAATCCTCTCCAATTATCTCCCTTTCGTTCGTTCGTTCTCTCTGTTTCACTTGTTATTTCTCTTTTCGCGAGAGCCGTGAATTCGTAGCAACATTCGTCGCTGAAGCGACATGGTTGCTATAGAAATCAGTCATAAAAACGTCGCTTACCTCCTTACAAATTTTTACAATTTTGAACACCAGTAAATTGATCATAACTTTTGTTTTACTGAACGAAAATTGAAAAAAAATATCACAATATAGCTGAGAATGTGATTTATAAACTGTAATAATTGAGTGAGTGGTGAAGCTTTAAAGCAGTTCTAAATGACTAAAACTGTCACTTAACCATATATTGAAACACGGTAGTATTTGAATGATAAAGAGTCAGGAATAACCGGGCAGTCAAACCATTTTAGCTCGAATAATAAAATGCATCGCTACTTAGGCTGTGCATTGGAAAATGTACATATACATTTATGGAGTGTAGCGATATAGTATAATGGTCAGATTGCTTACTAGTGGATCCGCAGATCAGTGTTCAAACTCCAACTGAGTCTCAACAAATACTTACAAATAGTACTCTGTGCCTCATTACTAAGCATTTACATTATATAATACGCATCAAGGTTAAGTGGAGCAAAGTAAGGTAATGAGTACCGGCTTCCATTGATCGATGTGTAGTGGCCATTAAAAAAGAGCAAACGATCAATCCATATATTGTTCTTATAGAAACTAAGGCAGTACAGCCTATATCATTTTTGACGATAACTTGTTCGCTGTCGATCTGCGGTATAGTCATGTGTAATTCGAGGAAGTCAACTTTCCCAGCCTTTTTTTATTTGTCCAGAGTGCTCTTCCTTTAGGGCGCAAGTTTCAAATCCTTATTTCCTGACCATATATTTACGTCGTGGGTGTTTATAGGAGGAGGAGGACATGATATATGGGGAGGGAGGTAAGAATTACGGTTTTGTAGGTCGGCTATTGTTTGTAGTATGTGAAGTTCTTCAATCCTTTCATGGTATTCATCGCCACTCAACTGCCAACGTCAAAAAACGTTAACTGCTCTGTTAGTTCCGACGCGTCTTGCATACTGACAAAAGAAATATGCTTCTCCGCATATAGTCGTTCCTTTATTTTATCTCCCAACCGCCACACACACACACACGCGCGCGCGCACACGCGTTCGCATACAAACACACATACAAACACATACATACGTTCCTATACAAACACACACACACATACACACACACAAATACACACACACAAACACTCACACACCCACATACTTTCTCCGAATATGCTAATTTGAGATATGTTGTCCCACTTAAACAAGCCTCCTTATTTCTGGACCTTCCAACTGTGTCATAACTGTTTCTTGTTCTTTACTTCTCTCTCTCTCTCTCTCTCTCTCTCTCTCTCTCTCTCTCTCTCTCTCTTAAACGAGATCATATTTAGTTTATCATGCCGACCACTAAGTGTTTGTATCCGGTCCGGTAGCTTTATTATTACCATCATCATAATCATGAAGTGATCACGTGACATCGAAAACGGAACCGCCAACGCTTTCGCTTTCCTTTCCCGATTCCCAATCCAACATCACTCCACCATAACCACCCTCAACCCAGCCTTCCATTCATTTCCTCTGTTCTCTTTTTCTCTATTTATTTCTAGATATCCCTTCCTTCCCATTTGAACTATTGAACCTCCTTTAGTCTCTCTCTCTCTCTCTCTCTCTCTCTCTCTCTCTCTCTCTCTCTCTCTCTCTCTCGCTCGCGCGCGCACACACACATATTTTGCTAATTTTCTCCACCTGTCGATCTCTTTTCTTTTTTTCTTCCTCATAATTGCTCCTTCCTCTATCAGTTTCTCAATCATATATATATATATATATATATATATATATATATATATATATATATATATATATAGTGAATAAATGGCAAAAATTATATTCCAAAATTCATTATGTTGACCATTGTATTATTTATTCCATTAACTCAGTTGACATTTACAATTCTTGACAGTGTCTGTTTCGTAGCGCGAAATCAATCACTCAATTGTTATATCAATCAGTGAATGTATTATGCTCTTAACTCAAGAAATAGCAACAATCAATCCGTCAAAAGGAAATAAAGTGTGATTTGACATGATTAAAATCCGAAAATTGGAAGAGAAGCTGCAAATACCTTTAATATGTTACCATTACGCCAACTATTCGTACTACCATTCTCTATTAATTTATGAATATTCTATCAATATATATATATATATATATATATATATATATATATATATATATATATATATATATATATATATATATATATATGGTGTCCGTAAAGTTACTATACAGTCTTACAAGTTACTATGCTTGATTAAATAAACCTGTAAAAAAATAAATATTAACTATTAATACAAATATAATACAATAAAACAATAAGACTGTATAGTAACTTTACGGACACCCTGTATATATATATATATATATATATATATATATATATATATATATATATATATATATATATATATATATATATTATTGCGCAAGCATGAAACACTAGTGTCTCTGGGTGATAAAAGAATTATTATTATTTAACTATAATTATCAAGCCCCTTTTAGAATATTAAAGGATGGGCACTGTCTGGGAAATAAGATTTTAAAAACTAACATACAGTCAACTTATGTTTATGCAAAGTTAAGGATCAGCTCGTTCAAACACACTGAATTGGTTTATATATGTGCCCGAATTGTGCGTTTATTATTTGTTAATTCCCTAAATTCCCGTTGCAATAGTTTGGTGGGCCGGCAGTAAAGGCTGAGCAAATAAAGCCAAAGGTGACTTCATGGTCGGGTTCGGATATATACATATATATAGAGGGAATATGTATGACCCCCTTATGTTACGTTGTTTTACGATAATACTTCTTGTAGGTGCTGTTATTGAGAAGATATACAATCCAAATGAAAGAATCACAACCATCAAAATTATGTTTATATATAGATATGAAAACCGTTGCCGTGGTAATTACTTCAGCCACCCCGGTAAATTGGAAAATATAACTCTCAGTATACCATCTTTATTTAAATCATATAAATAAGCCTGACTGTTAATTTGACATATAGACACATGTATCTTATGAATAAGCAAGGTACTACTTTGCCAACGAGAAACAAATGAACGGATAAAAAAGCGACGAAATAAATAAATAAAATTTTTCAATAAAATAGACGGATAATGAAGTCACCACCAGAGAAGAAGAAAAAAAACAACCATGGAAACCTGAGATATTGAAGTAAGGACGATAAAGGTATAATATTACTTTAAGTCAAAGCAAAAACGTAGGCCAATAAATAACCACGAAGTTAAGTACCAATACCTCTCCGCTGCTACAGCTTAAGCACACGGAATCATACTTCCCCTTCCTTCTTCATCTCCCATCACTACGCCCTTCCTTCACCAAACCTCCCTCCGAAATCTCTACTTCTCACATTCACAAAGTATACACCCCACTTTTTTCTAGAGCGTATACCGCACCCGAATATCTAATAAAAAAAAACGAATTTAATTTTGACTCTCGTTTCAATATCGTTCTCTTTTTTGTCTGATGAAGTGGTATCCTTCAATTGAGATTTCACTAAAACATGTATGCACATATGTAACCAATAATGTTTGTAAAATAAACGGATTATATACCAGCTCTGTCCTACATTGAGCACTTTAATCATCACGCGAGTTTCATGGGATTAACATCACTAAAACCAATCTGTACAACCATTTTATATATATATATATATATATATATATATATATATATATATATATATATATATTATTTATTATAATAATTAGTAAATGCCTACAGCTACGAGTGTTCCATTCTTTCAGGAATCTTAAGTGCAGAGTAACACGGTTAACGCCAGTCGATATATTCGAACCCGGCGACACAAGCCATGTTTAGCTTCATTAGCAAAGACGATATCCATTTGGCTACCGTTAACCCCGTGAAAAAAATTTGAAATTTTAGCATTTTATTTGTAAATGTTTCTTTTTAAAGCCAATCAAAGTGATCTAATCATTACAGTATGATCTCTGAATAAGAACTAAATTGATCGACTTAATTCAATTGAAAGTGCTCAGCAATAAGAAATGAGTTTCTTAAATGGGGCTGACATAATTATTAATTATTTACTACTAGCGGGGCTACCCGGCTTTACTCGAGGCACGTATAAACAATGAGAAAGTTGAAGTTGATTTTGAATATAATTGTTATTCTTTGGAGAAAGTTTATGTTATGTCTATGCATTATTTGCTATTTCGTTCAAAAGAATATTTTACCTAGCCTAGAATGGTTATTACACATGTATGTAATAATTGTACTTTCCCTAGGACAGGTCATTTACAGAAAGTATATGAAATAATTTTACCTTTTTGGGACGAGTAATTTACAACACATTTAAAATATGTTCACTTACCTTTGGACGGTTAATTTATATACATATATGAAACAATTAAACATACTCTCGACACGTATTGTACAGCATATATGAAATAATTTCTCTTCCCACAAAGGCTACCATAATTTTAAGAAAATTAATATCATTTTTAGAAGATGAATCATTACGATTTACAAATTAATACATAAATACATTGTGTTGGTTTATGAGTTCACAACCTTTGTTTCACAATTAATTTCAACATTACTGCGTTTCTTTCCTTCCTCACAAACGGCACTATTATTGTAAAAAAAAATTATGTGATCTTTGGAAGATGTCTCAGCAAGATTTTTAAATTAATGCATAAATACATTGACGCAGTTAAGTGATTAGACAACCTTTGCTTCATTATCAAATTCCACATTACTCTGGTTCATTTTTTTTTCCTTAGTACTGACAAGAAAATTTTTGGGAAAAAAAGATTACTCAGCAGGCTTTACAAACAAATTAACACATATGTTGAGAAGCTTTGTGATTAGGCAACCCTTGTGTCACTACAAAATTCTACATTACTGTGTTCTTTCCCTCCCTACTACTGACAGCATCATTTTAAGTGAAATGATATCATTTCTTGACCATAACTCAGCAAGTTTTCCAAATAATTACATAAATGCATTGATGCGAATGATCATTTTTAATTTACCACAATTAATATAGTTCTCCCCCTTACTACCACAATAACCAACAACACATTAGTAAAAACGATGTCATTTCCGGAATATGATTCCATAGTTATCCATACTTTTGAAATATGACATTGTGGGAGATTGCATAGTGACCCAAAAAGGGACATTACTCTCTCCAGCCTCACCCCAAAAGTGAAGGTTTGTTAATTCATAGAGAACTTCAGAGCACGTTAAAAAAGCAACATAATCATGTGTCTTTCTACTCATCACTACAACTGTGACAACATTCCCCAGAAGTTAACATTGAAAATTCAGAAAAAATATTAACCACCTACAGAAACTGATAAATTGTCTAGGCTTATTATTTCATTACAAACGCACCAATCAATTAACTCACATTTCATTATTTTTCATAATTCTCGGATATGTTACTAATTTCGAAAGTACTTTTTCATAATTTAACTCACATAATCACCCACCTCCTTTAGGAAAATAATAATTTTAATATATTCTCTAGGTTGTTTATTTCATTACAAACACACGAATCGATTTATTCACATTTCATCATTTTTCATAATTCTTGGATATGTTACTAATTTCGACAACCATTTTTTTTTAAATAATTTTAACCTACAAAATAATAACTTGGATATATTATCTGGGTTTATTATTTCATTAAACACACAAATCAAGTAACTCACATTTCATAATTTTTCACAATTTTTGATTATGTTAGTAATCTCGACAACCATTTTTCATAATTTAAATCCACATTATCGCCCCCCCCACTTACGAAAACAATAATTGATATATTCTCCGGGTTTATTCTTTCATTACAAACACACCAATATATTTACTCCCATGTCATCATTTTTAATATTTCTTGGATATGTTACTAATTTCGACAGTCATTTTTCATAATTTTAACCCACGTTATCGCGTCCCCTCCTTATGAAAATAATAAATTTGATATATTGTCTACGTTGTTTATTTCATTACAAACACACCAATCGATTTATTCACATTTCATCATTTTTCATAATTCTTGGATATGCTACTAATTTCGACAATCATTTTTGATATTTGTAATCCACGTTATCGTCTACTCCCTTACTAAAATAATAACTTTGATAATAATAATAATCAATTAACACATATGTCATCATTTTTCATAATTCTTGAATATGTTACTTCATAATTCTTGAATAAGTTACAATCATTTTCATAATTTTAACCAACATTATCACCCCCTCATTAAAAAATAATGACTGATATATTGCCTGTGTTGATTATTTCATTACAAACACACCATTTTATTAATTCCCATTTGATCATTTTTTTAGAATTCCTGAATATGCTACTAATTTCGACAACCATTTTTCATTAATTTTGACCTAGATTATCGCCCCGACCTTACAAAAATAATAACTTTGATATATTGTCTGAGTTGATTATTTCATTACAAACACACTTATCAATTAATTCACATTTCATAAGTTTTCATAATTTCTGGATATGCTACTAATTTCGACAATCATTTTTGATATTGTAACCCACGTTATCGCCTACTCCCTTACTAAAAGTAATAACTTTAATATATTTTCTGGGCCGATTTTTTTCATTACAAACAGAATAAACAATTAAGTCACATTACATAATTTTTCATAGTTCTTGGATATGTTTCTAATTTCGACAATCATTTTTCATAATTTTAACCTACATTATCTCCCCCTCCCCACGCTTACGAAAATCATAACTCCACTATATTGTCTGGGTTTATTATTTCATTACAAACACACCGATCAATTGACTTACATTTCATCATTTTTTCATAATTCTTGGATATGTTACTGATTTCTACAATCATTTTTTTATAATTTAACCCACTTTATCACCCGCTGCACTTACGAAAATAGTAACTTTCATATATTGTTTGATTTAATAATTTCATAGAAAAAACACCAATAAATGAACTCACATTATATAATTTTTCATAATTTGGAATATGATACTACTTTTGATAATCATTTTTCATAATTTTAACCCACATTATCCTCTCCTTTTTTGGAAATAATAACTTTAATATATTCTCTAGGTTGTTATTTCATTACGAACACACGATTCGATTTATTCACATTTCATCATTTTTCATAAGTCTTGGATAGGTTACTAATTTTGACGATCATTTTTATATTTGTAACTTTCGTTTGGTTCACCCCCTCTCTTACAAAAATAATAATTTTGATATATTGTCTGGGCCGATTATTTCAATTCCAGCAGACCAATAAATTAACTCAGACGTCATCATTATTCGTAATTTCTGGATATGTTACTAAGTTTGACAATCATTTTTTTATAATTTCAATCGCCCCCTTACAAAAATAATAACTTGTATATGTTGTCTGGGTTGTTTATTTTATTACAACCATATCAATCGATTTAATCACATTTATCATTTTTCATAATTCCTGGATATATTACTAATTTCGACAATCATTTTTCATAATTTTAACCTACATTATGGCCACTCCTTATGAAAAGTAATAACTTTAATATATTGTCTGTGTCGATTATTTAATTACAAACGCATCAATCAATTAATTAACATTTCATTTTGCATAATTCCTGGACATGTTACTAATTTCGACACTAATTTTTATAATTCTAATCTACATTATCGCCCCCTCCCCGTCCGAAAATAATAACATTGACATATTGTTTGGCTTTATTATTTCATTTCAAACGCACCAATCAATTAATTCACATTCCATCATATTTCATAATCTTGGATATGTTACTAATTTCGACAATAATTTTTCATAATTTTAACCCTTATTATCTTGAAATATATTTTATTCTATATTTTTGAAAGCTGGTAATACATGGCAGAAAACTATATTACGCTTACTCGGCCTTTTGGCTAAGATCAAAGTGTAGTGTCTTTTCTGGTGCGAAATCAGCGAAATCATCTACTGCTTCCCTCTCCATAAACAGAAAAAGTGGTGGTAATGCGTGGGATAATGAACAGGCACTGATTCACCGCACCCCAACTTCACCTAAAAAAAGAAGGTTTGGTAATCCCTGGTGGCCTCCAGAGTACTTTTTAAAGCAACAAAATCGTGCTTCCCCCCTATCATCAACACATGACGTCACTTCGGGAAAAATAACTCAGCAGTTTTTCGAAATACATTATTTCATTATAAATTGTTTGTATTTTTTAAATATGTGTACTGCACTATAGAAGCACCGTATTTAAAATTCCTGCTACTCAATAAATAAATATTTCAAAATGCAGTTAGTAATTAGGCAACACTTGCTTTACAATAAACTAATCAAGAAACTGGATTGAAAAACAGATACTTAATACTAAACAAAAATTAAGATAATAGTGTCAGTTTCTCATTTAATAAATTGTTAGGTGAAAGTACGGAATAGTCTAAAATATACCTTCCCCACCCCATATTAAGAATGGCTTTCTAACTAATGACGTTATTATATCAGCACTGTCCGTATTCCGTGTGTCACCCCCCCTCCTTCTTCGTCGTAAAATAATGTATGGAATTAAGTAAGCCAGTATCTGGTCAGTGCAGATCGCAATACAAGTTACTTATCGCCGGTCAGTGTCTGGTCAGTGCAGATCAAAATACTAATGTTATTTATCGCCAGCCAGTGCCGTAGCTGTATCTATTTCGAGCGGCTTGCTAGTTCTACTAAATCTAGCATGGGGTTCTACTCTAATATTCCGGCTAATCAATTTCTGGCCTATTTGAAGGGTTTTGATAAGGTTCATAAGCATATCTTTAATTTGTGTGGTCTAACCTATTTTTTATGGAAATCGTTCCAGAAAATGTGCGAAGCTACTTAGTATAAGATGCTAATAACAACGAATGATGATTATCATATAGACAGGAGATGCTTATTGGCTTTAGTCTTGAAAAGACCAAAGCTAGAGATAGGATGAAAAAAAGGCAGCAGGAAGAGAAATTCACAAGCTTCAGTTCTTGAAATAAGAAGCTGCATTAAGATGAAATATCAAATAGCAAATTGATAGCGACCACAAAACCAACGAGTCTAACGAGAAGGAACATCTAAAACAAATGTTCTTTCTTTAGATCATCAACGTTCTAATCCCCATCTCACATCAATTGAAATGAATGCCTCTCCTCTCTGGAAGGCTCCATGTTTTGACAAACTTCTGGGCTTGACCTTTCGCTGGAAAAATGGTGGAAGCTTTCTATCGATCTAGTAGAAATCTCACGGCTGATGTAATTCTCTACCTATATAAGAGCCAGGTACGTCCAAGAATGGAGTACTGTTGCCACATTTGGGCAGGAGCTGCTAGAAAGGACTTATCCTGCCTTGATAGAGTTAAAAATAGAGTTCGTAGCCTAGTAAGGAATGCCCTTTTCTCTTCTCTGCAACCTATTTCTCATCGAAGAGATGTTAAGACTCTGTCTCTGCTTCATCGTTATTTTAGTGGCAAGTGTTCGACTTGGCCCAAATCTATGGTCCCCTCCTGCCAAAATTTCACGAAAAACACTCGTCTAGTTGAAAACACTATCAATAATCCCCCCACTCTTTATCTGTGCCTAAACCTAAACAAAGATTCTATGAACAAAGTTTCTTACTTAGAACTGCACGCCCGTCGAACTGTCTTCGGTTTGCTTGCTTTCCAGCTGACTACAATATGGTTGTCTTCAAATCCAACGTAAACAAGCTCTTGATAAGACGTTCGACTTAAGTTAATAAATTTACCAAATTTCCATTATTAACGATTACTGTTGTCCGATTGACTACTGTACACTCTTTAACCCTTATGCTCGAGTGGCCTCAACGGAACAGAGAACTGATCAGATAATTCTGAAATAGCGCAAGTAGCTGAGCAGCGGCTTGGTTCCCACCAGTTTTTGCAAATAGGAAACAGAATCCTGAACAGAAGCGTGCGCTCCATCCCAACTATTATCAATGGACCTGAGGTAATCTCGTCAGCATCAGACAAAGCCAAACTCTTTGTCAAGAATTTTGCAGCTAATTCTACCCTTTGCGACCAAGGCCGCCAACCCCCAATATTTCCTCCTGTATCAGAAAACACGCTATGTGATATACGTATATCTGTACGTGATGTTGACAAGCTAATCAAAAACCTTGATTCCAGTAAAGCAACTGGCCCTGACGGTATTCCAATTATAGTACTCAAAAAACTTCAACCTGAACTAGCGCCCATACTTACAAAACTGTTTAAACGTTGTCTTAAGGAGAATAGTTTCCCATCTCCCTGGAAAATCTCATCAGTATGCCCTGTATTTAAGAATTCAGGTGATCGCTCATCCCCCTCTCAGTACAGGCCAATAAGTCTCCTGTGCGTCATGAGTAAGTTGCTAGAATCTGTGTTAAATACAGAAGTAATCAACCATCTCAACAAAAATAACCTTCTTAGTGACACTCAATATGGTTTCCGTTCTGCTAGATCTACAGCAGATGTGCTTACAGTTATATCGCATAGGATTAGCAAATCTCTCGACGGTGGCAATCTTTCTAGGGCAATTGCTCTTGACATATCTAAAGCCTTTGATAGGGTATGGCATAAAGGTTTACTTCATAAGATCGCTAGTTATCGTATAGCTGGAAATGTCTTCTCAATTATTAAATCATTTCTTTCTGATAGGTTCATAAGAGTAGTAGTTGAGGGGCAAAAATCAAAAGATCACAGTATTAATGCCGGTGTCCCTCAGGGGTCCATCCTGGGCCCAACTCTTTTCCTGATCTACATTAATGATCTTCCAAATCACATCCTTACATCATTTGTAGACATTTATGCTGACGACACTACCATTTATGGTTGCACATCTAAGACATTAAACGACCAAGTTCTCTCCAATTCTCTCTCCTCTGATCTTGAGCACGTAGTACAATGGGGAAAGGAGTGGTTGGTTACTTTTAATGCATCTAAAACCAAGCTTCTCTCTTTACATCATCAACATTCTAATACACATTTGGCATCAATTGAAATGAATGGCTCTCGTCTTCAGGAGGCCTCAAGTTTTGACAAGCTTCTGGGCTTGACCATTACTCCTGATCTTAAATGGAACACGTACATTAAATCTGTTGCCAAGGCCGCTGGAAAAATGGTGGGATCTTTCTATCGATCCGGCAAATATCTCACTGCTGATGCTATTCTCTATCTATATAAGAGCCAGGTACGTCCAAGGATGGAATACTGTTGCCACATCTGGGCAGGAGCTGCTAGAAAGGACTTGGCCTGCCTTGATAGAGTTAAAATAAACTTCGTAGCCTCGTAGGAGATGTCCTTTTCTCTTCGCTGCAACCTCTATCTCACAGAAGAGATATTGTGAGTTTGTCTCTGATGTATTGTTATTTTCATGGAAAGTGTTCGACTGAGCTTCAATCTATGGTCCCCCCTCGCCAAACTTTCACAAAAAACACTCGTCTAGCTGTAAACACTATCACTAATTTCCCCCACTCTTTATCTGTGCCTAAACCTAAACATAGATTCCATGAACAAAGCTTCTTTCTTAGAACTGCACGCCTGTGGAATTGTCTTCCGTTTTCCTGCTTTCCGGCTGACTACAATATGGTTGTATTCAAGTCTAAAGTAAATAAGTTCTTGATGAGCCGTTCCATATAAGTTATCAAATTTATCAAATTTTCATTACTAATGATTACTATATTGTCCAATTTCTACTGTACACTCTTTAACCCTTATTCTTGAGTGGCCTCTGGGCCTTGATAATGTGGTGATGCCTGTGTAAAAAAAAAAAAAAAGTCATAATAATTTTTATAGAAAAGACCGAGACTTCTATGAACTCTCTCTCTCTCTCTTTCTTTCTCTCTCTCTCTCTCTCTCATTGATATGCTAATATGATATGCCTAGTCTCTATAAGACTATTACTTTATGCGTACTTTAGAATTCTTTCTAATTTATTCCATGTTTCCTTCGTCCCTTCTTTGACTCGTTGGTCTTGTGGCCTTTATTGATTTGCTCTTCTGATATCTCGTAATAATACAACTTCGCATTCACGTAGACTCTTGATAAGAACTGAAGTCTCGTGACACTCCCTTCCTATTTAACTGCATTCCTCCTACACATAGCCGTTATCCTTTCAAGACTGATTTGCTGATAGTCAGGTTTTCAGGGTTTCTTATCTCTTTTCATCAAGTGGCTTTATGTCTTGTCTGGGTCAATTTCCATAAAAACAAACTACTTCGGCTTTCTCTCTAATTGTAACAGAGCTGCTTACACTGGGTATACAGCGGCAGCCGGATGCAAATGACCGAGCCAGTGTGCGATGCGACGTCACAGCAAAGGATACACGTGATCGAAGTAGCAGTGTCTAGGGGAGTGGTGTTTAAGGTGTGGCCGGTATTCAGAGAAGCACGTGTTTGGCACGTATAGGATTCAAGGCGTGTTCAAGATATGAGAGAGCGGGAAAGTACATGATCGAGACATAAGCTTGTTCGTTTTTTATCATCTCTCGCTTTTGTTCTTTTTCTTTCTTAATACACAATTTGTTTGGGAGGAGTAGGGGAGGTTATGCTTCTCAGTTCTTTTTCTTTCATTTGGACACTACCTAACTTTCTATTTTCACCGTTTCTTTACTGTTGCTTTCTTCTTTTTTTTTTCTTTTTTTTTTGTTGATGATTTGCTTAGTTTTTGTTTCTAAGATGGCCGCCATCCTTTTTACGGTCCGTTCACCTGATCCGAGAATAGCAAGTAGCACATATTTATCAAAAAAAAATTAAAAAAGATGTTTATAAATCGAAAGCAGCGTGAACGTTCCCTGGGTGGAGGTGGCTAAATAGGAATGACTTTAAAACTAGAAAGAATAATGGCTAATCTCCTTGATGTTCCTAAGATCACAATGAAAAATTAATGAAGGGAGCCAGGGAACAAAAAGATGCGTAAGTGATTGAGAATAGATGTACAACCTCGAATCAAATTCCCAATGAGTAACTGTGTGGTGTAGGCGAGGCCGACCGCAAAGCAGGTAGGTAGTTAAATAAAGATATATTAAGAGACTAAAGGTAGGTCTCACAGAGCTGTATGGAAGACGTCAACTTCTCACTTCTGACCGGTTGACCTTACAGAGTGAGCCGTGTTCTATGATAACGTGACGACTAGAAAATGAAGGAGGCGGAAAACTGACGATTAGGTTGTCTCTGCCCGTAGAATCAATTTAATTAGAGTAGAAGAGGGTTCAATTTACCAACAACAAAATAGGTTAGCACTTGACCGTTCAGATTCACGCACACATAAACTTCTTTGTGGTTTCATTATCTGCATATAATATATAAATATATATATATATGTGTGTGTGTGTGTGTGTGTGTGTGTATAGATAGATAGATAGATAGAAATAGTCTATTTATTATACAAACATTATCAGTTACATATGTGCATGACCGTTCGCTTGAATGTTTGTTGTGTAGATTTATAGAATGCATGATAAACTAAATAAAAAGAAGATAAAGCTAGAATCTCCTCAAAACAAATAAAACCTTAAAGACACCTCGCTACCAGCATTCAATCCCCTGAATTCGAAACAGGCTAACTAAAAAGTTGCTTTCTTCAAGAGACTAAAAGAGAAGTAAGAGGTCACTAGGCTGACCGACAAAAAGTCTACCTCTAAGATAAGTATATATCATTCAAACACTACTGTTTGGATATATGGTTAAGTGGCAGTTTTAGTCATTTAGAACTGCTTTTCGGCCAACTTTCAAACAATTATTACACTTTATTGATCACCTTCTCAGCTATATTGTAAAAAAAAAAAATATTTTTCAATTTTTGTTCTGTAAAACAAAAGTTTTGATGAATTTTCTGGTGTTCAAAAATGAAAAATAAAAACGTAAGGAGGTGAGCGACACATTTTATGGCTGGTTTCCATAGCAAGCACGTCGATTCAGCGACTACTGTTGCTACCAATTCACCGCTCTCGCAAAAAGAGAAGTAACAAGTAAAACAGAGAGAATAAAAGAATGAAAGGGAGATAATGTGAGGATTTCATTGAAAACAAACGAGTGCCGTACATTGTTATTACATATGTGTATGTTATGTTTATGGAGGCAAAAATATGACTGAAATTACACAAAGAACAAGTGAATTTACTGGAAGCTTGGAAACGTTATGGTTTTCAATAGAAAAAATGGCAGCATGAACAGTAATATGGTTAAGATATACATGAAAGGGTAAAGGACTAGTTATTAAAACTGAAAAAGAAAAAAACAAGATATTCTAGTAAAAAATATAATACATTTATAACTTAAAATATTGTAGTATTAAGCTTTTTTTATAATTCAATTCATAACATTATATAATCAATTCTTGTGATGACAATCATTTAATAATACATATTTAATTATTATGCACACATGTGTCGTACTTATAAGAATCCTAAGTGTCCTGATAACTGTCCGACCGGTCTGACGATTCGAACGCCGAACACGAGTTACCTTTTAAGATCATCCTAATCGTTGTAACTGTCGGATTGAACAGAAATAATTTTAATACGTTGTATAAAACGAACATATAATATGTTGGTTGAATGTTGTTGATGGAATATCTGTTGATTTCAGTGTGTCAAGTAATTATCGAGGTTGAGAAAAAACACAATACAATCATAACTTGTTTATTGAAATAATTTTCAAACATTAATTGAACTAGGAAAAATTCTTAGAACACAATACCTACATAGCAATTTCTACATTGACATAATTAGTAGGGGATATGCGATCCTTTTTTATGAATGACTTGTAAAAGACGTTGGTCCTCAAAATTAATCAAATTTGTGATTTCGTCAACAGTTATTCCTCGCGATTCTTCTCGGAGAGCATCCCACAACATATCTTTGCTCTTGAATTGGCGTCCACTTGCATACTCCAAAGGTTCTCAATTTGGTTTACATCTGGTGAATTCGCAGGCCGCCCCATCTTCCGTAGCCAAGAGAACCCCAGTTGTTGCAAATAATCTTTGCTTTTGTTTGCTACATGCGAGGGAGCATTATCCTGCATAGAAATAATGGTTCTTCTGAACGTCAACCTTTGCTTCTTCAGCCATGGTTCAAAGTACTCCTTCAGAAAAGCTATGTAAGCATTTGATGTCATTTTTGCGCCTTCTGGGACTCTCCATGGGCCAACTAAAGTACCTCCGATAATCCTAGCCCAAATCATTATCCCATCACCATCACCACCACCTTGTTGGCGCCTTAAACGCTTATGACGAGGTCGTCCATCTAGGACCCATCCCTTGCTCCAGCCATCTGGGCCATCAAGAGTGACACGCACTTCATCCGTGAACAAAACTTTGGAAAAATCCGTTTTCATGTTGTCCCCTGCTCATTTCAATCGGTTTTGTATGTGATGTTGCTTTAATGAAAGCTTTGTCACAGGCTTAACAGACTTTGCCACTTCTTTCAGGAGGCGACATCGAGTACTTTTTGAGACATTCTACAATCCGGCTTGGTCAAATACTTTTCGACTTGTCTGCCCAGGGTTCTTAACAACTTCACGTTTATTTGGAGTAGAGAACGACGTGAAACAACGCTAGATTTACCTTTATCAGCTCTCTTAGTACCTTTGAAGGGTCCTTGACAATGTTCTTCACAGCTCGATGGTACCTTTCTATCATTTTCGATATTTCGATGGTATTTTAACTTTTGTTAGCTGTTCTGTAATATTACGCTTTTCAGAAATGATCAAACCACCTTTACGACCCATTTTATTGACGAAACAAACTGCCTTGTTAATAATTTGGCACACCTCAAATACCGTGGATTCAGCAATTACGATGGCAAGTTGTTTACATTGTGCGGAACAGTACGAAAATTTCACAGTACGCGCAGCTCAGCAATGTCAACGTTTCCGAAGCTTTTGATAGTTTCTGAAACTGGTAAAAAAAATGTTATCTCGTTAATAATTTGACACACAGTGTATATCTAATCTATAAAAGACAAAATAAAAATATAAGTGTGTGTTTGTATGCCTCGCAAAAACTTTCGACAGAGGCAACGGATTTTCATGAGATCGGTATCCTTTTAAAGCCGACCATTCGGACGATAAATATCGAAAAAATGGCCCCCAAAAAGTCATTACTTCATCCTGAACATGGCAGTTTGGTACAAAGAGATGTCACTTTTTCGCCAACATTTTTGCAAAGTTATCAATCCGCTTGAAAAGACCAACCTTAATTTTGAATGGCAGCCAAATTGTATATCATGGTGGCCGCGGGATTAAGCGGGTTTTCTTTTTTCACCTCCTTTTCCTCTTTCACGTTACAGGTTCGAGCCTGCCTGCCTATTCGCCTGCCTATTTCTTTTTTTTTATTTATTTCGAGGCTTACGAATTCACACCTCTCTCCATCCAGGCAGCATCCATTATTTTTCTGGTTGTATAGATTCCTTACTACACCACATCTCAACACCATTACAACGCCGGGTACCCTCGCTAGTATACATATATATATATATATATATATATATATTATTTATTATTTATAGGAAATACAGTCATTTTTATATTATATTTTATTGTTCTTTATGTAAATACAGTACATAAAGAATAATTTTAAAGTATATAATTTGCTCTCTTTGATTGAGCACTATTATTTTTAATTTTTTAATATTTTTCTGCCCGTAATATATATATGTATATAAAGAAGATCGGAACAATATCGATAACATAAGTTTCTAATCCAAACAAAACAGGGCTGTATCTAGTCAACGATGTCGGATTTACTTCAGCCTCTGTTTATATCTTTCCTCCCTGAAATGGCGTCTGGCACGCTGTGTTACTATCCGCGTTATTTGAACCTTATTTACATTTTGGCATTGATTTTATTTAATTTTTTTAATAATAGCATTAAATTGGCACATTTGTCGATATGTGCAACCTGATTAGTAGGGATGTTTTAATGTTCTTGTTTTTATATTTTGATTAGTAAAGTAAGGTAGTGGACCCCTCTTCGATTATCATCTCTTTACTTGCTGTCTCAGAGAAATCAAAAATGTAACTATAAAAAATAAACAAAAAAAAAAGTTTCGAAAATCAGTTACCAAAATCATAGGTCTCCTTTGTTTACATTTGATAGTGACTGTGCCGTTGTTGGTCTGATCTTATGTACGCCCAACGTGTGCGTGTATGTATCTCTGTGGATATATATATATATATATATATATATATATATATATATATATATATATATATATACATATATATATATATATATATATATATATATTTAAAAGAGTGTAGCCATCAACAATTGTGGGTTATATTTAAAGGTTTTCATCATATGTTTATTTGAAAAAAAATTTTTTAAATATGATGAGAAACCGTGAAAAATAACCCACAATTGTTGATGGCTACACTCTTTTAAATATACATTTTTTTCTCTCGTTGGAACTACACAACCATCACTTTAAATATATATATATATATATATATATATATATATATATATATATATATATATATTTCCACAGCCAAACAACGTCGCCGCTCACAAGAGTCATAACAGTCGACAAACCGGAAGTCTTAAACTCGAGTTTTGGATTTCCGGTTTGTTGACTGTCATTGCTCTTCTGAGCTGCGACATTGTTTGGCTGTGGAAATAATTATATAATCTCTCGCATTCTGAATATTATATATATATATATATATATATATATATATATATATATATATATATATATATCAGCTTCTTTCTGTATATTGTTCTTGGTTGGTCATCTTCGTATTTTCTATGATAATTTCAAATTTTTTTTTTTTTTCAATTTTTTTTTTTTTTTGCATTTAACATGATGCTCTTATGTTTTCCGTCTTCATCTTTTAAACCTCCTCAACAATTTTAGAGACAGTAAAACCACTTCTCATTAATGGCTAGCCTCATTATATTCGGACTGACTGTACCTAGCAACAACAACTTGGTCGACCGCAGTAAGAGAGAGAGAGAGAGAAAGAGAGAGAGAGAGAGAGAGGCAAAAAGGAAGAGGAGAGAACGCGCCTCCGAACATGGCTTCGAATCTGACCTCCGGATATCGTCACGTGATCACCAAGATCACTTGAAAACTCCAAAGTTGGTTAATTATGGCCAAATGTCAGTCACGCTATAGCAGGCGGGCGGCGATGACGAACCAAACATGGCAGAACAGAACTTGCCTCTTGCCCAACAAGAGTCACCCACCCACCTCCATCAACCAGCCCCCACCTCCGAGCCGGAGATTGGAGGACGGTCGTTAGACGGAAGCGGGAAAATTGATGGCCGGTATCCGGCTCGACCCAAGTGGCTGACGATAAGTTCTCATCAGATCAAATGGAAGACCGCTCATTCTTGACGTCACAATGACGTGGAAACGACACCTCCGAATTACTCATATATATATATATATATATATATATATATATATATATATATATATATATATATATATATATATATTTCATTCACAAAAAGTTTGTACATTTTTTACTTGCAGGTGCAGGATAACAGTCACACAATTAAGCTGCATTTGTGTTCTGCGTTTTATAATTTTATAAGTAATACACACACACACACAGACACACACAGACACACACAGACACACACACACATCTATATATATAAAAATGTAATTTTGGTTCGTTAAAAGCGAATAAAACCATATTCCTACGTTACCAATTTAATTGAAATTTTCAGAAATTCTATTTTTAAAGTCAAGGAATGTTTTTATGTTATTAAAATAATTTAACATTGCGAATTATAAAAATATTAAATTAAATAAAAAATATTTTTCGTAACTGCGAGATTATCGCCATTTTATTTCCGGTAGAAATTAGCCTTTCACTTATTGAGATAAGTATTATTTGTATTAATTTTTATGATACTCATGCAGAGAGTGATCCGTGCTGAAATTTAACCTTACAATTGAATAAAAAAAAACTATCGTAAAACGTTTATTAAACGTGGAAATATGATTTAAAAAATAGCGCGGATCGCTCTCTCCATTAGCATCATTTTTATTTATTGCGGACTATTATTCTCATCTTTATTAGTTGTTCCACGACTTTTCGGCCAACTATTCCTCTGGCCTTCATGAAAAGAAGTAAGTCCTTTTATAAATGTTCAGTAACTTTTTCCTTTTATTATTCTTAAAGAGCAAGACTGTTCTTATTCATGAAAAGAGTTAAGCCTACGTAAATAAATAAATGTTTGTACATGTGACAAATTATCAATAAATGGTTTAGTTACTTTTGTTAAAAAATTATTTATGAAAAGAGTTAACGTAAATAATGTTTGTAAAAGTGCGAAAGGCGACGTTGTACAACCATCACTCCCATGCTTAATTTCTATAATCATTATTTCGACATTTGAAAGTGGTGCTTACTTTTTAGTTACAACGTTCTGATAAATCAGTCACCCATTTTGTAAGCAATAAAAACGCGGTATATCAAAACCATAGAAAGTAAAAATAATATGTGCTTCTACCGCATTTGTAAGTCAGAAATATATTTGTTTCTCAAAGAAAAAAAAATAGATTGAACATGACTTTTTTTATTGTTTTTATGAAAATAAAGTTTCGAGTTTTTAAAAAAAAATTTTTTTAACTTATTTAGTTAAAAGTCAGTTTGTGGGTGTTTTTTGTATTGTTTTTATGAAAGGTGAGTTTTTTGGGGGGGTTTTCAAAACTTTTTTTTAAATTTTTTTTTTAAGTATTATAAATTTCACTAACATGCTGGAGAAATTGTTAATAATTTGGTATTTTTTTAGATTAGGTCCACCTCCACGATTTTCCTTTCAATGACGACATTTATAGGTTTCCGAGTATGCTGAACACGCAAATCACATTGAAATTTTGCGGAAATAAATAGTTGTATTATGCATTGTATTCTTCGGCGGCCATCTTTTTACGTGCACACGCGCCATAAACAAATACACGCACGTAAAAAAGATGGCCGCCAAAGATTACAATGCATAATACAACTTTTTATATCTTGATAACTACTTATTTCTGCAAATTTTCAATGCGATTTTCGTATTCAGCATAGTCGAAAAGCATTTCAAGTTGTCATTTAAAAGAAAATTGAGGAGGTGAACCTAATCTAAAAATTTACCAATAATTTTTAATCCCGTACGCCTCCCGATGCATTGCTTCGTCAGCATGCGACCATTTTATATCTCCCGAAGACACTTCCGTATTTAGAAAAAAAAAAAATGAGTGACCGATTTGCCAGAACGTGGTAACTAAAAAGTGAGTACCACTTTCAAATGTTGAAATGAGGGGGTTTTTTTTTTCAATTTTTTTTTCATAATCTGGTTAGTTTTCAATCAATAATAATCCAGTGAAAAAATTTCAAAAAACCTATCAGTATAGAAACTCCACCACGTAAGTAAATAAATAAAAAATGTTACGTGCGCATACGTTACACTTGACTAGGGGGTACTAAGGGAACGACCATTAAATAATTCTGCGAGTCGCCATGGAACTCAACGCCCAAGGAGTACCAAAATAGTTTTCATGATCTGAAGAATTTTTTTTTCGAAAAGTGGGTGATCACTTTTCCATGTAAATTTAACTTAAAATAAGCACCCACTTTCTGGCCACCTGAGGAAGGGGCATTTATTTTCGTGTTTATTGGCTTAAAGGTTTTTTGACAAGGCAGTTTGGTACGCGAATGCATATTTAACAGTTTTAATTTATGCTCACGCATAGCATAAACAAAGGCTACGTCTGTGAAATGGAAAATAGTCCCAGAGTTCAGAGATTAATACCATGCAAAAGAAATCAAACAAAAAACATTTTAGCCAAGAAACACACAGAAAAAAGAAAAAAAATAGCATCGATTTTTTTCTATGGAATTCATTTGCTGTTTTTATTGAAAACTATTTTCCCCCGGATTTTTTTATATAATTTTCCATTAAGAGCCGTGCGTCTCACGTTCGTAAATAACAAAAAAAAATTTGTAGATTTTGGTGTGCTAAAAACGAATCTGAAAACCGTTTCCGTCGCAAAAAAATAGTTTTATGATATGAAGAAATTACTTTTTCGAAAAAGTGGCGATCACTTTTCCATGTAAATTTAACTTAAAATGAGCACCCATTTTCTAGCCACCTGAGAGAGGGGGGATTTTTCCCATGTTTATTTGCTAAACAGCTTTCGTTTATGCTCATGCTTAGCGTAAACGAAAGCTACGGCTGTGAAATGGAAAATAGTCCCAGAGTTCAGGGGTTATTACCATGCAAAAGAAATCAAACAAAAAACTTTTTAGCCAAGAAACACACAGAAAAATGCCCCTCTCCCAGGTGGCCAGAAAGTGGGTGCTCATTCTAAGTTAAATTTACATTGAAAAGTGATCACACACTTTTCGAAAAAGTAATTTCAGGAATATCATGAAAACTTTCTTTTTGCTACGGAAACGGTTTGCAGATTCGTTTTTAGCACACCGAAATCTACAATAAAATATTTCGTTCTATATGAGCGTGAAACGGGCCTTAAAGTAAAATAATACCGGATTTTTTGGAGAAGATTTGCCGTTTAGTTGTACAAATATCCTCAAGCCAGGTAATCACTAAAAGGGACTTTTAAAACGCGTCACCTGTATCGAGCAAAAGTTTAAAACCACCGATTATATGCCAGCCTACGTCATGGTAACATATATTGAGTGAGTTCCTAACAGTATTTTGTATAGTTTTTTAGTTTAAACTCATTTTCCCAAAATTTCCCCAAACTTAATGTGTTCGATACAGTCTGCCGCCATTTGTATTTTTCAGATATACCGATAAACATTGAATGTTTTTGAACCGATTATACATTACATAAAAACTCTAAAATCTTATCCAGTTAGGTATAACATTTACTTTTCTTGCCTTTGATAACATTTATTTGTTATATATTTATTTTTTGACAACTTCTTTGTATCTATGTTTTGTAATACAAACCCTTTTCATTTAATGTAACATTTAGTCGGCTCGAAAAACAGTGTTTATCGGGGTATTTGAAAGCTACAAATGCTGGTGGACCCTGTTGATTACTTCCAGTTAGAGAAAGTGAGTTAAAACTAAAAAAAAAAACTATACAAAATACTGTCAGAAACCCACCGATTATGCCAGCCTATGTCATGGTAACATATATTCGGTGAGTTTCAGACACTGTTTTGTATAGTTTTTAGTTTTCAACTTAGTTTCCCAAACTTAACATATTCAACAGAGTCCGCGACTATTTCTGTTTTTGAGCCGATTAAACATTTTACATTACATAAAAACACTAAACAATTATCCAATTAGGTAGTAACGTAACTTACCTTTGCTTTCATTTATTTGTTTTTGGACAACTTTTTCGAATCTGTGTATAGTAACCCCCCCCCCCACCCACCATCAACCAAATATTAATTACTAACTCACATTTTTGTAAAACAACAACAAAAAAAAAATTAGCGTTTCAACATTTTTGCTACGTTTGGCTTCATCACTGATTTTTGGTCAAGTCCAAACCATGAACGATTGACAGAAACTCCCGAGGATCCAGATAAAATTCTGCAAGAGTACAATTTTTTTTCATTTTCGCCTTCTTTTTCACTTGTTGCAGTGGATTGCTGTACTAATATAAGAAACATGCATTTTCTCTTTTTATTAAATTTTTCCATTACACCAAATTGAGCCACTGCAACGCGTGGCAGGGTACAGCTAGTATATATATATATATATATATATATAACAGGTACAAAAAGATTATTTATATATTCATGAACGTTTCGTCTTGATTTCATGATTCTCTCGAGATGATTATAAAGATGACACGTTAATGATTATATATATAGTTTTGACACTTGTGCAGTACAGCGACGGTATCCTTTTTTTGTTTGTTTGTTTTTTTGGGGGGGTTGTTATTCTTTTTCTTTTTTCTTTTTTTGAGATGTGATGAATGAAGGGGAACAGACAAATTCAGTTTCAGGACCAATTCGAAAATCTCAACAAATGTTAACAACAATGAATGCGTTTTTTTTTTCTTTTTGGGGGGAGGTGGGGGGGGGCATAAAATTATCTGGAAGTAGGTCTCGAAAGACAATGGATACCCACAATGCCCGACCACACCTCTCCTAAATCGGTACTGCTTAGGTCGAGTAGCAAGGAGAGGTTCAGGACTGGGAATAATGCAGAGATAATCGGAAAGTACATGCAGCAACTAGAATTCCTGAAATCGTCACCATTTTAATACTGATTAGATTCAGCGTTGCTTTACTTCGGTGATCTAACGAGAACCACTGTGTCCCAATGCAATTGTGCCGTATATGCTTCTAATAACACTAAATAGAGGGTTTATTTTAAGTACAAAATAGACACAGCAATGGTGTTAGATGATTTGTATCGGAATATCTTCAATACGTACCGATAATCGAAATAATCTGATGAAAGAAAGAACAAGCGATTTTGACCAAAGTTAACACCTCACCCAGATTTGGCGCATTCAAATTAAACCAATGGGTGACCGGCTTACAAAGCATGTAGAAGGCCAAAAACAATATGGCGGTTGTACGTGGAAAATTTTCCACAATGAATAGCAAATGAAAAACGCTGAGACGTATAATGCGATGGGTGAAAAGAATTAATGGAAATTTCTGCAATGAGACTTTCTTATATTTTACAAGTGCATTTGAGATGTTTTATTACCATACAAGCCGAAAGGCCCGACGTATAAAATAAACAGTAGGTTCTTTGATATCTTTGATATGACAGGGGCGCGTTTGAAATGAGTGTTTCGTTTTAGAGCGCAATTGAACCATGAGAATTAACCTTTGTAGTTTAAACTTTTAATCAAACCGTTATATATAAAAAATTAATTTGATGAAACAAACAGTAGATTCTCTATACTGAAATGTTCCTATTTACGATGGCTCCCCACAGGACAGAGTTAGACACAATAGTCGTTTTTTTTCATGTGGAGAAAAGGAACAAGAATAAAAATTGTCTCAGTTGTGAAAGATTTCTCCTCAACTGAGAGAGAACAAGAAATTGAAGTGGAGCATCTGAAGAACAGATACTACACTCTGAGTTGTATATTTTTATTTACTCTGAAAAGCTTACAAGAAAACAGTAATCATTTTTTTTTTTAATTAGGCACAAGGCCACTCAATTTTCTGCTCTTGGGGATGTTGCCTATAATGTATTGTGAACTAAATCTCTGTGAGAGACATGTGAGCTTTCTCTTAATGCACTGTGATGTGTCCCCAACTAGAGCAGGCAATGAATCGATTTGATTTTAAAAAAATGGGCGATTTCGAAGACAATAAAAATATAAGTGTGAAATATTCGTTAATCATCATTCAATCCCGGGCAACGTCGGGTTCCCCAGCTAGTATGTATTAATTAACTTCCAATAACTATTCTTATCATTTTAAAATTCGGATAGGTACGAGATTGTACTTTTCATATAAAGATAAAATCGCTCCAGAAATTATAAATAAGTGATTACATTATATTCACTTTGTGCTTTTCTCGAACATTGTTCGCTTCGTATAAGAACGCGCCATATTACGTTGATCTGCTAGACCGGCTGTCTGGATAAGGCGAATCGCTTTTACAAATTCTCTTAAGTTATTTGGTTGATTAAATCTTTGTCCATTTTTTAAAAATGGGAAGCAACGGCTGTAAGTCAAACAATAAATGTAGTAATATATATATATATATATATATATATATATATATATATATATATAAACTGCTATCACTGTTTAATAATGTAAGACATTTCTTCCAACGCGCCCCATTTCTTCCCTGCAGATAGCAAATTAAATTCCACAAAGCCATACTTTTAAACTCAAATCTCATTCACAATGTATCACGGTAAGTCCTTTGCAAAAACAGTGGCTGAATTTGCTATCCATACGCATGGAGCCTTTAGTTTGATTCCTCTGTGGGAATGTTAGTTCGGGTTTCCTTTTAGAAGGATCAATGTTGTACATGGTGAACACAGTGTGAATGTTGGCGCTTAATACGCCATATTTTAGGACCTCGTGGTCTCTGGAAGAAATAGGAATAAATTCCTATAATCAAATATCATGCCGAACACAGTAGAATATCCTCGTTGGGTAGAATAAGTTCAACAATTATGTTGTCTCTGTATTTAGAAAAATGTCCTTCGTCTACCCACTGTTTGGTGTCCAAGAAGGTAAAATCCTGGCACTCTAGACAGAGCGCCGCTGTTGTGGGTCTGCTGTTCCTGTGTTTATTCTCAGACTGAAAAATAATACATGAATACAAATTGGCGCCAAGACAAGATTTGGCGCATTCAAATTAAACCAATGGGTGACCGGCTTACAAAGCATGTAGAAGGCCAAAAACAATATGGCGGTTGTACGTGGAAAATTTTCCACAATGAATAGCAAATGAAAAACGCTGAGACGTATAATGCGATGGGTGAAAAGAATTAATGGAAATTTCTGCAATGAGACTTTCTTATATTTTAATGGTCCGTAAAGACAAGCAACAATGAAAACGGATAAATTTCGCATAGAACATCGTCATCATCATCATAATCATCATAATCATCATCATCATCATCATTATTATTATTATTATTATTATTATTATTATTAACAACAACAACAACAACAAATCACTGGGAGTTGTCGTGCAGGTTAACATCAAAGAGTTCTTTTTTTTTAGAACAATATGTGATATTTTCTGGAGTCTGAGTGAAAACAAGTCACCTCAGATTTCCAGTAATCACCATCTCTTTCGATAAGCTTTACACATTATTTTGCGTTAACGCAATAGCCGTTTACCATCGGGATTTTTTTATTTTGGAAGCGACCATCGGTCGTCACTAAAATTTGAGTGGCAATAAGCCTCCTCAAGATCCTTGTTCACACCAATCTAGTTGAGGTCCGGTTAGTGCTTTCTCTCGTCGGTTTTCCCATCCTTCTCGACCCTCCTCACTTACTTAGTGTGGCGGCAGGTTATGTTCACAAAAATTATCGGAGCCCCGAAGGCGGGGCGCAGGTTGGTTAATTTACAATTATACAGTGTTAGTGTTTATGATTGCATGTGATATAATTTTTTTAATTTTTGTTTTTTACGTCAGTAGTAGTTTTTATATGTCTAGATTGCACATGTAGCTCATATGTGTTAGTCTCTGCATTCAAGGGTTTTCTTAATATTTAAGCCATTTTCAATATCGTTGTCTGCTTTGTCTTCTCAACTATCGCTCTGATTCCAATTTCTCCCATTCTTTTTTCAAAGCTTTTCGGGGTTGTTCCGAGTCCTCCTAGTATCACTGATGTTATCTCCTCCTCCTCCTCTTCTTCTTCTTCTTCTTCTTCTTCTTCTTCTTATTATTATTATTATTATTATTATTATTATTATTCCTCCTCCTCCTTTGTTGTTGTTGGCGTCGTCGTTGTCATCGTCATTGTCTAGGTAGAAGTCGTAGTAGTCAACTTATGGATATTTTTAGTCAGAATTTTTTAATTTATTTATTTATTTTGCATCAAGTCAATTCTCTTCCCTACACTCTAGACAATTAAGCTGTTCCGTAACATTATAACTGCTCATAAAAGGCAAGCAATTTGCAAAATCGAAAATGAAATTTTCTCGACAATCTGTTCAAGCCATTTATAGTGGATTTCTGATGGTCCCAAGGATTTCAATAACAGTGGAAAACACCTTGACTTTTCCCGCAAATTCCAACCCACCTGTTTTGATAACTATTGCGTTAAAATTGCAACTTTGTAATTCTTTGCGGTTTGGATGGCAATAAGCCTCTCCAAGGTTTTAGTACCTTCCACACCTTTCCAGTGAAAATCAGGTTAATGCTCTCCCGCCTCGGTCTTTACATCGTCTGACCTTTATGACTGTTTTGTATTTTGTGTGTTAACAGCTAAGGCTGGTGACATCATACTGCATTTTTTTTTTCTCAAGGGAAGCGCAGTTTATGAGATATTTGAAATTTCAGTTCCCTCTTGTTCACGTCTTGTTGGTTCTACGTTTTTATTATTTCTGTTACAACTTCCATGGCGGGATCGCAGTTTATTTTGGTTGTGAGAATTCCATGTTGCCTTCAACATGAATATGTATAATTTACTGTTAATAATGATGTTGTAATAATAAATGCCTCTCAGGGTTAATACAAACGAGAAATAAATACTTTTTCTTCTTAGGTAAATCTAGTTGGCATTGTCAGCTAAATATGCAGGCAATCTTCTCTCTCAGGAGATAATGATATGCGACTTGGTGTTTCGGCGGATTGTCTTTAGGCATCTTCAAGCGTGACTCTGGAGTCCTTACCCGGGAATGGCAGCCTCTGTCGCATTGACACAGGGAGAGGGATGGTGTGCTGGGAGTCTGTGGCCTTTTGACGCTGCTTTCTCTGTGATCTCTTGTCCTCCAGCATCAAGTTTCTGTTGTCCTCTTCTCTCCCCACTACCTGCCATACAGAACCTCACTAGGCACTGCGTTCATCTTCCCGTAAATCCTAGCTGCTCAGGTCGATACTAATTAGTTTTAGGTCGCGTTTGCATATGTCCTTGTAGCGGAGAGCTGAGCGACCTCTGGGGCGCTGTCCTGTTGCCAGCTCGCTATATAAGACGCCCTTAGCTATACGGCCGTCATCCATCCGGTGGACATGACAACGCCAGCGGAGTCTGCGCTGACAGAGGAGGAGTTGCGTGCTGAGGTACCCAACATTCCCTAGCACGTTGGTGTTATTGACCCTGCCTGCTATGGAATGCGCAGGATAGGACGCAGGTAACAGAGATGATAGCTTTCCAAACGGCTTTCCTGGGGTCCGTTGGCTGTGCAGGACTCACTGCTGTAAGGGAGCGTTCTGAGCACACAGCCTGGTACAACCAGATTTTGGTGTTGAGAGTTAGCCGGCTGATACTCCACACGCTCTTGTTCAGAG
This sequence comes from Euprymna scolopes, assembly GCF_053919585.1. Classification (NCBI taxonomy): domain Eukaryota; kingdom Metazoa; phylum Mollusca; class Cephalopoda; order Sepiida; family Sepiolidae; genus Euprymna; species Euprymna scolopes. The sequence continues at coordinate 93,543,766 of NC_136484.1, forward strand.
TGATCATTGCATTTACATCTAACTAGTTAATAAATAAATATATCATTTCTATACCTATTTAAGATTGTAGCCATTTAATACTTTTTAAAACAAAATTATGTTATTACCTTCAAAAGAATTGTCAACTAAACAAGTTCCAAACTAATAAAACACACGTTACCTTTTGAAATGTATTTTTTGTTCTAGTGGACGGGACAAGATAAATAGATTTGAGAACAATTTATTTAAAAAATGGGCAAAGTCAGAATTTTTTTTTTTTTTTTTTGCATAATTAACGTCAGATTAATCGCCTATCAACATTTTTTCTGAACGGGCGATCTAAATTTGTAAGTGGGTGAAAGGTAATGCCGTACGCACAATCATAAAATGTTTCATAATCATCACAGCCACCGAGGTTTGCACGTTTTAAGTGGATGTTTATTTTGTGGTATTCCTATTCAGACTTTCTATCCTCCTTGACCCTTCACGATCATTTATGAGGTATCAACCAAGTTTCGTGCAATCAATGTGTATGTGTGTTTTCAGAGGGGGGGCAGTTTATGAGATTTTACAGTTGTTATTATTATTATTATTATTATTATTATTATTATTGCTGCTGCTGCTGCTGCTGCTGCTACTTGTTTGTTTTCTAAGAATTCGCACGCATGTTATTACTAGTGATCATTCGCTGGCCCCAGCAAATGTTCGATCGAGTTTGAGAGACAGCAAATCTCTCCAGATTTCCAGTAATCTACACTATTTTCGATAACGATTACAAATCGTTCTGCGTTCTCGCAACAGCTGTTTACCATTGAATTATCACTGTTAGCAGCCATTGCCATTCTTTAAAATTTGATTGGAAGCAAAACTCCAATGTTCTTGGTCGTCTTCCAATGGATGTTTTAAATGATACTTATTCTCTTTCGTTTTTCTTTTGACAATTCATGACAATTCATGGCTATTAATGATAATTCATGACAATTCATGACAATTGATGACAATTCATGGCTATTTCGTGTGTCACCAAACGGATACGGGCGCCACTATCCTGGTTGGAGGGAGCTCAATTATCGATATTTTTTTTAAGAGGTTATCTTTATCAAAACCCGGGTGCCACTTGAGGATAAGGATGAATGAGTCTGCAGTATTCAATGGGAAAATGTAGTAATCGATTACTAGCAAAAATTTGGTAAATTTGATTACTTGAGGTGGTGGCTAATCAAGGATTTGTTTACATTGAACTTGAAGACGACCAACTTATAATAAGTTGGAAAGCAGCAAAAGGGAACAGTGCCTTCATGAAAGATTTGCTATCCAATTCTTTAAAGAACCCCAATATCTATTAAACTGTAGGAGAGAAATAGCGAACAAGTGTGTGCACAGGTTAAAATTTACTCTAGGCTAGTGATACAAAAAAAATTTTGAAAATGACAACAACAATAGAAACTAAATGAAATAAAAAATAAAATAAACATATATATTCATAAATAAGTCCATATATATATATATATATATATATATATATATATATATATATATATATGTCATCCACTTACAGTATTGTTTCGCTGTTTTACAGCTCATCAGTGCGGCTAGACAAGCAACTACCGCCCAAACGACATTCAGAGCTTATAACCGTTGCATTATATGGCTGCTGCTATGCGAGCAGTGAATTTTCCAAATACCTAAGCTCAATTTGTTTACACAAAGAGCATCGCTTAATACTCTAATGGTAATTTGTATATCATTTCCCAATATGTTCATCCCAAGATAGGGAGCATTATAGTCATCCACACACAGTCCTGTTTCCTTGTTTCACAGCTCATCAGTGTGGCTAGACAAGCAAGCTAAGCCACGATCGAAACCTGACCGCCCAAACCACTGCCATAGCTTCTAACCATTATATATATATATATAAATATATATATATATATATATATATATATATATAACATCCAACATATAGACTAAACAGAAAATAACATATTTAACTACACGTAGACTGAAAGTAGATCAGCTTACTACAACAAAAGGATCTATCCTTCCCATAAACACACAAAGAGAAGGATGGGCGCGGCAGCAACTAGGAAGCTGATTGGCTAACTAGGAAATTCAATAACATGTACGTATATATAAACGCAGGATAACCACGACTTTTCGAATAAGCCTGAGAAATTCTCACGAAAATGAAACGTGGAATATTCTGTGGATTTTAATTGCCATGTATATTTTCATAATTTACTCACTAACTCTACCTATGTATTGAGCACCGTTGAAATAAATACTGAAAATTCACGCATAAAATTGTATCTTTGTATATTAATTTATGTGATTAAATAAAGTAATCATAGATAGATCGATAGATAGATATTTTTTACTAGAATATCTTGTCTTTTTCTTTTCTAGTTTTAGCAACTAGTCCTTTACTTTTCCATGTTTAGGCTTAACCATATTACTTTTCATGCTCGCATTTTTCTATTGCAATCCATGATTTTTCGAGGCTTCCAGTAAATTCACCTGTTCTGTGTTTAATTTCAGTCTCATTTTTTGCCCCCATAAACATAACATGCACATATGTAATAACAATGTACGGCACTCGTTTGCTTTTAATAAAATGCCCCCAATTATCTCCCTTTCATTCTTTCATTCTCTGTTTCACTTGTAGCTTCTCTTTTCGCATGAGCGGTAAACTGATAGCAACAGTAGTCGCTGAAGCGATGTGGTTGCTATGGAAGCCAGTCATAAAAATGTCGCTCACCTCCTTACGGTTTTTTACGATTTTGAACACCAGTAAATTCATCATAACTTTTTTTTTCACAATATAACTGAAAAGGTGATCTATAAACTTTAATAATTGTTTGAAATTTGGTCGATAAATGAGTGAGCGGTGAAGCTTTAAAGCAGTTCTAAATGACTAATACTGCCACTTAACCATATATTCAAACACTATCGTGTATATATGATATATGCGCCATAATAATTTGTGTGTGTGTGTGTGTGTGTGTGTGTGTGTGTGTGTGTGTGTGTGTGTGTGTGTGTGTGTGTGTGTGTTTCTGCTACCTTTGTCGCTAGTTTATCTCGGTGTTAAGGACAGGTAAAATACTATTACAGAATAATTGAAAACGTAATCAAAAGAAAAGAAAATGAATGAATTACGCTAAAGTTCAACAGATGGCACGAGATCTTCTCGCTGTATTTGAAGTCGGCTGCGACTCTCTACATTGTCAGCAATCGTGTCAGAGTGGACAGAAACATCACATTACAAATCTGTCGTCTCTTTTATCTTTCAAATCGCTAGGTGAGGCGTGGAGGGCTTAATATTGGAGTTTTTTTTAGGGCTTGCGAAAATGGAGGGTCATGTGATGCTGATTCTGTAGATATCGTCTCTCGAAGAGACAGGGAAACGCAGCGGCGACGAAGAGATCTGATACGAGATATTAACGCGGACACATGTACGAACAAAAGAGTGTTCTAATCGAAAGGCGAACAAGTGAAATAATAATGCCATTTGGTACTGAGTCAGCCGGATATCGTCACGTGCAATCAAATCATATCGCATACGAGTTGACGTACCGGTTTACGCAAGAGTCTCAAATATCATAAAACGGGCACTCCCTTCATTTCCGTATTTGTTGCCTTGCTAAATCGAATAATAAAACTTATTTTTTTTAATTGAGGATTACCTGTAATCAAGGCCAGATGCCTCTCAAGAATAAGGGGTAATGAGATGAAATGATTTCGAACACTGGTGGGAACTGTTCTGTTAACATCATGTTTCGACAGTGTTCGCACCAATATTCGTAGTTTACGTTCGTGCCTCATACGTACAAACAAAGCCATATTACTTCTGTCTGACCACATGTTGCGGCTAATAAGTACCATTGCACATCTTTATTGTTATTATTGTTATTATTATTATTATTAATATTATTATTATTGTTATTATTATTATTATTATTATTAATATTATTATTATTGTTATTATTGTTATTATTATTATTATTATTGTTATTATTGTTATTATTATTATTAGTAGTAGTAGTAGTAGTAGTAATAATAGTAGTAGTAGTAGTAGTAGTAGTAGTAGTAGTAGTCAAAAATGAATAAGGAAAATTTCCAACCGATGAGTTTAAACAAAGAAAAACGTATCAATCGGTATAAAAAGAAAAGAAAATGAAATAAAACGTCTTGTCATGGATATAGAATGAAAGTTTCATTTCAGACGGCGGGAGTATTGTCTGCGGTTCATTTGCTTTCTCTATTCCCCTACACAATTGAAATTGTTATAACCTGATGTTTTTTTACTAGCTAATATATGCGATCGGGATAGATTTTTATATCTATACAAATAAATCCACATTGTTATTTTATTATTATAACGTAGACTGTTTTTAGCTTTATTACAGCTGGCATCCTAGGAGCACTTTCTGACAAATATGATATAATTATACCCAATAATTTGTCTATTTCTATTAGTAATGGAGATTTGGTATATGTTTGTCTGGAGTTGAATTCATACTAATACTTATATAAGTTATTTTGGCGTCGTACCATCTTCCCAATCATTCACCTCCTCATTTGTGGATAGACTGTAGTATTATACGTTCGTACGTCAGACAAACTAGCAAAAATATACTTCCATTAGTCGAATATTTTTGCAAATAATGACTATTATAAATGGTTATTATTTGCAAAAAAATATTATTATTATTATTATTATTATTATTATTATCATCATTATTGTGATTACTAATCATGATGTAGCTATCGAGAGATAGGTACGAAAAATTTAATATCAAACGACATGAATAAATGAATTAAATTTTGGTATGCCCAAAAAGAAGTAAAAATATTTTGGCAAGATAGAATTAACAGTTCGTCTTTCAACTTGTCGATATGTTAGCTCGTGTTATTTATCCATCAAAATAAATATTATAGTTGTTAAAACCCACCATTGGTGTATGATTATTGTTACTATACGACCCGACATGGGTTCGAAATTGGAATTTATTCCCGATTACGTATCGTGTTAAGAAAAGAAAAAAATGTAATATGTCAGTCATGATATGTTAAGGCCGAAATGGCAAGGTAATCCTAGGTACTATGATCAGTACCGTCGTGAGGCAATTAAGAGCACTATTCGACAAGACAACAAAATGATCGGACATAACAAAATTATATATCTGTTTATATATATATACATCAACTATTTTCTTGTGTAATAAAATGTGATAAACACAAAATTCAAACATAGAACGCAATATCACAATGGGTCAAAACAAAGCGGAGCAAAAGAGGGAAGTTCAGAAGTTAACCAATGCCTCTCTTTTTTACTATCTTTTACACAAAACATATAATGCAATCTCCCAACGGGTCAAAACAAAAGGAAAGCAAAAATAAGGAAGTTCACAAGTTTACCAATGTTTTTCATTTTCTTTTATTTATATTGTATAATATAACATCTAGTCACACGAAAACAAATGTCTGAAGATGAGTTCAGCTATTCATGGATGTGGACATTATTGGGATAAAAAGGAGGGATTAATAATCACAGAATACTTATCTCTTAGGAAAAGCATAATCAGAATAAGGTGATGATTCACAGAAATAAAGTGTTCAAGAGAAGTACGCGTCCAATTCCGAACTTCTCCGAATTTTGACAGTTCTTTGATATTCGCAGTAACATGTCCGTTCTCTGATTTGCGGTAAGCATAATCCTTTCAGGTGTCTGCCCTTTTTGGCTACGTCGATAAATACATAGAGGCCTGTTGGCCTTTTACCTCGTGCAGTTACCTACAAATTGAGTTAATAAGGGGGCATGGCGAATTTAACATTTTTTTTTCACCATGAGTTCTGCGTCTGCCCATCTCGACGTTTGACTTCAGAATGGTTATTTCTAAATATTTTCTGACTTATTTGTTTTATTTGCGCGCCAATTTTTTTTCAAATTACCTCCCTTCTTCTCTCTTTATGAAATAGGGGGAACAAATATAGTAAGGATAAAGGGATAAAGAAATGTGTGACGTGACGGGGTGGATATGGAGGTGATATTTGTCCATGTCATTTCCGTTAGTAACGTGTGCACGTCATTAATTCGTTGATTTTCGCCCGCCCAAATAAAAATCTATTTTTACATTTTAACTGACTCTCGTAACGGTATCACGACTTAATCCTGTCTCGCACGTAACATTATAATGTCTTGTTAATTTCAATGGTATGTGACCAGTAATTTAAGTGTTTATAGGTTAGATATTTACACGCAGACAGACAGACAGACACATACATTTACTGTTTATTTATGTAAATGAACTCAAAAAATTAAAAACCAAATATACTAACACGGCACTCAAGCAGTTCATGTATTTATTTAATTTTACTTTATTCTTGCTTCGATTATAATAGCCCTTATCCCTGAGTGGCTTCCGGGCCTTGATAAGTGGTGATCACTGTGTAAAAAAAAAGATACAGAGGAAAAAGACGACGTCTGTTAAAATCAAAGAAAGAGAAGAGAAAAACACAGAAGCTTCCGCTGTTATTTCTCCAATCTTGTGGCGTATATGTTCTCATACTAGACATTATCTTTCCTAGTTTTGGTAAGTGAAGAAGAATTCATTCAAGGCTGAAGAAATTTTAATTCTTGTGCCAATTAACAGTGCTCCTTTTAGGGGGAGCGAACTGAATATTTACCACATAAAATAATTATCTGATGTCTAACTCTGCCCTCCTGGGAGGTCAGTAAATAGGGACTATAACTGACAGTACTACTGAGGTACGCCCCTATCTATTTAGCATACTACCTACAGCGTGTCAACAAATCTTCAGTTGTTTTCTGTCAACAAGATGACAAATGGCTATCTATTGGATCCCAAAGTATTTTTCATGGGACATGAAAAATCGCTTATTAGTGTCACGTCGTGTTACATCGACGCTCCCTGGAGCATAAGAGCACCCTAACCAACAGAGGAACTGCCTCTCCCGAAGGAGGTAGCCAATAATATGATGATCACCTATGGTTAAGGATAATGAACTGGTTAATATTAGTTCTTACCTGCACTGTTCACGAGGGTTGGATGTGACACAGATTGGCGTTTATCACAGGAGCTAGTCATTATAGAATGCTATTTGGTTTCTAAATGCCCGGGAATGTTTTCATCAGTCATTTGGGCATTCAGACTTACATCTAATAAGTTGAGATCCTATACAAAAGATTATGCTTCAAGCAGCAGCAATAAATATACTCCTCTAAGATATTATAGGAAAATACTCATTGCAAAAAAAGCTCTATCTTAAATTCTGAGAATTTCCGAATTAATATAAAGTATAGAGATTTTATCGAGATTTTGTTTCTTTATTTCTTGAAATCAGCGCTATATTTGTTGTGATTCTCAGGAATAGAACTAAAAAAAATCTATATACTAAGAGTAAATACAGCTGTTCTAGAATCAGCAGGTATCTAATGATGATATTAATTTTGCATTGGTTGTTGTTTGTGTTATTTTTACTATGATATCGTGAATCTAAATTCGCCTTAGTCACCCATAAACAGTAAATACGTTTTTCTTTAATTTATTCACTAGCTGGGGTGCCCGGTGTTGCTCGGGTATTTAGGAGGTGTATTAAGGAACCCGGGGTGAGGGGGGAATGAAAACAACAGTAGCGGGGTTGCCCGGGTGTGTGTAGGTGGTGTAGTAAGGAACCCCGGGATGTTAAAAAAATGGTAGTAGCTGGGGGGGGGATCCAAATAACAGTAGGCAATTTGGGTGGAGAGAAGTGTTTGAAAAAGTGGTAGCAGGCAGGCTTGAACCTATAAGGCGAAGGAGAAAAATGAGGTAAAAACAAAAACGTGATGTCTTAGCCAATGTCAACAGCGCGCGACCGGAAGTCCCAACCGTTGAAATTAAGCGTAGTCAATCTAACTGAGACGATGACTTTGCGAAAATGTCGACGCAAAAACCGACCCCTCTTTGTGGAAAACTGCCTAATTCAGGGTGAAGGAATTAATATAACATAAACCAATTTTTCGGTATTTGTCGTCCGAGATGTGCAGCTTCGAAACGATACCAATCTCAGCGAGATCCGTCGCGTATGTCGAAAGTTTTTGGTAGACATGCAAACATACGTACATACATTCACACAAACTGACGATTGAGATTAATATTGTAGATTATTACTTTGCAAATCGATACATAGAAAGAACAAAATAAGAACTACGGTTGTAGAGTGCTAGGCTAGGAGCATGAGTACTCAGGGATTTTCATCCGTTGCCATGTTGTCAACTAGTAAAATAAGCAGTTTCTACTTTTTCTGCGTATTAACTCATGAGAAACATTTACAAGTGCACCAAAAAAGAACATCCGCACCGAGTAAACGAGAATATCATTTAATGAGACTTTTTTGCTTGTTTTTGTTTGCCAACCAATTTCAAGAATGTTGGCTTATTCATGGGGGAGGATGAGTAATTCGCATGTACTTCGAAACTGATCGAGACAAGTGCTTGTATGTGTAGTCTGCAAACAATCAGCACGACTACCTGCACCGGCACCAGCGCCATCAATTAAGCAGACATCAATACAAACTCTCAAGTCAGTGCACGAGTCACAAAAGAAAATTAAAAACAATTCACAATTTAAATCAACGTCAATTGAAAATAAAATTAACAATTTAAATTGGTTAAAGAAGCGTATCCATCTCCTTGTAATATAAGCGGCACTTTCTCTGTTTGTTTGTTTGTTTGTATATCTGTCAGTATTTGAACTTTTTGTTAAATGCATGTCTTTACTTCTTTTACAAATTAAAAATATCGCATTCATATTAAATAAAAAAATTTAATGAATAAATTATAACGTTTCTATAAGTTCAACACAGTTCGTTCTTATTTTCTATTATATAAATTTCACCTGTCTGTTAGTGTGTGCATGTATGTATGTTTGTATGTCTGACTAAATCTTTTGAACGAAGCGACGGATTTTTAAAAGATCTGTAACGTTTTGAAGCTCCACCCTTCAGTCGACAAATATCGAAGAATTGGCAAAAACAATAATTGCCTCAACTGGCCACTTTTCTACATGAAGGGGTCGCTTTTTTTCGCCGATAAAGTCATCACCTCTTTTCGATTGTCTAGCCTTAATTTAGACATACGTGGCTTCGCTTTGGTGATGGGCGCAACAGCTAACGCCTCACGTTTTTGTTGTTTTTTTCACTTTCTTTTCCTCGTTCGCGGAACGAGTTCGAGCCTACCTGCCTACTACCACTTTTTTTTTTTGCTCAACACACACACCTCCAAAAACCTGGGCAACGCCGGGCACCCAGGCTAGTACCTTATATATTTATATATATCAATTATCAAACTCTCTCCAACGAAAATCGATATGACTCATTTGTATATGTTCTTTTTAAAAGCTTCTCATGAATGAATATTATGTAATATACATTTATAATTGGTATTAACAAATAACATTGCATATAAGCAATAATTCCATCTATGGAACTTTTATTATAATCACTAGTAGGCCGACGTATGGTGCCCAGTGTCCCCCTGAAATCCTTTTAAATTCTCCAAGAAAAATGGGATTTGGGAAATATTTACTAATTCATGCATAATACCTACTTGTAAAATGTAATAAATATCGAATGGCATCTGAATTTTCTCGGACGGCTTCCTTTCTTCTTTACCCCCTATGTAAGAAACAGGATTAAAATAAATTTAGCCTATATTACGCCTAGCTGTTCTCTTCCAAAAGTTATAATCGTTTAACTAGTTTAAGAGTGATTTTTTTTACATAAGGAATCACCACTTATCAAGGCCTGAATGCTACTCGACAATAAGGGTTAATGAGTGTACGGGAGTATTTGTGACAATATCGTAGTAATCGCTAGTAGTGGAAATTTGGTATGATTTTATTATTTAAGGAGACTGTTCAACAAGAATTTGTCTACATTAGATTTGAAGATGACCATATTGTAGTCAGCTGGAAAGCAGGCTAGCAGAACAGAGTTCTAAGGACGTCCAAATCTTAAGAATAAAGTTTTTTTTGTGAAATCAACGTTAAGGTTTAGGCACAAATAGAGCGCATGGGAAATTATTTATAGTGGTTTTAGCTAAAGTAATGTTTTTGTGAACGTTTAGCCCATATTTTTTAGCTCAGACGAGCATTGCCATAAACAAGAATGTTAGATTGGAGACAGGCTAGGAACGTTTCTTCTGTGGGAAAGAGCTTACGAGGAATAGAAAAGGGCATCACCTACTAGGTTTAAAAGCCGGCTTTGAATTCTGTCAAAGCAGAATAGAGAGATTCGTGCAGCTCCTCCCCATATGTGACAATAGTGCTCCATCCTCGGACGTATTTGACCCTTGGAGCGGCAGAATGATCCAACCATTTCCGACCACCTTGCCAAAGGATTCGATGAATGTGCTTTATTTCAGGCTAGAAATGAAGTACAGACACATACGCTTGTCAAAATATTCTGCTTCTCCAAGAAAATAACCATTCATTTCAGTTGATGGTGGAAAGTGAGCACCTTGGTTTTAGATGCATTAAAATTAATCTGTCATCCTTTCTCCATTACACCATGTGCACAAGATCAGAGGAGAGAGAAACAGGGATCATGGTCATTGCCAGGCTTTTAAGTGTTGCAATAGATGAGTGTTATCTACAGAAATGTCTACGAATGATCTAAGAATATGATTAGAGAGATCATTGATGAAGATCAAGAAGAGGGTTGAGCTCAGGATGGAACCTTCGGGAACGCCAGTATTAATATTGTGAGCTTCTCAACCACTACTCTGATTAACCTATTAAAGAAAAATGATTTTATAATTAAGAAGACATTTCCAGCTATTCCGTAGCTGGAGATCTTGTGAAGTAGATCTTTATGCCATACCCTATCAAAAACCTTAAATATATTAAGAGAAATTGCTCTAGAACATAAACCATCGTCGAGAGATTCGTTAATTGGGTGAGATAATACACTTAGCACATAAGTTGTAGATATAGCAGAACGGACACCATATTGCATGTCACGGAGTATGTTATTTTTGATGAGATATATAATATTCAATAGAGGATTGATTCTATAATAATAATACAAATGCAGTCTGCATAAATTAAAATATCATGTGTACGCGTATTGTACGACCGGGCATCGCCGGGCGTCCACATAGTATATATATATATATATATATATATATATATATATATATATATATATATATATATATATATATAGTGTGTGTGTGTATGCATTTTTAAGAAAAAAAATAAAATCTGACATGGCTTTTTTGCTATGTTTTTGTAATAATGACAAAAATATTGATTAATTTTGTTGTTTTCAAATTATTGTGGACCCTATATTTGTACTTAGGAAGAGGCAAACTAGTAATTAAATATTTCACTCAGACACGCCGTACACGAGCACATTTTTAGATGCTGAATTTAAAAAAAAAATGTGCATTATTAAATTGCCATATACATTTGATGTGCTTTCAATCAGTTTTTAGATGTTTCTCGTAGAGGCACTTTTATTGGCAATACACACATCAAACTCTCGTCCCCTTTCTAAGTAATCTCCTCCGGCTGCAATGCACTTGTACCGTTGCAACAAATTCTAGAAGGCCCCATGGAAGTCATCTTGTGTGAGCGAGTCAACGACTTTCGACACAGCCTCTTTCATCTCCTCAATTGTCTTATTGCGACAGCCTATATGGTTTTCTTTGGTGTTAAGAAAATAACCAAAAGTCTCAGAAAGCAAGGTTTGGACTACAGAGTGAGGAACTGCCTTGATGAGCATCTTGGTCCAATTTTCTGTGACAAAATCGGAGTTGTGAACTGGGTCATTTGGGACAAACTTCACGCAAATCCTCTGCATCTTCAGTTCCTCGCGAATAATTGTGTGTACATTTCCCACACTGACATCAAACTGTTCACTTATTGTCTCTATAAGCACACGACGGTTCTTATCCATGAAATTCTTTATTTGGCTAATCAACTCTGGTGTACTGACTTCCTTATCCTCCCACACCTCTCAGTATCCCTCACAGACTCCCCGCCTTCCTTGAATCTCTTATTTTACTAAAAAAAAACAAACTGATGCATAATACACGCAAGATGGTCCAAAAGCAGTCTGAAGCATTCTATACTGTGCATTAAAAGTTTAGAGCAGAGTTCTATTGCATGCCGTTCTTCTAAAGTTTCCTCACGTCTAGATTGTATTTTTGAAATCCAACAGCTGTGACAATCAGGTTTAGTAGGGTGTATTCCAATTCATGTTGTGTTGTTCATTTAAGCCCGAAATCATAAAAATCAGTCAGTCATTTTATAAGATAAGAAACAAGATGTACAGAAGTACCATACAGAATTTCGAAGAGTCTACGACAATTTTAAATGTTTGTACAAAAAGTCTCGAAACTTATTGAAGGCACCTCGTGTGTGTGTGTGTGTGAGTGTGTGTGTGTTAGTGTGACTGTGTGTGTGTTGTACAACTCGTGTATGGGTATACATATTCCGCCTATGCATGTAAATGTTTGATGCCTATGCTATAAAATGTGAAAATATTTTGAATATTTCGAAATTCGGATTGAACACGCACACTACATTTTCCATGCAAAAAAAGTCCAGTTTGTCGGTGTCTAACTGATTTTACGTATACGGTCTTGCTGCCTTTTAAAATTCTCGCTTTTTATCCCGATTTTGTAATTATTCGTTTTGGTCACCTGAGAGCGATTCGACGAAAAATCAAAATTCTCGGCGATATATATGGAAAATACATCATTTTTCTTTAACTTTAACCCAAAAAAATCACAAGAACAATAAAACATTTTTTTTATAAACAATTAATATGCAGAATTAGTTTGTTATTTTCAACAATGTTTGCGCATGTGAGAAATTGATTTCTAAATGGACCATTATGTATATATATATATATATATATATATATATATATATATATATATATATATATATATATAACCAGAGAGAGAGAGAGAGGGGGTTACTAGAAAACACAAACCTATCCGGTTACAGAAAGCTCTACCTAATTAAGAGGAGCAATTAAAATGAAAAGATAAGGAGATAAGAATTTAAATTACATAAGAACTTTATTACATAATCATGTCAATGAGGTTAAAACTGTTTAAGAAATAGAAAAAAACGGAGTGATGCCTGTTTAGGAAACGGCATTTCAAAGCTAAATGCTTCTCATCAAAAGAGGAGAGAAAATCAGCACTATACAAGGTATGGGCAAATTAGACAACACCGATTTTAATAAATACATTTTAGTTTAGAAATGGAAAATTGGCGGGAGGACGATAATATGAAGGGGAAGTAAGGTGGGGTATGAGAAAAATGAGACAATTTTCAGAAGCAGGAGAAAAGGGGTATTGTGTAGGGAGGAGTTTGAGTAAGAAGAAAGTTTATTAATAAAAAAATGGGCTTTATTCAATGAGGTTTCACCACCACCCCGTTTTTCCATTACGTTAATCGTTTTGATCTTATTGACATGATAATGTAATAACGTTCTTATGTAACTTTAATCCTTATCTCTTTATCTTTTAATGTGTGTATGCATATATATATATACATATATATGTGTGTATGTGTGTGCGTGCGCGTGTTTATATATACATGTGTGTGTATGTATGTGTACTTGTATATATATATATATGTGTGTGTGTGTGTGTGTGTGTGCCTGCGTATGTGGGTATATATATATATATATATATATATATATGATTGTTGAGCTGGATTAAATCAAGACCGTCTTAAAAGACAAGATGGCCGGTGAGCAAAAATAATTTAATCTGCTGACGTCATCACGGATAGTCCATACCGGTGACACCGGTAGTCACCGGTAGGCATTCGTAACGTCTTGAAGTCAGTGTAATATTTCTTTGTTTATTAAAATGCCTTCACGGTGCATCGTTCCAACTTGCTGAGGAAATTATCGTAAAGGACCAAAAAGTGACAGTATTTTCATTTCCGAAAGATAAAGAATTATAATGCAGTAAAAAAAAAAAAAGATTTTTCACCATCTCCATTTAGCAAAGTAAGTTTTAACGTGCCCCCCCTGTATTTAACACGATGTAACTATAATTTAATTCAATATTAGCATCCTAAATGTTCTACCATTCAAAAGAAGAAGCTTCAAATAAATTGCTAATATTAAAAAAAAAATTTTTACAGCATACAAAACTAATGAAAATGCGAGACAACATCGACTCTTTAAAACACGATTTTTTTAAGCTGTTGACACACGTTTAAAAATCTAACAAAAATTAATTTTCCTGAAATTTTTCAATATTTAAAAATAAATTATGCCGGCTGATAAAATTTTTAAACTTTTTTTTAAAGCTAGAAAGATAAAATTTAAAAATACTTATATATATATATATATATATATATATATATATATATATATATATATATATATATATATATATATATATATATGAAACTAAACTAAAAAAAACAAAAACGCGCGTTCACTCGTGGTCTTAAACAGTCTTGGCCTTCGGGACCAGATCAAAGTGTAGTATCTGTTCTCCAGATGCTGCATTCTATTTCTTGTTCTCTTTCGGTGGAGGAGAAATCCTTCACGACTGAGACAATTTTTATTTTTGTACCTTTTCTCCACGTTAAAAAACGACCCTGGTGTCTAACTCTGTCTCGTGGGGAGGCATAGTAAATAAGTACAATTCATTTCATTAACGTAATTGGGTTTGTATTACTGTACACATAGATTCGAAAAAGTTGTCAAAAACAAATATATAACAAATAAATGTTATCAAAGGCAAGATAAGTTACTTTTCTACCAAATATTTTTCGTGTTTTTATTAAATGTAACATGTTTATTCAGCTCGAAAAACATAGTGTTTACCGATGTATTCGAAAATTCAAGATGGCGTCTGATTCTCTCTTTAACACGGTAAGTTTGGGATAAGGTGTTATAAATAAAAAAACTATACAACATACTATTAAAAACCCGCCGAATATATGTCAACCTATGTCACGGTAACATATATTGAGCGAGTTTTTAACAGTATTTTATCCGGTTTTGTATTTATAACACCTTTTCCCAAACTTACCGTGTTAAAGAGAGAATCAGACGCCATCTGGAATTTTCGAATACATCGGTAAACACTATGTTTTTCGAGCTGAATAAACATGTTACATTGAATAAAAACACGAAAAATATATCCAGTTTGGTAGAAAAGTAACTTATCTTGCCTTTGATAACATTTATTTGTTATATATTTGTTTTTTGACAACTTTTTCGAATCTATGTGTACAGTAATACAAACCCACGTATTTTAACAAACTGAAAATATGGATATAAAAAAATGATTTTGCATGTTATTTTTGTTATGTGGTGAAATAATCTTAAATAAGAAACATGATTTTTTCTTTAGGTTAATTTTTTTACTGTGCAATATTTCATGAATTTATTAAAAATATTGTTTTTGATTTTGAAAAAAATATTGTGGTTCATTTTGATTTAAAAATATTCATTTTGATTAAAAAATATTCATTTTGCTTTAAAAAAAAGTTTAATTTTAATATTTGTTTATTGTCTTAACTCATATCAAATGTTTTGCTTGTTTCTGCTTCAAATATTCATAATCTTACATGCATAATTTTTATTTAATTATATTAAATAAACTTCAAGTTTATTTCAAATCAAATCGTGTTCCTTCACTTTTTTAAAATGTAATTTATAAGTAATTAAAGAACGCATTCTAATCTTTAAAATCTATAAAACAACGAAATATTCAATTGCTTATAATATACTTAAACAAATAACTTGTGTTTTTTTTAAATTATTTTTTTATTATTAATATTAGATGAGTTTCAGTATAAATCGTGTTCTTTCTTTATTTCTTTATTTTAATCCAATTTTGAAGTTTTGTAACGCTGTCTGTAAAAATTACTGTTCATTATTGACAGTCTAAGAGTTCCACATATCTTGCTTGTTGGGACCTCGGCGATGACGTCATTTTTTCAGCTGGCCGGCCATCTTTATAACGAAGGCCACGATTAAATCCGACGATATGACATAAAATGGAGGTGGAAGGACCTGAATACTCAACGTTTCGCCCGATTTATGCGGGCTTCTTCAAGAGGGACGGTCATTATATATGAAATAAAATGGAGGTGGAAGGATCTGAATACTCAACGTTTCGCCCGATTTATGCGGGATTCCACCTCCATTTTATTTCATATATATATATATATATATATATATATATATATATATATATATATATATATATATATAAAGGTTCTATATTTTATAGAGGGAATTAGACCTGAAGTCTAAAGAGCAGAGTACATTTTAATGTACTAATAAATGTATTAATACTTTTAAAAGAGCACTGCCCATAGTACTGTAGATATGTAATAAGCGGAATAGGTATATGTATCCTAAAGCTATATTAATGACCAGATACAGCAGCATACCCAAAGATATACTGACTGAACTTAAAACAGATTTTCTTATGGAACTTAATAAGAAACATCTGCTTTACTTACGACAAAAATGCTAGTTTTGTTTTTTGCTGATGAGGAGATGATGTTTCAAGACAATCCCTGTATTGTCAATTTTAATCAAAATGCACATCGTTTTCCGAAACGATCGTACACTCAAGTTGATTTTGTTTGTTTTTTCCTTTTGAAACTGATTGATAATTCGCAATTATTAAGCTTTTTACTCATTATATATATATAGTCGTCCACATAGAGTACTGTTTCGCTGTTTCACAGCTCATCACTGCGGCTAGATAGGCAACTACGTCAAGCCAGGATTGAAACCCAACCGTCTGTATGGCAGTCAAGGCTTCTAACCATTACGCTATTGGCGGCTGCTGAACAAGTAGTAAATTTAACGATGTTTTGACATCGTCCGAAATACCTCCGCTCGATTTGTTTACCCAAAGAGCGTCGCTTATATGCTAATGGTAATTCGTGTATCACTTCTCAATATGCTCAACTCAAGGTGAGGAGCATTATATATATATATATATATATATATATATATATATATATATATATATATATATATATATATATATATAAAGAACAGAGATGTCAAGTAGAAGTTTATAAATAGTTTTAATTATTCGACAGAATACTTTAAAGCTGAAGTGGCAGGTAATCCT
The DNA here is from genome assembly GCF_053919585.1 of Euprymna scolopes. NCBI lineage: Eukaryota > Metazoa > Mollusca > Cephalopoda > Sepiida > Sepiolidae > Euprymna > Euprymna scolopes. The sequence goes on from NC_136484.1 coordinate 93,560,894, forward strand.
TAATCCACGAAGTTTCAAAGACTGCTAATTCTTCTCATCAGAGGAAAAAAAAACTGCTAGCAAAATGATCAAATAGTCACACTAAATATTAGCATTTCTATGTACTTGCTGATTACTGCAAAGAATGAAACTAAAAGTTTTATGAGTTTTAGTCACAAAACGTAAAAAACATAATAATATAAATATGGAAAATAGTTCATGCGAACAGTTCATTCAGAGTTCAACATTAAGACAAAAAAAAACCCAACCAACCGTATATAAAGAAAAATATATATCTATATACTATTATATAAAAAGAACTTTGTCTGCGTATCTGTGAGTTCCTTTCCTATGCAGTCGAAAATCTCAGGGCCGATTTTAATGAAATTTCACACGAAGGTATTTTATGTGCCATGCAGTGTTCTTAGATAGTTTTTGTCTTGTAGTGTCTTCGAAAAGTATTGATAATCGAAATAATTAAACCCAAGTTAACACCTTACACAGCCTAACATCGCAAGTGCACTTGAAAAGTTTTATTACGAGACAACCCGGAAGGTCCGATATATCAAATCAACAGTAGGTTCTTTGATATAACAGGGGCGCGTCCGAAATGAATGTTTCTGTTTAGAGCACAATTGAAGCATGATACTTGAGTTTTGCATTTTAAACTTTAATCCATATCATCATGTGTGTGTATATATAGTGTGTTATAATATCAACAGTAAGTTCTCTACAGTGCAGTGTAGACTACAATGCATTGCCTACTAAGTCGCTGCGAGAGGCGTATGAGCTTCCTACATGTACACCGCGTTGGGTAACCAACTAGAGCAGATAATCAATTGAGTTGATTAAAATATGGGCGATTTCGCCGATTTCGATGAAAATAAAAACATGATGATGTGAAATATGTTGATCATCATTCAATACCGGGCAACATCAAGTCAGCTTGCTAGTCGTGTATATTATTCTCACGAAGGAAATTAATATCTATGAGAATCATAAAATACGATCCCTTGTTAAACTTGATGAGTGGCTCCTTATTTTCTTTCGCTAGCAAGACAACGATAATGTTGTAAGAATAGAAACAGATAGATAGATAGATAGATAGATAGACAGATAGATAGATAGATAGATAGATAGATAGATAGATAGATAGGGCATAAGTCTGGGAGCGATCTTAGTTAAGGGGTGACTAACATGTGGGTTAACGATTCATCACCGTGAAAGTTCTTGACTGAAGAGACTTTATTGTCGAGAGAGAGAGAGAGAGAAAGAGTGAGGGGGAGAGAGAGAAGCACAAGAGTTAGTCAGAAAGCACTTACTGTTGAAGAATGCCATGCCAACATAGAAGCGTTGATATAAGTGCCTGTTTCACTGTCATTTCTTTTTTTTTAACCCCAAGGGTCAATAGCTGAAATAGTCGGACATTAAAAGATGTCAACCCTAACGTGGGTTGCTGAAAAATATTAGAAAATCGTATTTCTTTTTCTTCCCCCCCCCCTATTTCTTACAATATATCATTATCAAATATGGCGTCCGAATTTTTAGAACTAGCTTGTTTATTAGGAGTTGAAAATAATTCGACGGCTCTAGGCAAGCCTGTGTGTGTTTGAGTGAGTGTGTGTGTGTGTGTGTGTGTGTGTGAAACAGCTGAATAAAGATGGCTTTATTCATGCAAATTGTCTCACATGATAAGGTGTCTCAATACAATTAAGCCGCCTAATTATTACAACACTAAGTGGGCGTATTACCAGATCAAACTCTTTGATAACATTTGATTTCTAACCTAAACTGCACCAAACCTTGATGCTAGTGTTTCTCCCTTTTCTTTTGCAAAACTCAACCATGTTCTGCAAAGTCAAAAACAAAAACAGTATTTCTTCTAGCAAACAATCACACCAAACATCATGTATGAATAATTGAAGACTAAAGAACTTGAAAAATGACAATCTTTTAAAACCAAATCTAGTGGACCCAGCATTAAATGTTTCGAAAAAGGTTGATATGCCATAAAACAATACAATCAATTGAGATATTTTTGGATAGCGCACTTCATAATCGAGACATATATTCTGAATTGCTACACTTACCGAAAACGGTATTAAACCTTTCCCAAATATAAAAAACTAACAGGAAGACCCGACGTTACTCAGGATTAAATGATGATCAACGAATATTTAATATATTTTTATTGTCATCGCCCGGGAGGAAGCTTCACGTGCCTCCATGCAGTAACTTAGTCCAAAATATATGTTATTCTACATTGCATTTTTATAAAAGTATTTTATATAAACTTCTTTCCAGTTACGAAAAAACAAACATTAAGAAATTTGCGTACGGGGTTTGGACCTACAGACCATGCCATGCAACAACAACAAAAACGTTAATCTTCAAGTCTTATACTATTCCTTGCAGTTAATGAAAAAAAATTAAGAAATTTACGTGCGGAGTTTAAACCTACAGACCACGTCATGCTAAAAAAACAAAAAACAAAATAAAAAAAACGAAAAACGTGCTATCAACTTATCCACAGTAGAATTTTCACGGTCTGTTTTTCTATCATTGTTGCTAATCAATGACGTGGAAAACAATGGCTTTACCGATGATAAATAAATTAAAATAAGTTTCGATTATCGGTAATTATCGGGGGCATTCTGAGACAAAACTTAACTAAGATCACTCCCAAATTAATACATAAATTTCCGTAAATCTGTTAAGCCGTTTCTGAGTCTATAAGGAACGAACACACACAGAAACAAAGTTGCATTCATATAATTGTAGAGAGAATTGCAATAGTATCTAATAATTGATTTCTTTTAAATATAGATTTGTGCGTATAAAGCGAGTTTAAAGTAAGGTTTATAAAGTACAGTATATAGAAAATATGTACGTGTAATAGTTGTCATATTATAACATTGTCCTGGAACCGACACGTTGTAGCATCAGTCGCAAAGCAGACAAAGAATAGAAAAAACTTCGCTTTTTTGATGCGCAACGACATTTGTTTCCTCAATCTCTCGTTATCGCTATGACGTCCCTCATGTGATCCTCCTCTCGAACGTGCTCCGGAACGTCATCCATGCCTCTAACGTGATCCCGAACCTGCTCAGGATCGTGCTCTACGTCCGTAACGTGATCGTCTTCTCTAATATACTATTTCTCCTTTTTATAATTTCTTTTTTCTTTACCGGTGACTTCATTTCGCATGCATTTGCATATGCGTGTCAGCGCAATGTTACACAGTGATTAAGTTTTCTTTAAATTGTTTTCTCGTTCAGTGGTATTTTTTAGCATTAACTACACAATTACTGCGTTGATTTTATAAATGTGACAAAGTCGTTTCATCTTGAGTATGTATGATAGAAAACATGCTATTATACATGTTTCTATTTTCTGTATTTGTGTTGCTAAATAATGCCTTATAATTTCAAAATGGCGTCAATTGGTAAGAAAAATATCAAATCGTCGGAACGACCACAATCACATCAGCGTTACAAAGGAAAGAAAATTGACGAAAGGATCAGTTTATTCGAATTAGCAAAGTCACTGCATTTGTGAAATCTACTGCTTATAATATTATGAAGAACAAGCCGCGACTGCGTAGTCCCCGTCTTGTGCTGCATGTGAGATGACGCCACAAAAAAAGGGAAGAAATGATGAATGTGAGAAGTGTGAGGGGCCAACGTTGCCTTCACATTTTCGCCAAGTTACAGAAAAATCTAATGGATGAGGCAAAAGTTATGGGGTATAAAGTTTAATTATTTGCAATTTTTAAGCATATGTGACCCCTTTTAAGCTCCTGGAAACGCCGAATCCCAGTGAAAATGGACAAACGGTGCAGTTTCACGCCTTAAAACATATACATTTGAGTTCAGCACCATGGAAAATCACTATATAGACATAATATCAAGTTTTTGAGTAATATGAAAAAAGAGCTTCAAAAAGGTATTTTTATTATTTTTTTTTTTTTTTTAGCCGTAAAAGTTCTAGAGAGATTTGAACGAGAATTTTGCCAGGGTCACCCAATAGAATTTATATTAAGAACAATGACCTCCACATTTTGGCTAAGTTTCAGAAAAATCTAATGGACGGATCCAACGCTATGGGGCAAAAAGTGTTATTTTTTGTCATTTTCTGGCATTTTTACCTCATATACAGCACGTAAACCATTTGTGTTCCTCCTCCATAAATGTTTGAACTCGAAGAGATTATCTGCTTAATTTGTGAGAAATGTCCAACACTAAGATCAACTCCGATTACAAAGATTTAAATATATTTAAAAACCAACTGCACTGACCAGGCGTTTCCTGAGATACATTACATACAGTTGATTTGTTGTAAATATTTATATATTTAGAGTAGAGGAAAGGACTACTGTCGGTGGGAGACCGTGGGTTATGGTCGAAAACCCACGAGAGCAGCGCCCGTAAATTATCTACATATAGGTACATATTTATATGTGTATGTGCGTATATGTGTATATGTTAAGGTGACTTTTCAGGCCAGCAGCTGGCTTCCTCGATGTGACACACATGTGACAAAGTTATGTGTTTAAATAGAGTTCGCAAATTAGTCTGTTTATGTGCAACCAAATGTTTCTGTAGTCTGGTAGGTGTCTTGCATTTCTACGGACACGCTTCACAACAGTGTCTTTCTGTTGAGGTGTGATCTTTCTCCCCTCTTCTGTCTACATAATCTGTTTGGTTTATAGTTCATGTAAGCAACATTCGAGAGAAGTATCCGATCACAAGTTTCACATTTCCAACTTAACTTCATCAGGTAAAACCGACATTACTTTTCTTAAAATTTCTCTTGGGCTCAGCATGTTCGAATTTTTTTCTTTTAAAAAAAACTTCAGTTCCATTTTGAATTAGCTTCATCTATAAAGTCCAACATTTCGCTAGTGTTTCCCAGTTCTGAAAATGTATTTTTGGGGTGTCTTTAAGATCGTATTTTATGAAATCTACGAAACGCCTCATTAAACCGCGCTAAAGATATTTCCAATCAAAACTCATCATAAATCAACTGCTTAGATAGCCTAACATCCTTCATCCGAACAACATGACTTACTCAGAGTAACTGGTTCCTAATGAACATCGTTTCAATACTTAAACATTCAGCTTTTTAGTAGTGCCCGTGTCATCTCTCAGTGATTTGCATTTTACATTCAGGATTTGTCTGATGCATTTATAGTGGGATTTCTCAAGTACTTTTAAATCGTGGCGCTGCGTCGTCCGACACTGATGAGTCATGTAAAGCAGAAAATACACAGGTCGAATAAAAACTTATCGATCACACCACACTCACTTTTCTAGCGTTCCTAATACTGTGCTGGACTTTCGAATGATAAAACTTATCACTGAATCCATGGAGCCATCTCTGCGGACTGTGCTACACAACTACACAAATGGGTCCACAACATAGAGCCTTCTTTTGCTTCACATAGATATTTTGTTCGATGTATGGAGCGCCAGGTTCAGAGGTAAACATCACTTTTGTGTTCTTAATGCTGATATTTAAGCCAAAGGTGTCACATTCTGCTGAAAAAAGTATTAAGCATATTCTGCATATTTGGTTCGGAATGAGACACAAATCAGCATCATCAGCATGAAGTAGTTCATTAATGAAGCTTCTAAACGCTTGTGACTTGTTCTTAAATCTTTTTAGATTGAATACTTTGTTAGTGGTGCGAAAGCAGAGGAAAATACTTTTTTCTCAGTCTTTAAATGCATATACAAATATTAATGCAAAGTAAATATAGAACAGCGTTGGAGCCGGAATATTGCCTTGTTTCACGCCGTTGTCAACAACAAACTTCTCAGATAATTGCACGTTGAATGCAACTCGAACCGTCATATATATATATATATAACATAAACACACAGAAAAATAAAACAGATACCTCACTATTAAACAGACATTTTTTCATTCCCACCCACACCAAAAATACAAAAATCTACGACACTCTTAATAGACTTGGTTTTCACCTGATACAAACAACTTCCTCAACCATAAAACAGACATTAAAAACTACCAAGCACTCTCCCAAAACCCTCACATCCGATGCCGGTATATATTCCATCCCATGTAACAACTGTCAACAAGCGTACATAGGTGAAACACAACGAAAATTGAAATTAAGACTTAACGAGCACAGAAGAGATATAAGGAATGGTAACGCCCTAAATGTACTCTTTTGCCATTGTGCAGAACACGATCACTCATTTAATTTAGATCAAGCGAAAATTATTAAATACGTGATAGATAGAGCTAAAAGAAGACTTTTAGAATCAGCATTAATTTTGAATACTAATACTATTACGCAAAGAAAAGGCTTCTACCATTTAACCCCTAGCATAGGGAAAATAATAATCAAAGAGCAAGGTATCAGGGTGGATCCTGGCTAGCCGTTTTTCTTTGAATGTTTCAGGAAAATGAGTAGTTTCGCAGAAGAAAAAAAAAAAAAAAAAAAAAATGTACATATTTATTTTAAATGCATTTTGAAAGTGTATATATAGACATCAAACAACCTTCCCATACGCACACATATTCGTCCTTTCCCGACATGGGTTGGATTTTAAAAAACTGTCTTTTTTCGCACGATCTATGACTTTTTCTTTTATCACATTTTTATTTCAATTATCCTGAAGATGTCCTCGGAAACAAGGACGAAACGTTGATTTTTAAATAATTTCATTCGGTTTTTTCTATTTTTTCTTTAAACATATATATATATATATATATATATATATATATATATATATATATATATATATATATATATATATATAAAGCTGGATGTGCGTGTGTATGTGTGTCTGGTCACGACTCCTATATGGTTGACTATTTTAAAAAACTGATTACATATAATGATAGAAGATGTATCGAGACAGAGTAATGGGTATGTTTGATCCGGTAGAACGGTGGTTCGTTAAAATTGTGGGGTCTGCGTTCGCGCCTGGTCCACAAAGTATGGAAATAAAAAAATCAAGAATAAAAAAAACGTTTACAAGTTATTTTGATATAGATGTACATAATAATACTTTGATACGTATGTTTGAACTTAAATAGGGATGGTATAATAAAATTGTGGGGTCTGCGTTCGCGCCTGGCCTCCATAGAATGAAAATAGACACAAACTTTAACAAAGACTTTTCATATCTATCTGCGTAAGTATACTTTGATAATTATGTATCAGTTTGAAGAAATATGGTATGATAAAATTATGGGTTGTTCGTTCGAACCTGGCCTCCATAGAATGGAAATATGTCACAAAGTTTAACAATGTTTTTTTAATATAGATCCACAGAATATTGTGATAAATGTTTCAGTGTGAACAGGTATGGTATAATAAATTATGGGGTTTATCTATTTTATTTTTACTTTCATCATATTTTGCTTTGGTTTTGATACCCTCAAATTCGAAGCTATCTCTTTACAACCCTTCCTTTTCATAACCTATCATACTTTAATAAATCAGAGTCCATTTTCTATAAGCTTTTTTTGAACCCAGCCAACGACGGGTACTTTTGCTAGTATATATATATATATATATATATATATATATATATATATATATATATGATTATGTATGTATCTATGTGTATGTATCAGTCTACGTTTCTTTTTATCGCTGGGTATAAATGCCAACAATATAAGTTCATGTATACATGTGTTAGGTTTTAAATCCCAAATAGAAACTCCTTTTCTTTGAAAGAAAACGAAAAGAAAACACTCTTCAGTTGCAGAAATGGAAATATTTAAATCCTTCAACTATCCTCTCATGAACTTTTATCTGTCTGCTTACCCTCTCCCCTCTCAGCTTAGACTATCGAACAGCTGTTCCCTGTCAGCTTGACAACATTGCCTCAACCTGACATTTTGAGGAAACAAATAAATAAATAAATAACACTAGTTTTTTTAACGGGGACATGAAAACCGTATTTTCTCATCACACATCAAGATTAAGACATCCACATCCTACATGCATATTCAAAAGTTTCTACGTTTTACGGTATAACAACCCTTTGTTGATTTAGATCGTAGTTCAGTAAGACCTTCTACGGCCCTTTCGAGCGTAGAGTACATGGAGATTTGAAGGCTGGCTCAGGCACCTCAGATATTTCATATCTGAAATTCCTCTGCATCCCGTAATTCAAAAGCATGTTCTCTATGTGCGTTCTTATATAACTGATTGACAAATGCTGACGTTGAGGTCTTTAATCGCGTCCCAAAAGTTTCAACAGTGACTAATGGTAAAACCAATGAATTTGCCGCCGCCACTGCGTATAGAAACAACTAGTTCTATTACTTTTAATGCAATACATACTTTGAGAATGATATGGCTTTTCAAACTGCCAGCCTCTGTAAAAAAAAAAGGTTATACGGAAGACTCTTATGCACAGTCCGTTAAATCTAACATGGCTGAGTAGAAACCTGATTCCTATGATGTGAGGGAGTATCAAACAGGACCATGAACAAATGTAAAACCTTTATTTTAACCATCATTAATGGATCAAAGGTGATCTCATTGGAATATGATAAACACAATGTTTTTGCACACATTTATCCATTTATTCCATTCAAATGGTGCCCGGCCTGGTTAAGACATTGACGGCTATGACTCTCCTTCTCTCTCTCTCTCTCTCTCTCTCTCTCTCTCTCTCTCTCCCTTGCAGAATTCATTGTTGCTCATCATTCACAGCCTCATTCCTGCTGTTTTCTCTGAAGTGTTTCAATGTATTGCCACAGCTTTCTTTATAGATGTACAGAAAGTAGACTGCAGTTTCTTTCTGTTCGAGTAGTGACCATACTGGGCAATTGTCCTTACCATTGTACCCAAAAGGGATCTTCTGCTCAATACACTTAGATACGGAACCATGAACAGAATTATTCCTGATTACTTATGTATTGCATCACACCTGCTTTCTATGACCTCGCGTTATTCTGATCAAGAGGCTGAAGTGGATTCTCGACCTTACCGAGGCGTCTACAACAGAGTAGCGGAAGGAAGAAGGCGCCGAACTTTCCCATTGATAGCAGTGCTGTCCCGCCACCATATACAGCCCTTAGTATTCCTAAATGGTCACCCCCTCTGGTATTAGCCAGGTTCATCATTGCTTAACTTTGGTGATCTGGCGGGAATCGATGTGTCAACGTAATTATACCGTATTTAACCATCATCAATGGACAAAACCTGCTCTCATTGGTGTGTATCAATGTAAATGAATACTTCAATGAGTAGTTAAAAGTTTAGTAACTGGTTTGTAATGTATACGGGGAACGGCCTGGTGTTACATTTAGGGGTTTCATTGAGAGAGTTTTATTAAGAGAGAGTCTTATTACAAGTGATGTCGTGTAGAGGGATGCTGTAAAGAGATATTGTTCGTTCCGTGTTCGTGTTATGAAGAATGTTGTTCTTTCTGTTATGAAGAGATTGTTGTAAGAGATATTAGGGAGAGTTTTATTAAGAGTTGCGTCTTAGAGAGAGATAGAGTTTGTTGTTGACTTAGAGAGAGATGTTGTGGAGAGATTGTTCGTTTTATAAGAATGTCGTTGTTTCTGCTATGAAGAGTCATATATATTTAAAATGTTCATTACTTAGATGTGTTGATGGAAGCTCTTTGAGTGAGGAGACAGTGTTCAGACAGTCTTAGTGTAGATATGAGATATGTATGTCAAGACATTTTATAACACAGATATATAGACATATAATAACAATTTTCACTTTACCTTTTGGTAGAATCACAACACAAAGACGACGTTTATACAAACACATGATGGGTTTACTTCTTCTCACAACCGGCCGTGGTTTTCTCATCAAGAATTCAAAGCTTCACATATTAAGTTTCAAAGTGACCGTCTCGCTTTTAGACGTTCGAATTCCAAACTGCAGACTATCGTCTGTCGTTCTCGAACTCTCTCTTCGTCTCTCCCCCTGCTTCTCTCTGCTTAACTCTAAAATTTTTCTATCTATATCTAGAACTTCCCATTTTTCCATGACGTCATACACATGTTAAAACATGTCTCTTCTTTCACGTGTTCTGGACATGCGTGTCCAAAACTTTTCTTTTTTTTTTACAAAAGGAATTTTAACCTATATTCTCAGTAACCTATATTTCCAATATGTTAAAAACATGTTTATTAAATTATCTTGTAGCTGGATTCTTTCAATTGAATTTTCATAACAAAATTGACAGTGCACATTCCTTTCTTGAAACTATTTTATCTCTATTCTAAACAAATCATTTGTTTTACATTCTATTTTCTAATTCTCATGGGTAATCTATTTCTAAACCTAAATTACGAGGTTCGAATTTCGCCTATGCTATTTCATTTTAATTTTAACTAAATCTCTCTATTTTTATACTTACATGAAAAGGGGACAGCCCTTATCATGTAACACTGGCTGTACGTGTACTATTGTCGTACTCTCCGACGCTCGCGTTTTCAATGTTGATATTTTACTTGGGATAGTTAATTTTATAATGAAGTGGGTGTTAATGCGCTTTTTTTTTGTTTTGTTTTTTTACAATACCGATGCATTGAAAAGACGAAGCGCAAATAATCTGAAATTTAGACAAAAAAGATTTATTTTATTTAAAAATGGTGAAAGTATCGTATCTGAGTAAAAATTGTGTAATTATCGTATCTTAATTAAATACTCATAATCTCTAAACCAATCTATCATCTAAAACTCAATGTTTGTGTGTGTGTTCTCTATAAATATTAAGTTAGAAAATCTAAATAAAATCTAAAATGTATTTATATATAAAATCTCTTTGTATTACTTGAATAATTCGGACTATTGTTCTGATTTCGATTTTGTTTCAATTAATATAACATTCAACCTTCTTTAGGTTAACCTTGTTGAACTCTGGATTTTTTTCAGACTTGTTAGTCAACACATAAAATACAAAGTAATAACTCGTTCCCAGTAATAATCTTCAGGGGTTTCAAAGTGTTGTCCTCAGTGCTCGCGATACTACGAATACAATTACGAATTACTACAAATTTCTACCCGGTCATGGCTGACAAAACGAAAGCATGCATTAAATAAGGAAATATTTCCGAGTCCGACAAGCTGTATCTGAAGAAGGTCGGAGGTAACTAGCCGAAACGTTGTTAGAATAACTTCAAGATGAGAACAGTATTTCGAATAATCCGTAAAAAACAACAGAAGTTCTCTTAAATAATTATGTGACTCCTATATGACACCATTTAAGACAATTATAGGATCAGAACCCCTTTAAATGTTTAAATACTTATATTGGATTTAAAGAAAATTTTGTACTAGTGCAGAAAGTTATCCGGACGTAAATAATAACGTTATTATTTAAAAAGTCATTCTTAACATGGGGAGGGGAGGGTGTTTTGTACCTATTCTATACTTCAACCTTACAATTGAATAAAAAAAACATATTATAAAACTTTAATTAAACTTGGAAATACGATTTAAAAATATAGCGCGCATCACTCTCTGCACTAGCACCGAAAATTTAAAGCATCTATATAGTACACTCATATATAGTACACTCGTAAATAGTACACTCATTCCCTACGAAAGCAAATTAGACACAAGGTCGTTTTTAATGTGGAGGAAAACCAACGCCCATCACCCTAAAAAAGGGGGCACTCTGACAGTATCCCCATAAAAATAGTAGTTGTCTCAGTATGAAGGGTTTTCCTTACATTGACCAAAGACCAATTAATTTAATCTAAGTGAAGCACGAGAACAAATGATCCTGAAGGCCAAGAACAATGTCCCGGAATCCTTTAGAAAATATTCAGAGAACTAAATAACAAAGCGCATTTGCAGTATTTGTTATTCAAACTATATTTCTCACCTTAAATGTTATTTTTCACAACTTTTATACAGTGTAACCTCCGATTTTCTTCAAGTGCATCTTGTCGAACTAGGGAATATTTTTGTCAAACTCATGAGTCCCCAAGCCCCCGTAACATAGCAGATAAAGTCTGGAGTTTAAATTGGCCGAAACGTTGTGCAAATAACAAAAAACGGTTAGAATGATAGTTCGAATTACCCGAATTATCATTACAAGCGGGACCTGTGGAAATTCCACAGAAGACTCATTCATATGTAATATATTGATGTTGGCATTCTGTAGATGTTTAGCGTAAATAGAGACGCTCTGATAACATTTTAGCTCTTTTTGTTAAAACTGCAAAAGTATTTATCGAAGTAAGCAGGGACCCCCGGCGTGGCCCGCTCGTAAAGTACGCTTAAATATGATATTTTAATTCTTGCAAATTTCGTATATATTATCATAGGCTTAATGTTCTATCGAGTTTTATATATAAAAAAGTTGTGATTTCAAAAATAAATAAATATATATATATACATACATACATATATATATATATATATATATATATATATATATGACACACAAAATAAATAACACACACGTTATCCTATTAATATATTACAATAGAAAAATACGAGAATGAAAACTAATATGGTTAAGCTTAAACATGGAAAAGTAAAGGACTAGTTGTTAAAACTGGTAAAGTAAAGGACAAGATATTCTGGTAAAAAATATAATAAAATACTGCAGCATTAAAATTGATTATATAATGTTATAAATTTAATTTTAAAAAAATATTCTTAATGCTGCAATATTTTAAGTTATAAAATTATTATATTTTTTACTAGAATACCTTGTCCTTTTCTTTTATTTTATAGTTTCAACAAATAGTCACGTAATTTTCCATGTTTAAGCTTAACCAAATTACTTTTCATGCTCGCATTTTTCTATTATAATCCATGATTTTTCCAGGCTTCCAATAAATTCACTTGTTCTTTGTTTAATTTCAGTCTTATTTTGTTTGCCCCTATAAACATAACATACACATATATAATAACAAAGTCCGGTACTCGCCCGCTTTCAATAAAATCGCCCAAATTATCTCCATTTCATGCTTTTGTTCTCTCTATTTAGCTTGTCACTTCTCTTTTCGCGACAGCGGTGAATTGGTAGCAACAGTAATCGCTGAAGCGACGTTTGCTGTCGCTCACCTCTTCACGTTTTTTACGATTTTGAACACCAGAAAATCCATCTTAACTTTTGTTTTACAGAACGAAAATTGAAATTTTTTCCGTCATGTAGCTGAGAAGGTGATCTATAAACTGTAATAATTGTTTGACATTTGGTCGAAACATGTGTGCGCGGTGAAGTTTTAAAGCAGTTCTAATAAATTATTAAAACTGTCATTTAACCATGTATTCAAACACGGTAGTGTTTGAATGATATAACTTGAGTTCCTTCAGGTATAATCGAAACCGAAACCAAAACTTATGAAGGATTCTTGGGAAAATTATTTATGACGAGAAATAGAAGTCCATAATAATTAAACGACAGTCACTCGCATGTAAGGGTGATGCACAACATAAATAAAACCCACGCTATCCTATTAGTATAGACTAGCGGGACCTGTGGAAATTCCACAAGGCATTCATTCATATGTAATATATTGATGTTGGTATTCTGTAGATGTTCAGCGTACATGGAGATGCTCTGATATTATTGTAGGTTTTTTGTTAAAACTCCAAAAGTATTTATCTAAGCTAGCACGAATGCGCGGCAAAGCCCGGTTGTAAAGTACGCTTAAATATGATATTTTTATTCTAGCAGATTTCGTATATATTATTATAGAGTTAATGTTCTATCGATTTTTATATATTATCAAGTTGCGATTTCAAAAATAAAATAAACATATATACGTATGGCTTGGGTGCATTAGCTTGAATCGAAACCGAAATAAAAACGTGTGTGTATTGAGTTCCTTCAGTCATAATCGAAACCAAAACTTATGAAGAATTCTTAATAAAATTATTTATTTAAAAAAAAAATAGATGATTTAAGTGCTATCAGCTATAGTCAAAACCGAAACCAAAACTTATGAAGAATTCTTGGTAAAATTATTTTTGACAAGAAATAGAACATAACAATTAAACGATCCGGATGTAAGCGTGACACAAACGAACACACACGCTATCGTTTCAGAGTATAATGGATTATTAATATATAGATTATCAATCGTCATCTCGAGAATTCAACAACACCATATTGATCTTTTGCACCTATTTTTTTTTTTAATCCATTATTTTTTTCTTTTATATAACCGTTGTATGACGCGTGGAGTTATACATATGTTCTCTTAGTTGTTACCAAAAGAATTGGACTAGATGCCACACAATCAGGAGATTATCTTGGTTTAATCTTATTGATTATTGCATGCTTTATAGATTAAAACGAGATTATAAGACGAATGAGAAGACCACGGGTTGGGGGCGAGGAAATATGTTTACAATTACGTATATCCCACATCAAAATAATTGGTTCTTCTTTTTCTATAAACATTGTTGGTCCCTCGAGAAAAGGAGGGGGTGCCTGTTAATTCACCCTTATCCGTTCGTCTGTTCGTTCGTTCGTTCGTCCGCACTTTTCTCAATAACTACGCTTTAGAATTTTTTAAAAATTTTGCACACACATTAAACATGATATGAGTAAAAAAGTAACAGAACGGATTTTCCGGGGAAACTCTGGGTGCCCCCTAGGGGTGCCTGTTGGGTTTAAATGGCTTAAATTAACACTTTCGTGATTATTAATAAAATTGATGCCTTGGATTTTTATAAAACTTTCTGAAAAGTTGTAACTAACTGATTTCTATATAATTTTGTTTGTTTATATTTCGCGATAACTCTTGGGTGTGCCCCAGAGGGCTCTTAGAGCGAAAAAAAAAAAACACTCCATTTGGGGGACTATTTTACCATATTTGTCCAAAATGTTCTGTGTATTTAGCATTTTTGCATGGTGCTGAACTAAAATTTAAACATGTTAAAGCCTTAGGGACTTTTGGGGCTAAATGGGAAGGTGGGGGGGGGCAAATGATGGCCTTAGTCATTTCTTTTTTTTTTTTTTTTTTGCATGATGGATGAGTCAAATTTACATATGTTAAGGCCTAAAACTGCACCGTTTGTTCATTTTCACCAGAATTTGACGTCCCCTGTGGACTTTTGATGCTAAATTGGGGGCGGCAATACTGAACTTAATCATTTTTAGGCCTTCACTAGTTTTTATATTAAAACGCTTTATTTTGTTTTGTTTTATTTTTGTTTGTTGTTGTTTTTTGGGGGGTGTTTTACGTGATGATATTTAAGATGATCCTGCTTTACCTAAGTAAAGAATTATTGTCTGGTTAGCTTTTAAATCTCATTTTATATTAAACAGAAATAAAATTGGAAAAATTTGCGTAAATAATATACAGGATGACCCACTTAAAATTAGCTCATAAAATGTAGTAGGGAAGAAGAACACTCTTTTATTGTTTAAATTATATGCAGTGTTATAAAAGATGTTTGAAGGGCTCCCCGTTGACATATCTATGCATTTCTGGGCATGTTTAACGTTTGCAGATATTGACTGTAGGTCTTCTCAGTTGATTCTCCAGAAAGATCAGAGAGATTGGGTTATTTTTTAACTAAGCTACTCTGTATCAAATAAAATAAAATGAATAGAACTCAGATAACTTCTCTATAAAAAAGTCCTGTGTGTTATACATGGTTCATCTGAAAAGGTTCTTGCCGTATTTTTAGCTTTGTTCATATATATATATATATATATATATATATATATATATATATATAGAGAGAGAGAGAGAGAGAGAGAGAGGTGACAGAGACAGACAGATAGACAGACAGACAGACAGATAGACAAACAGACAGACAGAGAGCTATGTATACAACACATAAAAGTAACGCAAAACTATTCTGTTCAGGAATTAATTTTAATCGTCCGAAGAGAAGATATTATATATGTGTGTGTATGTGTGAGTGTACGTGTATATATATATACCTATGTGTGTGCACGTGTATGTATATATATATATATATATACCTATGTGTGTACGTGTATATATATACCTATGTATATGTGTGTACGTGTATATATATACCTATGTATATGTGTGTACGTGTATATATATACCTATGTATATGTGTGTACGTGTATATATATACCTATGTATGTGTGTGTACGTGTATATATATATATATACCTCTGTGTGTGTACGTGTATATGTATACTCTTGTGTGTGTGTACGTGTATATATATATATATCTATGTGTGTGTGTGCGTGTGTATATATATCTATGTGTGTGTACGTGTATATATATATCTGTGTGTGTGCACGTTTATATATATACCTGTGTGTGCGTGTATATATATATATATATATACCTATGTGTGTGTATGATTACTTCATTTATTCACATAAACCAATGTACGAAGATATAATTTTATGCGTAAATTTTCAGTATTTACTTCAACAGTACTCAATACATAGAGCTAGGTAGTAATTTATGAAATTATACATGGCAGTTAAGCTACACAGAATATTCTGCGTTTCATTCTCGTGAGAATTCGGCATAAGCAGGGCGAATTCTCACGAGAATGAAAGGCGGAATATTCTGTGTAGCCTTATTGCCATATATATTTTCATAAATTATATATATATATATATATATATATATATATATATATATATATATATAATGTGTATGTGTGTGTGTGTGTGTGTGTGTGCCATGCCATGGCCTTGAGCCACGAAGGGGCATAGGCCAGCTACAACTTTTGTAGATGCTTTTGTAGCGACTGAGTTCTTTTTACGGGATGAGAGTGCTTGCCCCACGCCAAACCTTCCCAGAAGGTACATACAGCGTCTAGTCTTCTCAAATGGACACCCATCTGGTACTGGCCAGGCTCAACGTTGCTTAACTTCGGTGATCTGGCGAAAACCGGTGTGTCAATGTATTGTGCCGTACGTGTGTGTGAGAAAGAATAATATATATATATATATATATATATATATATATATATATATATATATATATATATATATATATATATATATATATATATATATATATATATATATATATATTGCTAGATACTTAATTTAAATATAGCATTAATATTATACAAAAACAATGCTGAGAAGTATATATTTCCATGATTTATTAATTTATCAAATGTTCCAAAACAAGAATATAACGAAAAACATGTTCTTATTCCATGGAGTTTCTAGGTGTAGACTTTATCTTCAGAAGAAATAATTATAAAAAAAAGTATAGAATTGCCAGTTAGCATAAAAATATGTAAATATTCAAAATTTCAATGTCCAAAAAGTGAATAAAAATTGTAGAATAAAATATTGAAAATGAAGTTCATAAATCCAAATACAGTCAAATATATAAGATTTTTTTCCGCTTGTATATTTTCCTGGTACAAAATAGGTTTTACCTATTCTTAATACGTCTTTATTCCTATATTATTTTATATGCTAAGATTCCACAGAATGTTTCTTCAGGGAAGTATTTGTATGTTTCTTCTTACTATTGTTCATTAATTTTGGGACTAATCTGCCATATATTGAACTTTCTATCCCTAAGAATTAAAACTGCATTTTTTCGATTATTATTATTATTATTATTATTATTATTATTATTATTATTATTATTATTATTATTATACACACACACACGCATATATATACATATATATATATATATATATATATATATATATATATATATATATATATATGTGTGTGTGTGTGTGTGTGTGTGTACTCAAGCACATCTGATTGAACACGACAGAGTTATTCTTTTTTCCAATTTTTCTGGATATCTTTTCCATTCGCGGAGCGGTCTTTTTCGTTTCAGTTGACATGTTGTATAAAATGCACCCCCCCCAAATATAAATACACCGAGCCTCAAAGGAAAAGAAAACGACATCGCTCCTGATGATAATCGGATGCACCGATAGAAAGTGCTTGAGAAGAATATGACTGAACAACAGCTTTTGGGCGCCTTTTTATATAACATGCCAGCTGAAAAAAAAACGCTCGACGAATGGAAAAATATTCAGACAAATCGGAAAAAAGAATAACTCGGTCGTGTTCAATCAGGCGTGCTAGAATAATGACTTGCTGCCAAAATATATAAATTTGTATATATATATATATATATATATATATATATATATATATATATATATATATATATAATATTCTCTTTATTTTCACATGCTATGTACATGTGAAAGATACCCTCCCGGGCTATGGAGCCGGTTATGTTGGGTTCGAATCATATTAGATATATTTGGATCGAGAGAATGACATTCACAAAGGCATGAACCTGCACTTGCATTCAAGCATTTCGTTATGGATTGTATAGAAGCCTGTGTTAAATTAATGACATCCAGCAAGTCGTTAACATTCGTATTGTGTTTCGGCATTTAATATTCATAAACGGTTTTATGTGCCATAAAGCAGAGACATTAAACTAAACTACAGGCACCCGATATATATATATATATATGAACACCAGTAGCATTATGTGGCACATGAATAAACATTCTATTGAATGCAATGGACACTCTTTACTCTGAGGCTTTCTGATGCCGTATCTTACCGATTTTGCCGAGTTGCGTGAATGTTTACATTGCTGCCGAAGAAGCAAATGCATTCTTTTATATTGTACACAAAAAGAAAAGAACGAAAACAGAGAAAAAGTAGATAACTACTTTATTTAGCAGTGTGACAAGTATAAGACGCAATTACTAATAGTAAGTGTTAGTTACGGTTTTGTTCGTGGAATATGCATTCTGCTGCGAGTTTCATGCCCTTTCTTTTTGATCTGCAGTTGTGTTGGAACGATTACTCGGAATTAGTCATCGGGAAAATCGGAACTTTTGGGGGTATAGAAATCGGTATCGGAAATATCAGTGCGCATTTTCCGATGACGCAAACTAATCTTTTAATTGTTTATTTCTTTTAGGGGAGTATCTTTTTTAAAAATAATTTTTTTATTACTAACACAAAAAAAAATGATAAACATCTATTCATTTTTTTTTCTTTAATTATTAGATTAGAGTTAAGGTTTCAAATGAAGCAGATTTAATGTTTTTTCCATCATATTTTCCCTTTTGGCAATGGTTTCAACCATTTGTTTGATTAAAAATTTGATAATATGCGTAAACGCCTACTTTCTTAAGTGGTCTTATGATTTTGACCAGGACTATATATATATATATATATATATATATATATATATATATATATATATATATATATATATATATATTGTTGTTGTTGTTGTTGTTGTTATTATTATTAATAATAATGATAATAATATTTCAGATAGATATTAACATCAACGAATATATTTTCGCCGTGTGAAGACTCCTCACTGAGGCTTTATGCAGCTAACTCATCGACTTGGAGATTCGAACATCAGACGGTCAGTTACCATTGACGCTGAAGGTAACTTTTATTCCTAACGTGTTCGATCTTCCTGTACCTGCATGTTGATGTGCACGCATCTTGCAACCTTCGACAATATACAATGCAAGAACACCTATGAAACGACCGAATTTGTTCCACTACTAAAATGATAAAGAATGTTGTGTATATATACTTTAGCAAACACGTATCAGTGGACGCTAATATTTATACAAAAAAAATCTATAATATGTGTATATGTCTGTATGTCTGCCTAAAACTTTCGATGGATGTGTGGGATTTTCACTAGATAGATATCGTTTTGAAACCAAATTCAGACGATAAATATCGAAAAATTGGCTAAAATGTTTTTTTCGCCGATATTTTCCAAAGTCATCCAATCTTTTCGATTGACTAGCCTTAATTTAAACCTTCGCCACTTCCGGTTTGGCGATGGAAGCAACGGCAAAGACGTAATTTTTTTTTTGCTTTATTTTGATTTTATTCACGTTCCTTTCCTCCTTCGCGGTACAGGTTCAAACTTGTCTGCCTACTACCACTTTTTTTTTTTGCTCAACACACACTCTCAAACACCCAGGCAACGCCAGGCACCCAGGCTAGTTACATATGAGTAGAACCAGGAAATTCGTCATGAAGTCATTTATCTTTTAGAGAGCATTATCTACGTTATCCACACCGTTAAAAGATACAGTATTAGGAAACTTCAGAACTGACCAAGTGTGTTCTATTCATTGGGCCATAAACTATGTTAAATTGTGTGCCAACTAATTCTGTTGATATTCAAATTTAAATCGTTTGTAGTCCAGTGTTGTACGGACAAAAATGATGTACGCTCAGGTTACCCAAATTTAGCATTTTTGTTTTTCAGAAAACATTTTTAAAAACTACAAATTCATTTTGGCCGATCATAAAATGCATGCATGGTTGTGGAAGACATCAGAAGGCGTTTGTTGTTACTATTTAGTATGCACAATAACGAATAAGAAATCCATGTGCAAATTGGGTGTCGCGTTTGCTCACAGTCGGTCAAAAAAAAAACGCGTCAAAGATTTCGAACGTTGTTTGGAACTGTTTTAATGCAACAAAATGGAGTGAATACAGAAGCTGTTAGAAGCAGCTTATCCTGCTTCTTTCCTAGAACTGCACGCCTGTGGAACTCTCTTCCGTTTGCCTGCTTCCCAGTTGACTACAACTTGATTGTCTTCAAGTCCAACATAAATAAATTCTTGATGAACCGCTCGCTTAAGTAATGCAATCTACCAAATTTCCATTAATAACGACTATTACGATATTATACCATTGATTATTGTACACTCAATAACCCTTATCCTTGAGTGGCTTCAGGGCCTTGATAAGTGGTGACTCCAATGTAAAAAAACTTCAGTTCGATTTAAGTGCATGAATCTGCTGAAGCATATTTGAAGTCGGAAGACAGTACGATTTTTGATAATTCGTTGGGCACCATTAAGTGAACATAAGTTGTTATTTGATAACAAGAGGTGTCAAATATGAATTCATGCCTTTACGAAAATGTGTTATCCACAATTCAATCGTCATATATCTGGTAGGATTCGAATTCGGCATAATCGTTTTCATAGTTCGATATTGTATCCTCTACATTCATCTCGCAGTTCCTATGTAAAAAGGGGGTCAAAAAATGGCGCCGAGTGTGTAAAGAAATGTTAAGCGTTTTTGGTGCCAAAAGGATTAACTTATTTCCCGCCACATGAATCGTGCTTCTTTTTCCTCGAAAAAAGAAAAAAGAAAAGTTTGGTTTGTAGAAGACGACCGAAGTTCGATAACTCGGTTAAATGTATGCGTGTGACGCACTTAAACATTGTATTTTTTGACAAATGCCCCTGTTGAATCCAGAATCGAGAGATAGATTTTACATTGGCCAGAATAGTTTACACTCGCTAACATTTGAAACAAAAACAGATAATATATCAAACGCATTAGTATGAAATTCTCTAACTAGATATGCTTTAAAGTTCAAAACATTTTTATATCACATTTAC
Organism: Euprymna scolopes; assembly: GCF_053919585.1. NCBI lineage: Eukaryota > Metazoa > Mollusca > Cephalopoda > Sepiida > Sepiolidae > Euprymna > Euprymna scolopes. The sequence continues at coordinate 93,582,217 of NC_136484.1, forward strand.
TCTTTTATAAAATATGTATTCGTGAATGAATGGTGGTCGGGGAGTCTTATGTCAACAGTTTACAAATTTTCTTTATTTTCCGAGATTTGATCTCCTTAAATTCATTTTAATATCATATATACTATTATTCTTATGTCATCAGTCAGAGATATTCTTTCCAATAAGGGGACATTTGAGATTTTGGTCTGTAATTGATGTTTCTTCCACTACCTGTTGTGAATTCTATCTCGGACGAGCTCATACCCTCATCGTCTTGCGATCATTCGTGTTCTCCTGGAACTGATTGGTAGTTGCAAGATTAAACCTGGTGGCACTATCTTAAGATCACAACATCTGCTTTGGCATTTGATGTAGTCAGTCATTCTTGTTAGCTTTGGGTATAGTTTTTTCAAGAGATTCTCATTATTATATTGATTCGGCTCATACCGATTTGATATTACGTTCCTGTATTTTTTTAGATGTGGATTGTTTATTCATATTATTTGGATTCTTTGAACTACGGTTCTCATCATCTCAAGATAAAAAAAAAGTGAGAGTCACAACACGGCTACACATCGTCTCAGCAATTAAATGGCGCGTGTGAAAAAGATAGATTTTATTGACAACGAAAAGTGTAAAATCAAAGTATTATAAACGTTAAAACTTGGGCAGTTACGTAGAGAATTCGATTCCAATGCGTTTGGTATTTCGAAAGTTTTCCCTATATGTTCATTTCTTTTTCTGACTCGTATAGTCACCATTTAGTTTAGAGTAAATGGGACGGTGTGATTGTCAGCATCAAGTTCCAGTACTTGTAAGGACGGTTCTAGATAGAAATCTGTTGATATTAGATTTGAAGGTGACAAATTTGTAATCTTCGAGAAGCAGTCCCATAGAAATGTATTCCACAAATTGTAAGCCGTGCGAAGAAGCTTTGTATCAGGAAAATTCGTCTGACGTTTAGCACCCTGAGGAAGAAAGGACCGTTTTTCTCTTCGTAGTGGTAATCAGACAAGTTCTTGTGAATGTTTTATAAAAAGTAATCAGGGATTGTCGCTCAGCCGAGCACTTTCTCATGGAAATAATGATAGCGTGGAAAGAGATTAGCAATGTCTCTTCTATGAGAAAAGGGCTTTAAGGAACGGAAGAAATCACCGTCCCACTAGATTTCGAAGCCGGTTCTGAATTATATTAAGGCAGTAGACTGTACTCTGAAAGGTATCTCCTCTAGATGTACCAGCGAGGTACCGTTAATCAGGCCAATATGCTACTCGAGGGGAATAATTAATAAGTTTTTCAAAAGAACAGTGTAACAAGAGCGTGAGGATTAGTAACAATGGGTGAGACCAGTTAGAATTAGATTATTTAAGAGGATGGCTCAACAAGAATTTGTTAGCATTAGACTTGAACACGACCATGTTGTAATTTTTGTGATGTGCCCCGGCACTTGATGACACCCAGTTGTGCAATCGTTTTATAATCTGTGTGCGTTTCTTTTCCTTTTTATTATTTTGGTGTAGCTAGGGTTACATTTCTTTCTGTCGCTACCCCTACTTAACTTTTGAAAAGAAAAAAAATAATAATAAAAGAAAACTAAAAGTAAAACCAATTTCTACGTAGTCCAAAATGTCAAAAATCATTGTTATTTTGGAACTGGAATCAGTGCCGTTGAAACAACGACATTGTTTGCCTGGCTGACATACCTGACAAGTCTGTATCTGTTGTGTTACCTTTATGTCGAGATACCAGACAGGACAGAACGATAGACAGAGTTGTCGAGAGAAAGGAATAGGGGAGGAGGTATCTCACGCACACGCACACACACACACACACACTCACACACACATACATTGGTAAATATATGCACACGTGTGAACGCCGTTTGGCAAGTAAATAAGTAAGAGGGTGTTAGAGAAGTTGGCGTCGCTATGCGTTGCACGGATTTGTTTGCCAGAAGCCGAGATCACATTGGAGAAGACGTGTGCTTTTAGGTTGAGAAAAAACCCAAAAATGTAGACGTAAGGTCGAGCTTAAGTAGATGCAAGCGAAGGAATGCCCAGAAAATAAATGAGAGACGAGAATATCCGACATTCGTTTTGGGTTTCTTGTGGCTGTTCTCTCACGTTCTCTTTGATTCGTGTTTGCTTAGTTTTTGCAACTCGTAGCTTTATTTTCTATCGTGAAAACATACAACGCCTGTACTACTCAGTAAGTGTAGTTCTCACCCCCGCTTCCTCTCCCTCACGTCACTAATTATCTCTTGCTCTCCTAAATTCGTTCTTTTCTTAATAATCTCTTTCTATATAATTGTTTCAGCAATTGGGGAACAAATAGCAACGTACTTTTCTTTAAATAATTGAATTTATTTGAAAAATTAGCTTTCGGCATCGACGCCATTTTGGAAACAATACAATGTTTTCTCATTTTCTGATATTAGTAAATAATCCTCCTCATATATATATATATATATATATATATATATATATATATATATATATATGTATATATATAAAGCTGAATGTGTGTGTGTCTGGTCACGCATAGGCTCCTATATGGTGGACTATTTTAAAAAACTGATTGCATATAATGATAGATGTATCGAGACACAGGAATGGGTATGTTTGATCTGGCAGAACGGTGGTTAATTAAAATCGTGAGGTCTGCGTTCGTGCCTGGTCCACAAAGTATGGAAATAAAAAAAATTAAAAATTAAAAAAAAACGTTTACAAGTGTTTTTGATATAGATGTACATAAAAATACTTTGATAAGTATGTTTTAACTTATATAGGGATGGTATAATAAAATTGTGGGGTCTGCGTTCGCGCCTGGCCTCCATAGAATGGAAATGAATATATGCAGATATATATCTATATATGGGATGGATTAGGAACATAATATGCATGCATATATATGTATATATATATGTATATATATATATGCATATATACATGTGTGTATCTATATGCATATATATACATGTATATATATGCATATATAAATATAATTATTCCAAGTTACTATTAAAATTATTATTATCATATAATTATAATTATTATTATAAAAGAATAACTATCTAATCATGATTATATATATATTATAATTTTTATCTACATTTTTTCTTGATATAATTCAAAGCAATTCGATGTTAATTGACAATTGTTTCGCAGACAATGTAAAAAACGGAAATCATGATTATATTTATCTTTGTCTGTCTCTTTATCCATTCCGGTTTTTCTTGGAAATTATTAGGCCGACCTGGAAGAACTTTTATATGTAGGTGCAGCTAACTAAGTTTTATGGTTTCAGTTCGATTCACTGTTAGGGATTATGAGGATTACGTACCACAATACCATATTTACTCTAGAAGTTTTCTCGGAAATTACTGTGATAATTTGTTTGTAAATGTTCTGAAAACTTTTGTCATAGTAAGGTGGTGCGAACTATATATTTTAGTATCCGTTCGATGCATAGTTGAGGATTAATATTTAATGCAATGATAACGCAAAGTTTACACTATTCAATCATCAATTTAGCAGGAAAGCACTCATCCTAAGATAATGGCTTGTAACATATGTCTATTTTTAATGTGCTATAAATTCTGATAAATTTATATAATTACGAGGATCTGTTATTTATGCTACTCACTTTTGGAAAAAGTTTTCCAGCAAAGAAAGAAAAAACAAATGAAGCATGCATGGTCCCCCGTGAATGCGCATTGAACGAGGCATAAAAAAATGATTAAGTTTAGCATTTGCCACCCCCCACCCCACATTTAGCCTCAAAAGTCCCATCAAATCCTAGTGAAAATGAACAAACGAATCAGTTTAGGTCTTAACATATGTAAATTTGAATTCTACACCATGCAAAAGGGAAATGACCAAGTCCATCATTTGCCCCCTCATTTAGTCCCAAAAGTCCCCAAGACCTTAACATATTTAAATTTGAGTTCAGCACCATGCAAAACTGCTAAATAGATATACACAGAAAATCCTGGACAAATATGGTAAAATAGTCCTTTTAGGACTTGTATGAATTGTTTTTATTAGCCCTAAAAGAGACCCTGGGGCACACCCCAGATTTATCGCGAAGTATAGACAAACAAACTTATATAGAAATCAGTTAGTTACAACTTTTCAGAAAGTTTTATAAAAATCTAAGTCATCAATTTTTTTAATAAGCATAAAAGTGTAAAATTTAGCCATTTTAACCCGAAACGCACTCCTAGTGGGGGGGGGGCAGCGAGAGTTTTCCTGGAAAATCCGTTCCGTTACTTTTCTACTCATATCATGTTTAATGTTTGTGCAAAATAAAAAAAAAATTCAATGCGTAGTTATTGAGAAAAGTGCGGACAAATGAACGGACGAACCGACAAGGGTGAATTTACAGGTACACCCTCCTTTTGTTGGGGGAACAAAAATCTAATGTGCGTTTTACATAGAGATCATATCCAAATATATTCTTCTGATAAGCTCCACAAATAAAAGACAAAGGCAACTGCATGTTGGTTGGTTGTATGCGGAACAATTGTCATATTCCATGGAATTGCTGTAAGCTTCATCAAGAAAATTAATAAAGATTTAGTTATTGAAATCTAAAATACCATTAAACACACACATACATATATGAGGTTTAATATATTCAGAAGGGTACCCGGAAAACACGTCCCGGGAAAACTCGTCTCCGGAAAACCCGTACCCGGAAAACTCGTACCCGGAAGAAACCCTTTTTTGCTAGGGAGGAAAACTGGTCCCTTATTGAATAAATATCGATTGAAAACACATTTTATTACCGTTCTTGAAGGAGATATTGTTTTTAAAAGAGACTATGCACCCCCATAATATTTTTTAAAATTATTTTTTTACTCTTGCTTGAAAAAGAAAAAAACTTGATCACGGAGTCAAGATACGAAAAACGAAACGAAATATTTATGTTTAAAAAATACTATAGTTTTAACACTTTTTGTGTCATTACGAAACAAAAATAAAGAAAGAAAACACGTATTATCAAAGAAAGCAATTATTTTATTTAGAAGAATTAATTCAGTTTAAATAATTCTTGTGTTATTACAAAACAACAAAAAAGAAAACACGGTTTTATGTAATTTTGGTACCGCGCTGAATGACGTTATTATTTCGAAAGCCATTCTTAACATGAGGAGGGGAGGGTATCGTTTAAAAGTCATTTCGGGGGCACTTGTGCAGTACTTAAAATATACAAATTTATTTTCTTTTGGAGGTGGAGGAGGCTCGTTTTAAAACTGTATCTACCTCAGCATTTTCTTTAATTTTCGGATATTTTTTTTGTTAAAAATTATTTACTAAGTAATGTCGAGTGCGACATTACTTGTTATTTCTTTTTAACTAAATAAACTCTTTAAAATAAGTTTAAACACCAAAAGCTTACAAACCTAGGTAGAAAACGAAAACTTAGAAAAATCAATTTGATTTTTTTAAAACAAACATATAAAAATATTTTTTAAATATTATGGGATGTGCATTCACTGCATTATTACCTAAAAATATATAAATTTATTTTCTTGGGGGGGGGGCTCGTTTTTAAACTATATCTATCTTAATATTTTCTTTAATTTTCTATTTTTGAGCAATTATCCCCCTAAGACGTGATCCACTTATGTCGGACATTTTTTTTTCATAAGTAATACTCGACATTACTTTTTTTTAAACTAAATAAACTCTTTAAAATAAGTTGAAAGACCAAAAACTTTCAAAGCTAGGTAGAAAACGAAAACTTAGAAAAATTAATTTAATTTTTTTAAAACAACAGTAAACAAGTAAAAATATTTTTAACAAAATATCATGGGATGTGTATTATCTTTTAAAGACAATATCTTTTTCAAGAACGGTCATAAAATGTGTTTTCAATCGATATTTATTTAATAAGGGAGTAGTTTTCCTAGCTAGCAAAAGGGGACGAGTTTTCCGGGGTCGAGTTTTCCGATGTCGAGTTTTCCGGGTACGAGTTTTCCTAAATTCATTCAGAAGTGATAACTAATAAATCTAAGATGTTATTAATAGAGATACATAAATGAAGTACAAGATATATTTTATTAATATAAACAAATTTTTCATGGTCGAAACACTGGACATGCTAATATTTCGGACAAACGGTAAGTTAAAGCCAGAAGTCCTCGTTAGGCGGCTCAATAAATGGGGGCTTTCCACAGAAGAAACTAGTAATAATATTATTTGCCTTTGTTTTTCTTACTGATCTGACAAATAAATATATCTATACAATATATTTATTTTATTTTGTTTTGAATTTATAATTATGTTATGCTCCACCCTCAAGTGTTGCCCTTTATTTATCCTGATAGGTATCTTTATTAAGGATTCATACGAATTCTTTAATCCTTATATATATATGTGTATGTGTGTGTGTGTATATATATATATATATATATATATATACGTAATGTATATGTGTGTATATATGCACATATATATATATGTATATATCTGTGTATATATATGTATGTTTAGGTATGTATATATATATATGTGTGTATGTATATATATATGTGTGTGTTTATATATATGTGTATATATACGTATATATATGACTACTTCATTTAATCACATAAATTAATATACGAAAATATAATTTTATGCGACAATTTTCAGTATTTACTTTAACAGTGCTCAATACATAGGCAGAACTAGGTAGTAACTTATGAGAAAATATATGGCAATTTAGCTACACAGAATATTTCGCATTTAATTCTCGATTAAGCCTTAGGAATTCTCATCAGAATGAAACGCGGAATATTATGTGTAGCTTAATTGCCACATATATTTACATAACTATGCAAGTATATATACATATGTGCGTATATACATGTACATATATATATATATATATACATATATATATATAATTTTAGTTAAACGAATTACATCGTTACGACAATAGCAAAGATATTGTTTCGATTAACTGATGAGCTTGATTGGGTAACTTAAACTTTTGATTTCAAAACATGCTCTCAAAATAAATGAAAAACATCAAGTGTTTTAAATTTTAATTAAGACTTGCGTTTTTACTTTCATTTTAAGAACATGTCTCTTTGAAATCGGAAGATTACGTTACCCGATGGAAATCATTATATCTCCGAAACAGTAGCGTTGAGATTGCTGTAACCATGTGATATGTTTGCCCAATATTAAATAATATATATATATATATATATATATATATATATATATATATATATATATATATATATATATTACTCTTTTTATTGAGCACTGTTTGCAACCTCGTTAAATTCACTTGATTTTTATTTTTGGATAGATTTAACCTGGAATAATTATATATATATATATATATATATATATATTAGTGTTAGTACGATTTATCGGATACGGAAAAATCGGAATCGGTATCGAAATGGGAGAGATTGGTGCCTATTTTCCGATGCCAAAACAATTCTTTTAACTGACTTTTTGTATTTCCTTTTGTTTAAAGCGAAATCTTCCCTCACTCGTAATGATGATAAAATAATGAATGCTATTGATTTAAAAATTTTAAAATACCAGTAAAGCTAAAATCGATAGATCATCTTCTACAAGGTTAATTTTACGTTTAGGAAAATATCTACATATTTAACATGTGTTTTTATGGTAATCTTGGAAAAAATAACTCTATATTTTAATATTTAGTGATTTATGAAGGATCGGAATCAGTAATTGTATCAGAATCGGGAATTTAGTACTGAATCGGTAATTGTATAAGAATCGGGAAAAACATTGTATTGTCCCGTCACTAATAAATATATATATATATATATATATATATATATATATATATATATATATATATATATATATAGCGGCACTGATGAGTTTTGATACAACGAAACAGGACTGTACGTCGATGACTACAAATATATATATATATATATATATATATATATATATATATATATATATATATATATATATATAATTATTTTCTTTTTAATGGAAAAACTATTCATTTAAATTGTACGGCACAATCACGTTGACACACCGGTTCTCGCCAGATCACTGAAGTTAAGCAACGTTGAGCCTGGCCAGTACCAGATGGATGACCATTTGGGAAGGCTAGGCGCTGTATGTACCTTCTGGGAAGGTTGGGCGTGGGCCAACACCGTCACCCTGTAAAAAGAACTAATCGCTACAAAAACATCTACAGAAGTTGTAGATGGCCTATGCTCCTCCAGGGACTCAAGGGTTATGGATGGATTCATTTCAATTAATTTATTTTAGAATGGGATCAGTTTCTTCTTTTCAAAAATACAAAAACAAACAAACAACAACAAAAAAAAACACGCAAAACACATGCTAGACACATCGGCTGCGGACTTCCATTAAAAAAAGATAGGGCATATCTGCGAGGGCTGAGACACCTTTCCCGGTTAATTCCAGCAAAATGAAGAGAAACAAAAAAACTATTCATTGAAAAATAGATATATTGTCCAAAGTTTCAAATAAAATAAATAATTTTATTTTTGTAATAATAATAACTCCTATAACATTGTTTCGGTTCTAAATTCTTTAAACTCTTTTTTTTTTATTAATTTAGTACTTGTTAAATGGTAACCCATTTTCACTCGAGCCAAATTTGAATCGTCTTCTATATTTCTCATCCACTATGTATAATTCACTATGTATAATTTACTATGTATAATTTACTATGTATAATTCATTATGTATAATTCATTATGTATAATTTATTATGTATAATTCATTACGTATAATTTACTATGTATAATTCATTATGTATAACTCTTTCAATCGTCAGTCTTCGTAAATTTCTAAGCGCGTGACCGTCATCTATATAATTTCCAAGCCATGATCCACACTAATCAATTTCACGAGTAAATTCTCCAAATTCATAATTTCGTTAGAATGTGATAGTTTACAGACAGTTTTGTTGCTGTTGTTGTTATTGGTATTCCACTGTAAAATGCGAGTACCACCGCTAGTACTTATATATGACGTTGTAGGAGTATTACTACCTAAGTTGGGACAGCACTTCTAGGTTTTGTACCACCAATACGTAAAATCGAATGAAAAAAAAACCACTTCACGATTAAATCATTTCATTCATTTATCCCACTTTTTTTTTTCACGCCAAACAAGGCATATAGCCACTTGGATCGTAAAGATTTGGGATCATGTCAGAGCACTGTGGGGTGTTGAGCAGCGAGATATCTGTTCACATTAGTTGAACTGCAAGAGTGGAATTCCAAAATCTAGCGTATTGAAGGAAGAAACCTTTCCGGCATCTACGGTTTTCAGCAGTGAAGGGGTCGGGTTTTGCTGCTTTTCTGGTTGGTCGGAGTATTTACGTCAAGGAAGACAGAAGTGCTACAAGTTTGTGAGAACACATCCCATTAAATGAAATAATCAATATAAGGAAATATCATCTTCGATGTCTGTTTTGCTCAAAATTCTTTACATATTTGTCTACGGAACGGAATCGATTATCCTTTAACAGAGTCAATTGAGGAGAAAACCACAGCAAACGTGTTCGAAGCGGTCAGTATTCTAATCTTTTCCGCATGTCCGAAATTTTGCTACATGTAGCATTATTAGAGACGAACTCTTCATTATTAAATTTACGCGAAAAGTACTTTCATGTAATTAGATGTTCATCATTTATTAATATTCTAAAAGTCCTTCCCTGTCGACTGCAGTATGGTCGCCTCCAAAGCCAATGTAAACAAATACCTGCCATAAAACTTCCTTCTAAAAACGTTTTTTTTTTCAATTCCAGTCATCATTTTCTATCATCTTCTAATAATATAATCATTTCTCTTTTTCTTTTGGGCAAGATCAAAGTGTAGTATCTGTCCTGATACTATACTTAATTTTTGTTTTATTCTCGGTCGGTGAAAAGAGATTCTTCAAGTTTAATTTGTTATCCTAATTCAGAATTCTCTCAGGTGGGGGAGCTAGATTTTGTCCACATAAAAAATGACCTTGTGTCTTATCCTGCCCTCGCGAGTGGTAAAATAAATAGGGACAATCTATTGCCTTATTTCGGTATTGAGCATTTTTATTTTATTTTATTAACACTTCTTGGTTGTTTTCTCTCGGGAAAATATTAACTTGGAAGTATATATATATATATATATATATATATATATATATATATATATATATATATATATATATATATATATATATATATATATATATATATATATATATATAGTGAATAAATGACAAAGAACTATATTCTAAAATTCATGATGTTGACCATCTTATAATTTATTTATGAAAAATGATGAACATCATGAATTTTGGAATATAGTTTTTTGCCATTTATTCACTATATTGCTCTTTAATTACATTGAGCTTCTTAAATAAGAATTGGCATATATTATGAGAAAATATATTTCTACAGAAATAAATATATATAATATATATATATATATATATATATATATATATATATATATATATATATATATATATATATATATATTAAAAATACTATTACTATTTCGGCCATTTTAAAATGATGGCTTGATTATACTATTTTTTTTTTTTTTTTTAATTCAATTTTCACCCCAAACAAGGCACAGTGCTACTTTGAAGCAGGGGGCTACTATTAGGGAATTAATTAGCGGGGTCATTATGAAGGGAGAAGAGTAGAAAGATGTTTGTTAACATTACACTTGAACTTCTGCATATCATTGCAGTTGGGAAAGCAGAATCCCGGAAGGGAGTTCCAAAGACCCGCAGTTCTGGGGAAGAAACTATTGGAGTAAAAGGCTTTCTTGCACCTAGGGATCTCCACTGTAAAGGGATGAGACTTAGTAGCTTGTCGGGTTTGTCGGGGGTAGTTACGTCGGGGAGGTACAAGTGTTTGCAGTTCGTCAGAGCATTCACCATTAAAGTATTTGTAGAACAGGCAGAGGGATGCAACATCTCGTCGATGGGACAGAGGTTGAAGCCCAGATGACAGTTCAGGACCTATCAGGTTTGCGACTCTTTTTTGAACCCTGTCCAGGAGCGAGAGACAAGCAGCAGATGCACCAGCCCAGATGTGACAACAGTACTCCATACATGGGCGAATGGTTGCCTTATAGAGGTATAAGATACTGGCAGGCGTAAGTAGTTTTCTAGCACGGTAGAGGGAGCCAACCTTCCTTGCAGCAGCCTTGGCAATGCTCTCAATGTATCTATTCCAGTTCATATTCCCTGTAAACGTTAGGCCGAGGAGTTTAAAAGAAGTACTTTCAGGCAATGTGTTCTTGGCCATTGCTATTGGTGGTAGAGAAGGTTTCTTGTAGTTATTGAAGGAAACAAGCTTAGTCTTAGCAGCATTGAATGAGACCAACTATTTTTGTCCCCATTCCACTACGGATTGGAGGTCATCCTCTAGTGTTTCTGCCATTTTCTTGGATATGTGTTCATTTGTTTTCCCCTCATATCTGTTATAGAGAGTGGTGTCATCGGCAAATATACCCATCTCCGAAACAATATTATCAGGGAGGTCGTTTATGAATATCAGGAACAATAGAGGTCCAAGGATAGACCCCTGAGGCACTCCCGCATTTATGTCATATTGTTTGGATGTACGTCCGTCGAGGACAACTTTGATTTTTCTATTACTTAAGAAGGATTTAATTACGTTATGAATTCTTCCAGTGATTCCATATGATCTAATTTTCCTTAGAAGACCATCGTGCCATACCCTGTCAAAAGCCTTAGATATATCAAGGGCCACCGCTCTACCCTCCCCTGTTTTATCCAATGAACGGTATATACGTTCAGAAACTACAGTTAAGATATCTGCTGTTGAACGGGCTTGCCTGAATCCATATTGTTTGTCAGTCAAGAGTTTAGCAGCTGTTAGGTGCTGGACTAGGGCTTTATTAACTAAGGACTCAAATATTTTGGCGAAAAGCGGGAGGAGGCTAATGGGGCGATAATTTAGTGGGTCAGTTCTTTCACCAGAATTCTTGAAGACTGGTACCACAGAGGCGGTTTTCCAGCAGTCGGGAAAACAAGATTCGTTAAGGCATTTATTGTAAAGTTTGGACAGAACTGGAGCAACCTCGGCAGAGCATTTTTTTAATAGCACAGCCGGGATGAGATCTGGTCCACATGCTTTAGAGGTGTCTAGGTTTTTTATAATAGCATGTACCTGAGAAGGGGTGATTTTCAAGTCGTCAAGTGTGGCGTCTGTTCGCAGAGGAAAATCAGGGAGTGAGTGGTGTACCGAGTTCAGTGTGGAGTTTGAGGCAAACCGACTGGCAAGCAGATTAGCCTTGTCAGTTGCCGTGCAAGCAACCTCATGATTGTTTGTTAGTGGGGGAATAATTGACTGTCCATTATTAACTACGCTGTTGTAGATTTTCCAAAAATCCCGGGTTCCTAATTTCTGTGCTTCGATGCGCTTTCTGGTGGTTTCAGAGTAATCTGACTTAGCTGTGTCTATCACTCTCTTACAATTATTTCTAGCTGCTATAAACTTCTGTTTATTTGAGCTGGACTTATGTCGGTTGAATCTGCGGAACGCATGCTGCCTTTGACAAATGGCAGCTGCACAAGCAGAAGTAAACCATTGGGGGGAGTGGGGCTTGCTATAGTATTTCCGTGCGGGAACATGTGCTTCAATAGCAGTTTTGAACCATTCAGTTGTCTCATTTGCACACTGTTCCGCTGGAAGAGTAAAGATATTTTGCCATGGGGCATCTCTGATGAGCTCCCTGATGGCTTCCCAATCAGCCTTTTTGTAATACCTCGTTGTTTTGAGTAGTGGGTCTTCAGTTTTAGGGCGAGAATTTAGGCTGATTTCTACCATTATCACAGCGTGATCAGCATTCCCGAGTGGGCTATGGGCATTTGTTGTACAGTCATTGGGAACTGTTGTCAGAAAGAGATCTAGAAGTGAGGCATGTTGATCGTGCTGGTCTGGGAAACGTGTCGGAAATGTAACCATCTGAGATAGGGAATGAGATATAGAGAAGCTATATGTGGCGCTACCAGCTACGTCTGTGTGATTTGAGAATCCTAGCCAGTTACTGTGGTGGACATTGAAGTCACCAAATACATGTATTTGTGCGCTAGTATCGAGGGAGAGTGCTATATCTATGCTGTCTGAGACTTTGTTTATTAGGGTACAGTCTTGGTTTGAGGGAGAGCGGTAGAGAAAATATAAGTAGCTAATATTGTGTTGCATATTTAGTCTGAAGCACATAAAGGCCTGGCCCTCTGATTCTAGTTTTATTTCTCTAGTTAGGGGGAGGGTGTTTCGAATATAGACTCCAAGTCCATGCATATGTCTGTCCGAGTCCTTACGGTAGAGTGGGAGATAACCAGGCATGTTAAAGTGGTTAGAGGGTATGGAGGAGTGAAGGTTAGTTTCACTTAATGCTAAGATATCCGGGGTGTTTACAAGGAGAAATGACTCAACATCATCTAAGTTAGTTCTAAGCCCGCGGATATTAGTAAATGCAAGCCTCAAGGGAGTTAACGGTTTTTAATTCATTTTCTTTTCCACATTTTGTTAAAAGCATTATTCTAAAAAATTTCGACAGTAAAGAAATGAAAAATAAACATGATATTTTCAAGGAACTGCTTATCAAACAATTTCTCTTGGGGGGCTCAAAATACCCTTGGGCTCGTTAAATTTGAATCGAGGGAATGGCAAAAGTAATTAATACAGGCTCTACATTCAGGGTGAAGGTAACCCGCTATTTAATGTCAGTTTGGGTCGATAATCTTAACTTACATATCTTGGGAATTAACACGTTTCGAGTCGATCAAGGCCATAGGGAGGACAAATACGTCCGTACCATTGGAATGTCCTTCGAACACGACTAACCTGTCAACTTGTGTCCCCAAGAGCGTAGATGGCTGCAAGGAGATCATACCCTCAGCTTCAACCCATAGACGCCAGCTACAATGTTCTTTGTGACCTCTCTTTTACGCCAAGAACGATGTCGGTTAAATTATTAAAAGGCGTGTTTCTGGTTCAAGTCCCACGGTACCCAGCAAAAGATTTTATCTCATTAGGAGAAAGGCAACGTCCTCAGTTCGTGTTTCCATTCCTCAGAATATTTTGTCAGAGGATGTGACGATTGTCTATCATATCTAGAGCTTATATTTGTCAAAAATACGATTGAGGTCCACGACTGGTGGCGAACTAGGTGTATCAGAAAGTGGCCATTAAAAATGATGATCAGAACTTTAATAATTTAACTTAATATTTTTCGAAGCTTATAACTACTTGCAAAATGTAATTCAAACACTAATTTTTTTCAATTAAAGGAGCAAAGACCAAATTTTTAAAAAGTAACGGGTTTAATAGCAAATTATGCAATATTTGTTTTTTAAAGCGGTATTCTTTTTAAAAAAAATATAAAGAAAATCAACATATTTTAACTTGCTTATAAATCTATGTATATATGTATAAATGCCAAAAAATCACTTACTTAAAAAATATACTATTAAATGGGTAGCTCCATCCTTAAGTGTTAAGAATTTATCCATATTTATATTTTAAATTCCATGTATTTTTTAAATAAAAGGATTTTTCTAAAGTGAGGGTCGTAGAAAATCGCATTCTCACAACGTGTTGTGCACGAAGCTGTAAAGAGCTGCTCCTGCTAAAACGAAATTTATGAATTACGGATTCGTCCAAGGGACATAAATAAAGTCTCTTTTTTATTGCGTGTGTTAACCAGAATTAGTATTTTTATCCACCGTAGTTAAAAAGGAAACGCACATTCACTTATAAGTTTTTCCCCTCGAACAAAAAATCTGCTTCATCGATTTTTTTTTAATTCTTTTAATTAAATACACGAGTTTTTGATTGATATATTTTAATACTTCTTTATCGACTAATTATTTTTGTAATATCTAAAAAAGAAAAAAGAAAACATTCAATGAAATAGAAATATTTGCCGTCAGCGCCTGGTATTTACTTGACGATGTAAGCATAACATGAGCTTTAATTAAAAAAAAAAGTCAACGTGTTTTTTTTAAAGGTTTTACACTTTGGACTTTATAGGTAAATTTTAAAAAAACTATTCTTTTTTTGTTTTAAATTAGAATATTTTCTGTGTTGATCTTCTATCTTAAATTGGTGATATATAAAACTTTGGCACATAAATAATTTATTAAAATTTTAATAGACATTTCAAAATGAAGGGGTGACTTTGAAAAAAAAACGTTTCTCTAAAATATTATATTTGGTTAATTGGAAAGAGCATAAAATTTCACATTGACCCTGAAAATATCGTAAAAATTGAGCCAATAGAGAAATTTTGATAGATTTTTAAAGTTTAAATATTGAAAAATATTTAACTCGTAAATTCTATTGATTTTATTACGTAAAAAAATGGCAGCCTGAAGGCACACCGGCATTTTGTAAACATTTTGTAAACACTGTTTTTTAAAAAAAAATAAAAAATAATATTTCTATTATTTTTTAAACAACTTTATTTGTTTGTTTTGGAAGTATATTCCATACAGAAAATAAACAACCCACTTTAAAAAGAGAAATTACAAGATTTTTTTTTTTTATATTTTATTCGCAGTTTTCTGTTAGGGGTGTCAAAAATTCCTTCAAATTTCTCATACACCTAGTGGCGAACACGTGAAAAATAAAATTATAACTAAATATTAATTGCTGAGAAAAGTTTTAGTAAAATAATTTCTTAGTAATATCCAGTAATTAGTTAATTAACAATTATTAGTAGTAAAACGAATACAATTGAAATGCCCTTCAGTCTTCAGAGACTATGGATACCCATTGTAAGGGTGCCTGTGAATTAAATTTTTGTGCCAAGAGTTTGGCAATCTCCAACCACACCTCTTCTGAGTCGGCATTGTTTTAATTAAAGTGGCAAGTAGAAATTCGGGACGAATAGTGCCGAGATAAGCGGAAAGCACATACAGCGCCTAGTATTCCCAAATGGTCACCCATCTGATACTGGCCAGGCTCATCGTAGCTTATCTTCGATGATGTGACGTTGTGTCAGTGTGATTATGCATATAAATTCCAATAATGTATTTATATCCATAAAATCAAAGCATCCGTTAAGTCATTACATTTATGTGAAATGGTTTAATTTGTATCCTTTGTTAATTGTTCAACTCTTTTTTCCATGTTTGCTTCCCATTTTTGTGTCCTTTTGTCATAATTAGAATGAAATATAAAGTTTCCATCGTTTAAATATGATATCACCTTTTTCGGTGAATCGTTTTTTTTTGGGGGGGGGGTCTTAATGTCGCCATGAATTTCTTTGACACTGGAGGTTTGCTGAAATGTCAAAACCTTTTCGAGAAAAAAATGAACTATTTGTGTAGCTTCGTCGCCATTTAATGATGGATGCGATTTAATTGTGGCTACAGTTTGATGATAAGAATAAAAAATTTTAACTTTATTGTTGCATAACTACTTTTTGTTAACTGCCTCATCCATTAGTTTTGTTAACAAACCATGTTTCTTTTTTTTTTCTTTTTTCCCCATTTTTGTACATACATTTTATTGATTAACATCCGCATCTTTTCGTATAAAAAACGTTCAAATTAATTTCTTGGGTTTGTTTTACTATACACGTAGATTCGAAAAAGTTTTTAAAAAACAAAACAAATACATAACAAATAATTATAATCAAAAGGCAAGAGACGTTGATTTTTCTACCTAACTGGAATATTTTTTAGTGTTTTTATTTAATGTAAAATGTTTATTCGCCTCGAAAAACATACAGTGTTTATCGATGTAGTTGAAAATACAAATGGCGGCGGACTCCTTGTTGAACACATTAAGTTTGGGAAAATGAGTTAAAACTAAAAAACTATACATAATACTGTTCAACATATGTTACCGTGACATAGGCTGGCATATATTTGGTGGGTTTCTTACAGTATTTTGTATAGTTGTTAGTTTTAACTCATTTTCGTAAAGAACGTGCTCAACAAAGAGTCTGCCACCATTTGTATTTTTCAAATACATCGATAAACACTTTAAATTTTTCGAGCCGAATAAACATTTTACATTTAATAAAAACACTAAGAAATTATTCACTTAGGTAGAAAAGTAACTTCTCTTGTCCTTGATAACATTTATTTGTTAAATATTTGTTTTTTGACAACTTTTTCGAATCTATGTGTATAGTAAAACAAACCTTACTTCTTTATGTTTAAATTTCATCATCCTACTTTTATACATTAGTGAAAAACAAGCGCAATGACCAGCAGTGATTAAATCAGTGAATTAAACTTCGATATTCAACTCTTTAAAAAGTAAATTAGAATGTTATCTATGACAATAGATGAGTTTAAGAGCGACACACAGTATCATCCAAATTTAGTAGTGGGACGTGGGGAATATCAAACTAAATGAGCAGGAACATCCAACGCTCTCTATAGTATAATTGAGCCCTCTTTAAATTGTTTCGGTTTATTATTGTAATATTAAATAAAGTTTAAATTCTTTAAATTCTGACATTAGTTTTTTTATGATAAATAGCATTATTAATACAGTTTTTCTCCAGCTCATCAAAATTATAATAACACAAGTAGTAGCAGGTGTTGCTTCTTACGATGAACAGTCACAAAGAATCTGTTAGGAAACAAACAAAAAAGAAAATGGCGGTGACATAAAATTCAAATGTACTTTTTTTATTACTTTTTTTTTATTTAATTAAGGTTTTTAAAGATTTTAAATTTTAATTAGATACAAAAACAAACTTTTTGACATATCAAATATACTTCTAGCATTCTTCTTTACAAAAATGAAATAGAAAAATTATAATGTAGGTTGATATTTCTTTAATAGCAAGAATGCCGCCATTTTCTTTAAAAAGGCATGTCAGAATTGAACATAAAAGCTCAATTTAAACATGTTGAAAATAATGTCAGGACAAAAATTGCCGCCTAAGCCGAAGTTCAATTTTATCCAATATTTAGGCTATATTAAACAAAAGATCAATCTCCAACTACACCTCACCTTAGTCGATATTGTTAAATACCAGTGGCAAGTGAAGTGTTTCTACAGGACGACTGGAAACAAATGCCAAGAAAGGCGGAGAACACATACAGCGCCAAGAATTCCCAAATGGTCACCCATCTGGTATTAACCAGGCTCAACGTGATTTGACGGGAACCGGTGTGTATATATATATCCATCCTCAGAGGAAAAGATATGAGCAAATAATATAATGGTTCATACCTAATGTGCTAAATACAATAAACATAGAAAATTATAATTAAAAGTTTTTAAATCAGAATAAAGGAAATTATGTATTGGTTCAAAATGAAAACGATACTGAAGTATATATATATATATATATATATATATATATATATATATATATATATATATATATATATATATAGTAGAACACCGTGATACGGCATTAATCCGTTCCGGAGTTTGTGAAATCGCCTAAGCACAATTTTATACATTACATATTAAAACTTAGTAACGAAATACAGTGCAGTATATAATACACATGCATATAATCAAATAACATTATTTATAATTTTATTTGATCATATACATGTGTATTTTAAGGCGGGGAAAATACCATAACCAGGGGCCGGAAAATATCGTCTTCTTCATTGTAATGTGAGAGACCGTATCCCGGGGCTAAAATGTCACGCGGTTCTACTATATATGTGTGTGTGTGTGTGTGTGTGTGTGTGTGTGTGTGTGTGTGTGTGTGTGTGTGTGTGTGTGTGTCAATTAAGAACAGAATATGACAAAATATGTTACACTAAATAATTTAAACATATGGTAACTAAAATACATTTAATAAATAATTGAAAAGTTGATATTAAAATAAAATATACAGAGATAGGGACAGACAAGCTATAATTAAATCAAAACATTATTAGAGATAATATGTGCGGTCCTAGTTTTTCCTCAGAAAGATAAACAGAAAACAATATGGATGACGATAGCCTAACATTATTTACCATTTACTGGTTATGTTAGGCTTGAAACCGACGGTACCAATCTTTTTCTAACCTTCTGTACAATTTTAAACACACACACACACAAACACACACACACATATATATATATACATATATATATATATATATATATATATATATATATATATATAATTGGGTCAAGAAAAAATAGTGAAATACCTGTTTATATATATAATATGTATATATATATAATATATATATATAATATATATATAATATATATATAATATATATATTATATATATATAATTTATATATATAATATATATATTATATATATATATTATATATATTATATATATAATATATATATTATATATATATAATTTATATATATAATATATATATAATATATATAATATATATAATATATATATAATATATATAATATATATATAATATATATATAATATATATAATATATATAATATATATATAATATATATATATAATACATATATATAAAATATATATATAATATATAAAAATAATATATAATATATATAATATATATAATATATATATATAATATATGTATATATATAATATATAAAATATATGTATATATATAATATATATAAAATATATTAAATATATATATATATATATATAATATATATATATGATATATATTAAATATATATATATGTGATATATAATATATATATATATAAAATATATATATATAATATATATATAATATATATGCGCTCTCCGTTTATATTTTAAGCCCCCCTCTTTGGGTAGAGCACTGTCGAAAATAATCTCACAGGCTACTTAATTGGCTGAAAAATGCGAAGCTCGTTGTGTGTTTGTTTGCAAAACAGGCAATTTGAGTTTTGTAAAAGTGGCAGCGGGTGTCTATTTAAATAGACATTCCGACGAGTTATTTACGGGTGTCGCTTCCATGGTCGAGTGGAAGAACTGCCGACTGTCAACACGACGGTTCTAGATTCAATCCTTGGCTTGGGAGATATTCTAGTCTAGCGGCACTGATGCGTTGTGATACAACGAAACAGGACTGTATATCGGTGACTGAATATATATATATATATATATATATATATATATATATATATAACAATATGTATGCGCTCCCCATGTGGGGATACCAAGTTGGTTAAAGGGAAAGTTATTCCCAACTCGCATTTAGGTAAAGATGCACTTTCATAAATAATTGAATTCATTCAAAACGTATCGCAAAAACAAATAACATATATATGGTAAGTTATAAGATGTATATGGCGATTAAGCCTGAAGAACCCTAGAGTGGATGAAACGCGTGATATTCGGTGTAGCTTAATCGCCATATATATTTTATAACTTACTAACTAGCTCTACATACGTATTGAGCACTGTTGAACTAAATACTTAAAGTTTACGCATGAATTTATACTTTCGTATATTAATTTATGCGAGTAGATGAAGTAGTTACATATATATTGAACAGGTATTTTTTCTTGGCCCAAATAAATTTTAATGTTATTTGATAAAGCAACTCTCATATTTATAAAATTGGCTTTAGGAATATTTAGTTCGCGCTCGGGATTGTGGGGGAACCATTAGTTTTCTCTTAGAACGAGGTGGGAAACGGGTGTGTTCAGGTTTGTGAAAACTCTGATGGAGTTTATTTATAATAGAAAAAAATCCGTTAGTTTACTATCACGAGTTTAGGCTGACATTATAATTGTTCAGTCAAGCAGAAAGCGATTTTTTAAAAAGGTGGATAAAGAAAGAAAAACAAACAAACAAATGATTTCCTGGACCGCCAGACGCTAGCCAGATGGTCGGTTCAGCAGCGGCAAAAGTCTGCTGACACTTTTCGCACACCCTTTTCCTTTATCCAAGCTGCTTCTATCTTTGGTGTGTTCATTTGTTTCATTTTAAAAGATAGCACTTAATTAAAAAATATGTGGAAAATGATGGTCTATTTTAATATTAGGGGCTAATAAGATTACAACTTGTATTTCTCACTTTTAAACCAATCTATCTCAATAAAAATGGCTCAAGAAAAAATAACACAATAAAAATGCCACTACAAAAAAAATGGCACTAGTGAATAAAAAAAAATAACACAAAACAAAAACAATTCAATAACGGAAAATTAGCACCGTCCGGAAGAAACTAACCTCTTTTTCCTCAAGTGTAACATAGGTTCTAAATCATCACTCCACGAACTTTTATAGAAATAAAACATTCGATCTATGTATATGTATGTATGTGAATATTTAACCGATAAACTCTTATAGGCAATTGGTCACATAAAACTAAAATTAATTGAAAAGATAATAATCATAAATCAAGGATGGTTTATAACGATGTAAAGTCTTTGTTTTGATGGATGACTGACGCGTACAGAAATGCAAAATTTTCATTGCAACTTGCCGACATATTTGTATCAGTTTGCGCATGCGTGAAACTAATAATAGCTAAAAGTGGTTCAATTTTAAAACTGATCTCTCTCTCGGATTAGCGCTAACAGTTGGGGACGTGATTGGAGCGCTACATTTTTTAATTTCTAGTTGATGGCATCTAAGTCATTCGTTTGAAAATTTTAAAATCATTATTGAGTACAATATCATATATATATATATATATATATATATATATATATAATTTTCAACACAGATGGTGGACATGTTTAAACACGAGGGGTGGTAATTCACCGTCCGATGGTCTTTTTAACGAAAAGAAAAATATGTCAACATACTTATGAGTTTTATGTTCTTTTTCAATCATGTCTGATGAGATGTAAATATGAAAATTTTTAAATGTTATAAAATTTAAAAATGTCTGTTTTATGTCGAAACAATTGTAATATCAAAAAAGAATACAAATATGGAGTTATTCCTTCTTGTTGTTTTTGGTTTTGCCACTATATATATATATATATATATATATATATATATATATATATATATATATATAATATATATATATATATATTGGTTTTACCACTATATATATATATATAAATATATATATATATATACTTCAGAATAAAGTTATTATAAGATTTACTTATAGAATATTATTGCCAGTTATAACTGGCAACAATATTCTATAAGTATTATCCCATCTAAATAAGAATTGCTCGATGTACAAGATAGAGCAAATAAATTGAATTATGGTGATTCAATGAATTTCAAAAATCTTTTTTGAAGTGAAATGTTTCAGTTTCATATCAAAGATTTTTATTATTCTAAGCAAGACAAAGAATACTTTAGAAATATTATCTCCTTAACCTATAGAGTTTCGATGTCTACCATCTCTTCAGAGGAGAAAATATTAGCAAATATTTATAAAGGTATGTACCCTATTTGCCAAAGTGAGATTAGTAAATCACTTTAACTTTGATTTTCCATTTCTCACTGACTTTGGCAAATATGGTACATACCTTTATAAATATTTGCTAATATTTTCTCTCCTCTGATGAGATGGTAGACATCGAAACCCTATAGGTTAACAGATGAAATTTCTAAAGTATTCTTTGTCTTGCTTAGAATAATAAAAATCTTTGATATGAAACTCAAACATTTCACGTCAAAAAGCGTTTTTTTTTTAAATTCATTGAATCACCATAATTTAACATATATATATATATATATATATATATATATATATATATATATATATATATATATATATATATATATATATTAGTTTGACTGGTCGTAAAATACGCTTAAGTATTATATTTCAATTTATGCAGATTTGGTATTTATAAGTATAGAGCCAATTCTCTGTCGATTATTATATGGTAGTTAATATATAGTAGTAATGTCAAAGTTTAAAATATGACTTTTTTGCCATCAGCTAGAATAGAAACCAAAACACATAGCTCTCCAGCCTTATCCGTTAGCGAATGATCTAAATGCATACGAATAAATAAAAAAAAATCTAAAAAAAAAAAAATTGATTAACCTATAGCTAATAATTAAAAATAAAGCGGGTATAGTCCACTTGGGCTAGGCCAACATCAATGTTAGCTATCGTACTGACTAAAAGTCAAATAAAAAATGTGTTACGGGTCCAAATACCCTTTAATATCAAATTGTAACTTTAAATATATATTCGTAACGGAGTTTAGTAGGGACTTCGATTTAAGCCGGCAAAAATTGCTGCCAAGGAATCAAAATTGAAAGCAAATCAGTTGACCTTGGCTGGAGTAGTTGACTAAACCTGTTTGACTGCAGAAATCTACATTCATAAGTTAAACAGCGTTATTTTTTAATCGTTCGTGTGCTTATAGGCGTGACTCAGAATTTAAAGAATAAGGCTAAAGAGATATATGATTTGGTTTCAATTTCGATGAAACCCAATTTTTACTTTTCGAAATCGCTACTATATATTGGGTACAATATAATAATCGATAGAGAATTGGCATTTTTAGCGATATTAACAACTTCGAAACGCTGTTATTTCCCCCCCCCTACCTTAGCAGTTTTTTAATAGCTATAAGCTCTTAATGATATTTATATATATATGAATTAATCGCCGTTATTTTTTAGGGGACGTATTTATTTATTTATTTATTTATTTATCTTTATTATTACATATTATTTTACGTGCATAAAAGTATATCTCTGGACACGCGCGTTTCTGGCTTCGATCCGGACCTGTGTTTACGAAAGGTAAAAACAAAAAACACGCGTGTCCATAGATATGCTTTTATGCGCGTAAAATAATATTATATATATATATGTGTGTGTGTGTGTGTGTGTGTGTGTGTGTGTGTGTGTGTGTGTGTGTGTGTGTGTGTGTCTGTATGTGTTAAATAAGTTCTAACCCATTGAAATAAAGCAATATTTTTCAAAATGCACAATACGTATATATATATATATATATATATATATATATATATATATATATATATATATATATGTTCATTCTTTCTACACTGAAATTTTTGTCGAACATACATTGATATTTAAAAATACTTTTTCGATTTAGAATTATTAAACCGAACTTTTTAATATAATCAGCGATGTATATGCAATCGACTAAATAATGGTTAATTAATTTGCATCTTCCTTTAAAAAACGAACTTTTATTAATTATTTACTCGTTTTTATGGTTTCGTAGCGAACGATTGGTTTCATTTTACTATTACACTCAGTTCAATTTATGTGTATTTGTTACATTATACATAATTGCGTAGAATTTATGATAAAAAATTCTAGCACACGCATATATATATATATATATATATATATATATATATATATATATATATATATATATGCCTCTGAAGTAGAATTTTTCGTGCTCTGATATTGATATTAAAATTCTACTGTTAATATTTTAAAATTAAAACAAAGTTCTTGATATACTCAATCATGGATATGCGAGCGACTCCACGAAGGTTTACTAATTTGCATATATTTTGAAAAACAAGGGTTCATCAATTAATTATTTAAAAAAGTTAAAAGAATTCAATGATCTAATAAGATTATTGAATTCTTTTAACTATTAATTCTTTTATGCATATTTTCGACGTGGTGCATAATTGCCTAGAATTTAAGATTAAAACGTCTGCGAATGATCTAAGGATGTGATATGGAAGATCATTAATGTAGATCAGGAAGAGGGTTTGACTCATTATGGACCCCTGCGTGACTTCAGCATTAATACTATGAGTTTCTGATTTCTGCCTATCAACCGATACTCTTATGAACCTATCAGAGAGAAATGATTTAACAATTGAAAAGACATTTCCAGCTATACCATAGGGTGAGATCTTGTGAAATAGACCTTTATACCATACCCTATCAAAGGCCTTTGTTATGTCAAGAGCAATTGCCCTAGAAAAGAAACTTCCGTCGAGAGATTCGCTAATCATATGAGAAATAACTGTAAGCATATCTGCTGTAGATCTAGCAGAACGGAAACCATATTGCGTGTCACTAAGAAGGTCATTTTTGCTGCCGTGGTTGACTATATCTCTATTTAATACAGATTCAAGTAAATTACCCATAACTCACAGGAGACTTATTGGGCTGTACTGACTGATCACCTAAATTCTTAAATACAGAGCATACTGATAAGATTTTCCAGGGTGTTGGGAAGCAATTCTCCTTAAGACGGCGCTTAAACAGCTTTGTAAGTATGGGAGGTAGTTCTGGTTGAAGCTTTTTGAGCACTATAATTGGAATGCCGTCAGGGCCAGTTGCTTTACTGGAATTAAGGTTTTTTGATTAGCTTGGCAACATCACGCACAGATATTTGTATGTCGCATAGCGCGTTTTCTGATGCAGGAGGAAATACAGGTGCGGTTGGTAGCTTTGGTAGCATAGGGTAGAATTTGCTTCAAAGTTCTTTGCAAAGAGTTTGGCTTTGTCTGAAGCTGACGAGATTACCTCATGTCCATTGATGATAGTTGCGATAGAGCACACGCTTCTGGTCCGGATCCTCTCCAAACCCAGCAGTTGTTCATGAATTGAGTATTGTTGTCACGTGTGGACTGGCGCATTTAACACTAGTCTATCGGTCTAAGGCAAGCTCCAAAATAGTCTCCAATTTAATAGGCTCCACACTATCAACCAAGCTCCAATCCCTGTCCCATCGCCGCATTGTTGAATGCCTGTGTTTATTTTACAAGTATTTTAATGTGCTGTACTCTGATGAACACATACCACTTGTGTCCCCTTCGATATACATACACTAAGACAAACAAGTCTAGCAATAAAATCCCACCCTTTCACAATATGAGTCTCTAAATGCTGGAAAGCATTCTACTCTAATGGTTTCTTCCCTCGGGCTGTTAGACTCCCGAGTTTCTACTCTGTTTCCTGCAATGCAATATCTTGCAGAATCTATTATAAACCGACATCTCGTTCATCTCTCTACATAGACCCCTGTAATTATGGTCGCAAATACTAGCCTAGTAAGTGCAAAGAACAAAAATGTTGGCGCTTCTGCACTATCAGAACACAGTTTCGGAAATCGTAATACTGAATTTCACATGAAAACAATGATATCCACGTATTCCTCGTATTTTTAAGATGATTATATCCAAAAATTACGAAAATCGATTAGGTAAAATATTATTTATTAAAGAAAATAGAAATTGAAGAAAACGACCGTATTTGCTTATGTAAGACACAAGAGAATTTAAAAGGGAGGTAATTTCCTCCCGACAATTCTTGAAAAACTCAGGAAAAGTTTTTTGAACTTGTGTATATGTTATTTTTACGTTATTTAATTTTTAGGCGAACAGTTATTTTTAGATTAAACAATTATGAAAAAAATCTTAAATGAAAAACAGACTTAGAAACGCAGTATATATGTTATGTTTATTTTGTTATTTGTTTTGCTTTATTCACATTAAAAATTTAGAGTTACTTCACTCGTTTATGTTTTCGTTTCGATCTGTTTTATAAAAAACAAGATGGCCGCAATTTTTCACCTGCTAACACAATTAAAATGTTTTTTTTGTTTGTTTTTTTTTTTCATAATTCAGTAATATTCAGGTAATTTCGATGCATGATTTGGAAGCTACCATTGAATTGACAAAAATATCAGTAGAAAGCATTGTTTTCTATCTGAAAACTCCATTTATCGACTACGAAATCTCGTTCTGATTGTGTACAAGTGCCAATTTTTCTACCCTCACATGCCGAGAGAGGGAAATTTTATTTTTGAATACGGATCCACTAAGTTTGTTATTTTAATTCTGAACTTTTCGTTTTCTCATTAGCTTTAGATGTTCCTGTCTAAACACTCTCGACGTTTCTACCCTTTTTTTAGCCTTCACCAGACCAGCGGACTGACCTCAGCTTCCAATAAAAACAGGTTTATTTGTAAAAATAATGGAAAAAAAACCCTGTTCAGTTTCTTGTAATTTGATATGTTATCCGATGATATTATATATAGGACCCTTCTTTCTAAGAAAACATCAAATTTATCTTTCGAATTGATTTATTTATATTATTCTATAAAACACTGTTTACTTGTTTATTTTATAGATTCGCTTGACTGAGAAATCTTATTTTTAGCCCTAGTATGAAACTTGAATAGATAAAAATTTAGGAGTATATTTTGTACTAAAGAGTCCAGGTCAAAAACAGACATTCGGCTGATTAAGCACCTCCAAAATTCACCACAGAATTACCCCCTCTATATATAGCACGATATAACTTTATTATAAGTTAATATTATCAATATATCATTTATACTATTTAAAAGAAGGGAAAAATAAACTAGCAATAATTATTTCATATTTTTTCATCGTACGAATATAATGAAATTGCGAGACTTAAATCGTATTTACATAATTGACGCTTTAAATTATCAGAATTAACACCCCTACATGTAAAACGATTTAACTTATAATTAATATTATCAATATAAATTTTGTACCATTTAAAAGAAGGGAAGACTGAACTTATTTTTAAAAATTATTTTCATCGCACGAAAATAATGAAATTGCGAGACAAAAATCGTGTTTACGTAATTGGCGCTTTAAAATAACGTTCTCATGTAGTAAGCATTTCGAACGTGAAAAAATACTCGTGTTTAATAAATCCAGCAAAAATCAACTAATGGTCAGATTTTCCTGAAATGTTCGATACTAATCTATTTTAGAATGAAATTACATAAAAAATGCGTAAAATATATCGGGGAAAGTATTTTTGGTGCGTGTCCCCCCCCCTTTATATTATTGTTTCAAAATTTGAACAAAATATATTGTAATTGATCGAAATTTCTATTTATTATGAAACATAAAAGTTCAAATAAGTAAAAAATATTTATTTTTTTAAGTTTAAATACACATATTGAACAAAAACTTACCTTGAATTTGCAATTAAAAAATGATATAAATTATTATATTATGTTTTTTTAATAGCGTTTTTTTCTAATTAATATATACTATCATCAGTTGAATTATCAAGAAAAAGAAACTTTCTAAAAATTAATTAATTTTTAAAAGGTTAAAACGATTAAAATTCCATTATTTCAAAATGTTCCGTTACAGCATAGATTTTTAATTAATGGTGTTTAATTTTTTTTATAAATATTAAGTTATAATATAAGCATGACTCTTGGCAGCTATTTTATCGCCAGATTAAAACGGATTGAAAAATATTATTGCACAAAAAATAAATATTTTGTATATCAGTACCATATCCAGTTTTTTTTTTTTTTACCAAATAAGTATGGAAGCCGGTAATTCACCAAATGAACAGTCGTACATATTTAGTACAATCGTATTTCGTATTTAATATAGAAATGTTTATAATATCATTAGTAATAAACTGTGTAAATCTTAAAACTTAACAAAATTATAATAAAGATCAAATATTAATTGCAGTTTGAAGAAGATAAACAAAGGTTTTAAAAATCAATAAGTCGATTTTGCTGCTCCATACTTCATATAGTTTACACAAATCTGACGTCAGCAGATTACGGTCTCCATTCTTCACAATCGTTTAACTCATATTTAGATTTACACTTATTTAAAATAAAATAAAGAAACAAAAAAAACTATGATGTCTGTAATCGTCACGGAATTCATATGTTATATTAAAAAAAAAACATGTAAATTGGTCCAGTTGTTTTGTTTGTCTTTTGTTTTTTGTTTTTTGTTTTGTTTTTCTGGAAATTTTTTTTTTTTTTGCCATTTTTAGCAATTAATTAGTTTTGGGCAGCCATTAACGCTTCTTTGCTTTTGGAGAGGTTAAAAAGAAATAGTCGATTTGAATGTCCGCCCCTTAACATCAATGGTGTCCAGCAGCGCTCTCATTCAGCTCATCGTAAATTTTAATTTTCTAAAATAAAACTTGACTTCTTTAATTGTAAGCCCCGTTTAATTTCAGAAGAGTTTCCGATGGTTAGCTATTCTAGACAAGTCCAGGAGATGAAGAATTTTCAGTGGGTAGCTGTTCTGTACTGGCTCTGTGTCTTTTTTTATTATTGATATCATTTTCGACCAGTGCAGAGCGTTTCTTGCATTCTTTCATTCCAAACTTTAACAGGATTTTATCAATGTACATTGATTGATTCATTTTAATATTTCCTTTTTCATGAATAAATTGTATGCCGAGAAACCATGATATATTACCAAGATCGGTCATTTTGGATTTTTTATGTTATCTATAAAATCGGTTAACATCATGTCACAATTTAATGCGATTAAAATATCATCAAACCATAAAACTAAAATCAGTAGTTTATTGTCTTTGTGTTGGGTATAAAAACAGGGGTCTACTGGGCATTGTGGGAATTGTTGTTCAATCATATAATAATGAAATACTGTATTCTAAATTCGACTGTTCTGTCTCAGACCGTACAGTGATTTGTTAAGCCTCAACACGCAATTTTTATTTTTCATTCTAAAGGAGTATTTCGCAGTCTATCAAATGAGCATTTTTACGTCCATTTCATGGATGTTAAGGTTATATTGTGATGTGATCTGCAATAAAATTCTGATTGTGGTTAGGTTTGTAGTCGGTGAAAATGTAAATCTGAGTGTATTCTTTAGCAACGAATCTCGCCTTGTACTGTTCAAAGCCTGACGCTGTAGTCTTTTTTTGTAAAGGCCCATCGAGAAGAAATTGCATGCTTATTCTTTGGGAGAGGCACTAGCGAATACGTATTATTTTCTGTTAAAGCATCTCTTTCGCTTTCCATTGCTATTTTCCATTGGTGACAATATTCCGAAGTAATTGCTTTGCTAAAGTGTTAAAGCATTATTATCCATGGAATAGCAATGGTCGACTTGATAGTCAAAAACATCGGGTCGTCTTCTACTTTTTGGGGGGTAACGTTCTGATGAATTTTCGACTTATACATTAGCATCATATTCGTCATCATTATTAATACTCTTGTCCTAGTCAATGGCGACTTCATTGTCGTTATTTGTTTTATGAATTTGAGGAAATATTAATTTATCTTCTTCATATGATGGAATGGAACGTGTCTGTGATTTTTACACATCGGATTCTTTTTATTTTACTTTTGTCTGGAAAAATAGTAAAGGTGGTTGAGCTGTTTTTGTCGTTCCGAAGAATATACCGCTACCGGTTTTGATATTTAATTTGCTTTTCTTATCTATAAATGCGAAGCAAGTTGAACCAAATACATGCATTTTGCTTTAATTTGTCTTTCTACCACAGAAAGCTTCATATGGGGTTCTGGATAGTCTTTTGTTAAAGGACCGGCTGCGTATATATATATATATATATATATATATATATATATATATATATATATATATATATATATATATATGCAGCAGTAATTAATGTGTACGGCCAGAGTTTTTTTTTGGGGGGGGGGTCAATGAGTAAACATCTTGATGTTTCAAAAAGTATCCGCCATAATCTTTCCGCGTTTCCGTTTTGATGAAGTGAATTAGGGGCCGATTTTTCATGTTTGATACGAGTGATAGGATTTTTTTTTTTTTTTTTTTTTGGCTTTCTTGTCTATCATCTTGTTTTTGTACTTTGCCATTTTACCTTAAATGTCTCAGCTTGTCAAGTTTTTTGAAGTTTTTATTTTCATTCCGTCAACCACATTAGCCAACTTTTTGATACCTGGAATATTGCAGTGCCCAAATATTTTATGTCATGTTTGTAAATCATGACAGACCGTTTTTGATGGGACTACACTGTTTAAATAATACATTCTTCCATTTTCTTTAATATCGAATACAGTTTCATTCGAGTACACCAGTTTGGATTTATTGATGCTAAAGTTTATATGTTCACCTTGTTTAGTGGCAGCTTGTACAGAAAATGTATTTGCTTAAATCTCAGAATTAGAAGAGCGTTTTCCAGAATACAGAGATTTTAGCATTACCTCTCTTCAAAACGTCGGCTAGCTCTACAAAGTAACTCTGAGAGTTCAAATTGGGATCAAAATTGATAAAATCCGATTCCTTCTTAGCCTCACAATCAACAAGAAAGTGGTTGCTGTTTGTTGAAGTGTCAAACATACATGAAAATAAAATTGTATGTTCGCTAACGGAGCTCTCCACATTTTTAATGTAGTTCCTTTGAAATTTTTGTGTCTACATTGAAAACCCTTGTGATTGGATCGCCCACAATTATAGCAAATAACGGTCGTCCTTTTCTTAGGAGAAAAAAATGTGTTTGAAAATGTTGCGCATTTTATTTGAGGTAAAGGGATAATTTGATTTTGGTGGGCATTTAAAATTTTCATGATATTTGTAGATTCATTTTTTTCTGTGATCATTTTTCTCAGTTTCCTCGTAACTCATAAATGCTACATTGAATTGATTAAAACTCGTGTTTTTTATTATTTATCATGGTGGTAAACGACTTAAAATCACTCGGCATCACTTTAAAGATCATAGAGATTAACTGTCGCTAACAACTTCGCCAGACATTTTTTAATGAAGTTGCTGTTGTTTTGGTCCTTATAATATAATCTGTAATCGTCTTGACTTCCGTACGTTTTAGAGATGTCAGTTCAGTATATAAAGAGATAATTTTGGATATTCCTTTCGATAAATAGTGCTCTCTTTATATGTTCATTGCTTTGCGACCATCATCTACGTCTATAACGCATTATCAGAGATAGACTAATGTCATCTAAGCACTGTATTAATTTCGCATTTTTTTTTTTTTGCAGATGGATCACTTTAGCCTATAAGGTACGTGTGTGCGATGACAAATGTTTGTGGGATATATGGGGCAATTAGTCAGTGTCCACGGAGATGGGTCATTATTGCACTTGTGTTTGGATAGTTGTTGTTTAAGGGATGGACCTGAGTGGGCCAGTTGCATATTAAGGCCTTTCTGATAGCCCTACGGATAGTTGTCGTGATCCAGTCGTTGAGGTGGGGCATATAAGAATCAAAGAACACACACAGATACAAGCATCATCATTCCACAAACACCTCAACATCCGCAGGAACTCTAATAGATTTATTGAAGTTGATATTTTAGCCAAAGAACGTAATGTTGGAAATCTTCGTATAAAGGAATCTACTAATATCTAAGCTGCGTCCCTAACTTAACAACAGACTGGACCAGCTCATCATTCATTATATAGAATTTTATATAGCTTCCACCACAGCCATCTCATCATACTCTACTATTTTACTAGAACAGATATAACTATACGACTACACCCCTCTCTCATATCACCTACCAAACCCACTGGTCCTGGATATGACCGTAAACTATATTCAATGATGAGGCCCCAGCTTTTAGGCTTTGGGGAGTGTGGAGCCACCCTTTAATTGTCATTGTTCCCAGGTCCACACTGACCCGTACTGGTAGAACCTGTTAGGGTCGCAACTATGGGTTGAATAGAAACCGACTTGAAAAAAACAAATATACTCTATTAAAAACGTTTTCTTCAAAATAACTGGATTTGTCATTAAATAATCTGAAAGGGTTGATATGCTACCAAACAACCAAGCCAAACCCACTAGTACAAATGTGACCTTACTATAAGAACCCCTCTCATAAATTAATTAATTAATAAAACAAAAAAGTAAATTATAAACCAATACAATAACCCCCATCTTAAATTTAAGCTAAAATACCTAATCAAACCCACTAGTACAAATATGGCCTTACTATAAGACCCCTCTCATAAATTAATTAATTAATGAAAAACGTAAATAATAAATCAATACAATAACCGTCATCTTAAATTTAAGCTAAAATATCTAATCAAATCAAACTAACAACTAATAAACACAACTGAATACACTTAATTACACTTCCTAATAAGAAAATATCCCCGAAAAAATATCTAAATAATATAAATACTAATAGGATTTATTAAAAGATGGAAGAAGGGTGAAAAAATAATTAATTTAAGTTGTAAATAAAAATAAGTCAAATAAAATTAAATAAAAATTTGATAGCAACGGCTAGATAGCTTACTAAAACTACATATCATAACTGACACTACTATTAAACAGATTATAGAAACACTCTCACTATACACATACGTTTGGGCCCTGTCGGTGGGGCATTAGAATACGCTGACTGCTCCCCCCTGCAGAGGGTAAAAGTCCCTCAGTGGGGGTCCTGGATATGACCTTAAACTATATCCAGTGGTGAGTCCCCAGCTTGTGGGCTTTGGGGAGTGTGGAGTCACCCTTTAATTACCATTGCTCCCAGGATCCACTCTGACTCGGAGTGGTAGTACATGTTAGGGTCCCAACTATGGGTTGAATAGAAACCGACGTGAAAACAACAGATATATTCTATTAAAAAAATTTTCTTCAAAATCTTTGGATTCGGCATTAAATAATCCGAAAAGGGTTGATATGCCGTAAAACAACCAACCAACCAACATACGTTTTACACGTATTAACAATTAGATGAATCTGTAAAAATATTTAAAAAAAAAAATGGAGAAAAAAATAAATCAATAACAATTAACCAATCAACAAATCTAAGATTAATAAATAAATAGGTCAATCTAGCATATAAAAATATTACGGGATTACTTCTGACAAAAGATTAATTAATTAAAATTGAAAAAATAATGATAATCACAAAAGACCCTTCAGATATTAAGTATCTAATATATAATTAATATATTAAATATCTAAGATATATATATATATATATATATATATATATATATATATATATATATATATATATATATAAAGCATTTGTTAGTTATCCTGATGCTTTTGAATCGTATAAAATTAATCAGAATATATTAAAAAATGAAATCCAAAACTATATTAGTAATGTATAAAATGTATTATATGAAAAATATGTATATATTTATAAATATCTTTAACTTTTATATATTTTTAATTTTAAATAATAAAATGTAAATATATAAATTGCTAATAATAGTAGGGGGCGATAAGTAGTCAAAGGATTAATCTTAATCTTATACAAGACTGGTAAATTAAAAAATATATCCATTTTTTAATTTGGAAACAGATTACTCTCACAGGTAAGAAATTTTTTTTTATAACATAGGCTAACCAAATTAATTAAGAATAGGAAACTAGATCTAATATCAGTAACATTTTTTTCTTCTTAAGGTAAAGGGAGGTGGTGTTTGATCAACATTGATGGGGAGCCCTGATTTAATATACTGTTTTGTTTTTAAATCCCCAAAACAGTGTTTCATGGTAAACAACTGATGATCCTTTAAATTAACATTAGTACCATAGTGAATTCGAGAGATTAAGTTGATGCAGTGATCGCAGGTTATTAAATGACTTACTGACTAAATAGTTTTCTAAGGAATGATAAAAAATATAAAAATTAAATAAGTTTTTTTGTATAGTTTAAAGGTTAACAAACTTCCAAAACATATATATATATATATATAAATTCCACAGCCAAACAACGTCGCAACCCATGAATGGATGACCGCGTCCCTTGTTGATACGAGGTAGGTTCATTTCACTGTCGGATTTCGTCGCGGTTTGCTTGATCTGTGTTGGTTAATAGAAATTCTTGTGTGCGGGGCGTTTGGTCAGCTGGTAGCTTGCCTCGCATGCAAGAGGCTCGGGTTTCGAATTCTGAGTTCGGATGTGTCTAACTGATGAGCCCAAATGAGGGCGAAACTCGAGTCTTGAACTTCCGGTTCGTTGACTGTCATGGCTCTTGTGGGTTGCGACGTTGTTTGGCTGTGGAATTTATTATATACAATCTCTCACATTCTGAAAATCATATATATATATATATATATATATATATATATATATATATATATATATATATATATATATATATATGTGTGTGTGTGTGTGTGTGTGTGTGTGTGTGAACATATCAGTAATTTATTAATTTTAATCAGTAAAAATGAATAATTCTATGAGAAGGGAAAACTGTTATGTTTAATCGCTTAAAGTTTAAATAAGAAGTATAGAATGTTTAAAGAATAAAATGAATAAATAAATTTTAATATCTTGTCCAGTATTCCTCCTTTTTTGTTTCCACTCCTCTTGCTATCTTTTTTAACTGCATTCAGATTCAAATTTCAACAGTTGGTCAACGTTCCACTCCTACTTTCTTACTTCCCATCTCTCCTTTTGCTTAACCCATTCAAGCGAGCGACCCACTTAGTTTACAAAGATCAGTTTGTTTTACCGAATACGTGAACCATTAAATTATTAAAAAAAACATGTAAAAATAAAATAAAAAAGAATCTAACAACAACTGTAACTGCCGACCACTTCAAGGAAAAGAAAACGCCTCGACTGATGTTAATAAATTTATTGAACACCGTGAAAACTGAAAAGGAAAATATAGTATTGAACAAATGAAACAAAATGAATACATTTCAATATCAAATTAACAAGGAAATTCAGTGAGTTTTTGGAATGAAGTGAGAGTGTCACATACCATGTTGTCTCTCCGGGGTCGGCACTCAAAAGGGGTCTGAAGTAGTTTTTTGCCCCTTTCCCCACTACCGCCTGAGTCCGCAGTAAATAAGGGGGCGGCAACAATTGGTCAATAAAGGATTGGAGAAGGGGCTATTAGCGGCAGCTACACTCCCACCAAATTGCCATCGAATATTGATGAGCCGTTACTGAACGATGACAATTTTATTACAATATCAATATAATTGCTACTCTTTTACTATATTTATTGTATTTATGTATCGTTATTCTCTACTAGCACAACTAACTTATGGATTGGACGATCAATGCAGCTTTCAGCAGATTCAACTTTTTTTCAAAGTTGTCAAAGGTATATCAGAATTCTTACCTACAATCTTCGGAGTTTCTAACTCGGAAACAGTACTCTCAATCATGGAACTTTCTCACACCTTTTTTTATTGGAGTTTTCGCTTTTGCCTCCTCTTTTTCGGAATTTTTAACTTCTATCTTTGCCGACTTCAGGGTTTTCTTGGATTCCTTTACAACAGTCTCTGGAATGTCTAACTTGGAAACCGAACACTGAACCTCGGAACTTTCAATATTTTCTGATTTAGATTTATGTTTTATTTCTCCCACATCTGAACCATCGTCTGTAGATTTTGGCGGATAGTTTCCATCTTTAAAATTTCTCCAATGTCCTGTCCAAATTTTGGCGGGTTGGTCAGTTCTTTCTCGATTTCGGAATTTTCTTCAACTGCTTTCTTTGGGGTTTTGCCTTTTTTTTACGTTTTGAATCTTTTCCATCAGATGATCCTACAACTTCCTTCAAGGATGTCGGACATTTATCTGATTCCTGAACATGAGTCTTTGGAGTTTCTAAGCTGGAAACTGTATCCTTGACCTGTGAACTTTCTTCAACTTTCTTCGGTGTGCTACGTTCCACCATGTCCATATGAGAATCTCCTCGAATTTCCTTTGCGGGTTTTAGAGTTTTTGCAGAACCAATGTCTTCTTTAACAGTCTTTGGAGTTTCGGAAACCATATAGTTTTTTTGTGGTGTTTTCGAGGAGACAGCTTCTTCTGGACTACTTTGTGGCGTATCAAAGACAGAATGTTCCCTAAAAGTGTTTGGAACAACGGTAAAATCAATAATTTTATCCTTCTGCGGACTTTTTGTCGTTACCTTCTTCGGAAGGTCGATGCTATCATTACTCTCATCCAATAAAGGAATAATATCATCCTTGTCTTCATCATTAACCGCTTTCCCATCCGGTGCCCATACGTCAACAGTCTTTGGTAATAGCATGACATCAGATTGTTTTTCGATTTCATGTCTGCAGACTGATATAAAATTCTTAATTTCA
Source organism: Euprymna scolopes (assembly GCF_053919585.1). Lineage (NCBI taxonomy): Eukaryota > Metazoa > Mollusca > Cephalopoda > Sepiida > Sepiolidae > Euprymna > Euprymna scolopes. Next base: position 93,618,813 of record NC_136484.1, read on the forward strand.
TCTTCTCCGATGTCTGGGAATTTACAAAGATCCGGAATCACACTTTCCAACATCTCTGCAGATTGCGACTCCATTTCTTTTTGTAAATGGACCACCGAGGAAGAATTTGGAATTTCTAATTCCGTAGTTTTATCCGAGACCGTTTCATTTTGTGTTTCAGCATCGGCTGCTGGAATTGTCTCGGATTTTTTCCTGTTTTGGGGAGATTTTTTATCACCAAGAGTTTGTTTAGATTCTGGAATGACTTCAAAAACTGTATTTTCTTTATTAGTTTCAGTTTTGGTTTCTTCAAGTGTCTCTGGAGATTTCTTATTCTTGGGAGATTTTTTCTCAGCAATTCTCGCACGGATATCAAAATTCTCTTTAGTTTCAGAATTGACTTCAAGAATATCCAAAACCGTTCCTGTATTAGTTTCAGCTGTGGCTTCTGAAATTGCCTCAATTGTAGCCGGAGAGTTTTCTTACTTTTGGGAGATTTTTTCTGATCCATCTTCGCACGAACATCACAATTCTCGTTACTTTCTAAAACGGTTTCTTCTTCGGGCGTTTCAGCTTTGGTTTCTGAAACCACCTCACTTGTATCTGGAGATTTTTTAGTTTTGGGAGATTTTTTCTCGGCAATTCTTGCTCGTACATCACAAGTCTCGTTACTGTCTGGGACGGCCTCAAGATTATCTAAAACCTTTTCTTCCGAATCATTTGTTACAGTTCGGAGTTCCGGAAGTTTCTCACTTGTATCTTGACATTTCTTAATCCTGGGAGATTTTTTCTCAGCAATTTCTTTAGTTCCTGAATCCATTTCAGCTTTTGGTTCCAACACGGTTTCACTTATATCTAGAGATTTTTTCTTCATTCTAGGAGATTTTCTCTCAGCAATTTTTGCTTGAACATCAGAATTCTCTTCAGTTTCTTGCACGGTTCCAAGAACACTTGATTTTTTAAATATTGGTGATTTCTTTGCTTCCTCAAAAAAAACTTCTGAAGAATTTTCTTTTGTTTCTACATTTTGAGCCGTTGCCAATTCAGCAGATTCCATTTCTTTGGATTTAGTTGGGTTTTGTTCGGCAGCGACTTCCGTCTCTATTTTGATAATCATCTCCAAGGCTCTGATTATTGAGGTAGGTCTGATGGGCGGGATTTCTTTGGAGAAGGTTCGATGACAATACCCCACCGGGTTTCCTGGGCCACTCAAATGTGATGTCGGTCCTACTATACACCACCCAAGATCTGTCCTGACAGCAAACGGATCGTTATCTTTACCTGCAATCACTTTCCTAGGTTTTAAGGCTGCTGCGCAGTCATACCCTATTAGCAGTCCAATAGGACAGTCTAACTCTTCCGGCATTTCTTTTGCTATATTAACGAGGTGTTTCCATGCTTCAGCAGTTTTACATGTAGGGATGCTATTTCTTTCCAGAGGAATGTATTCTCGCGTGTAGGTAGGAGGTAGCTCTATTTTCTTTTGCGAGAAATACCCTCTCACTTTTAGACCTGAAATGCGTTGGCAATTTTCAATTGTGTTTTGGCTGGCTATTGTTGACAGCTTCAACCGAACAGGTTCTGAGTCTGCTTTAATTATTTCACAAACATCTCGATTGATGAATGTGTTGCTACTCTGTGTATCCAATAAGGCATACACTAGTACTTCCGGACTTGCTGGATCTGAGCATGAGAGCCAAACTGGTATTATCATGGAGGTGTGATTGCTGTTGCTTGCCTTTTTACAATATAGGCTTGTAGCACCACTATTTTCCCTGGTTATTTCGACTTCTTTCGACCTGGGCTTGTCTTCATGAAGTGGTGTGGGATGGGCCAATCTGCAAATGTTGCAAGTAACCTTCTTCTTACAATCTTTTGCAAAATGTCCCACCCTGAGACAACTAAGGCACATGTTTTTGGTCAGGATGAAACTCCTCCTCTGGTCAAGTGATAGAGCCCGAAACTCCTCGCATTTGTATATGAAGTGGGCGTGCCCACAGAAGTGGCACCGCATAGGCTGTGATGTAGCAATCTCTGGACCATTCGGTTTAGGTTTATCTTGACCTTCCTTGATTTTGGGGTCCCTTCCTTTGGGTGAGATTGTTGATGTTGCTAGTGCACTAGCATGCAACCGAGTTTGTGTTCTTTCCGAGCTCCTTTCAGTTTGATTTAAAGCATGAAGGGAGGAAATTGGATTGCATGCTATTCGTGCTTCCTCCGACACAAAATCAGAAAATTCCTTAAAGCTTGGGTATGGCATGTTCTTATCTAAGGCCCTAGTGACATACCTATTCCAACGGTCTGTGACCCAACCAGGAAGTTTACGAAGTAGCTTTTGATTTTCTTCGCAGTCGTTCAGTACCTGCAGACCGGATATGTGTGGCATTGCACTGCTGCATGTTATAAGGAAGTCGCTGAAGTCCCTGAGCTTGAAGGATTCCCTAGGTCCGATTCTTGGCCACCCTTTGAGCTTTTCTCTAAACGCTCTTTGGATGACAAAGGGATGCCCATAGCGCTTCTGTAAAATATCCCAAGCTTGAGTATATGCCTCATCTGTCCGATAGAACATACCCTGTAATGCTGAAAAAGTTTCACCGCCCACATATTTTTTTAAATAGAATAATTTATGTGCTGAGCTCTTACAGCTCTCTTCTATCAATGATTTGAAGGTGGTGCTCCATTCAACAAATTCAAGTGGATCTCCTTTAAAAACGGATGGTTCTGGTGTGGGGAGTTTGGATATCAGTAAAGACTCCCTTAATACCTTAACAAGTGCATCCTCTCTTTCAATTTTGGGTGTGATTGGGCCACAGGCTGTCTGGAGGGTCTTACTTCTGGTTCTACTGAGGATAGATTCGTCTACCTGCAAAGCATCTTCCCCTTTGGACTTCTCCAGTATATTGCTGCCATCTGCTTCCGCATAAGCGTTGTACTCTGCCGCAATTATTTCCAGGTCCCTTTGGTTTTCAAGCTCTCTGAGGGTTTCCTTTAATTTGGAAATTTCCTGATTTCGCTGGATTTCCACTTGCTTAGAAGCCAGGCGTGCAGCTGCCTCAGCCTTTCTCGGCGATATTTGTGAACTTTGGCCAGAGCTTCGACTCAGTCTGGAAACAGTGGAGCCATAAACTGACCTAGCATCTTTTCTCTGTAACAAGTTCGAGAGAGATTTTTTAAC
>NC_136484.1:93624466-93709466 GCF_053919585.1 Euprymna scolopes
ATTAATTTATATATTGCTGACTATTATTCTCATATTTATTAGTTGTTGTTTCCATCTTTATTAGTCGTTGTTTCACAACGTTTTGGCCAACTATTCCTCTGACCTTCGTCAGCTGGTAACCGCGACGGATAGGAACTTCGAATCTCCTAACTGCATTCTCAGCCATCACTGCCATCCGTAGTTATTGTCGTCTCGCCAAGTTTTGACCAAGTAAGCATCTGGCCGGCTTTGGGTAGGTTTGAAACCGCTATCTTCAGACAATGCTCATCTGGAACCGTAGATATTCACTGTCTCTATCAAGTGCGCCACGATTGTCGATTGTGTTTGTCTTTATTCCTCAACACCACTACGTTCCATTCCCTGCATTGTGATAGCCTTCTTAATCTCTTCTCTCGTATATATTTATCGTTGACTTTCTTTCTCATATTGTCTGTTTTTAAACACACACACACATTTCATGTCATCATAAATTTGTCAAGACTGTTTGGCCTTCAAATTTTCTTCATATATTATTTACATTGTTCTTGTGATTTTCTATCACAAACATGTAATAATAAATCTAAAACCTTATTATGATATCAGTAAATAAGCGTTCTTTGTTATCCCTTTTCATCTATAAAATACAAATCGCAAGAAAAAAAATCTGCATTTTTTTTTTACCCCATGCTATCATTTCCAACAATAATTACCCCTTCTTCCCCCGAAAGCACACCTGATAATGTTGGACGACAAAAACCAAAGAAACAAATACGAAACCCACGCAACTAATCTGGATATCAGCTCATATCGTAATTGATATTAAGCAGGTGTCACACATGAAAAGATTCTGATATAAAAAAGAGAGAGACGTTTTTTTTTTCTTTTGTACTTTTTTATCGACAATATTCGATGTCTGGACACTCGTTTTGAGCGTTGCAATCCCCGCTTCCTTGGTACATATTCCTCTAGCGTTTTTTTTTTATTATTTGCTCTTTTTGCTTAATGTTTCTGTTTAGCGTGTAAAACAAGAAATTCTCAAGCTTTTGTTTCCTGCTGGACGACGTTCATCCTTATTTTGATCTAGTTGACTCTAATTCATATTTTAATTCAGTTGAATCCATTTGATTTCTATTTCTGGTCGACTTCATTGATTTCTAATGTGGCTGTGACACTGTTTTAACTCCTACTTTTCTCTATTGTTTTCCTTAGATTCCTACTTTGATCTGGTCAAATTCCTTAATGCCTATTTTTATCTGGTTGACTCTTTCTATATTCCTATTTTCATCTTTTAAATATTTGGATTGCTATTACGATCTGGTGAACCCCTGTGATTCCTATTTTGAGATAGTGTACCTCGTTCATTCTGATTTTGATCTCGTTAACGTCTTAGATTTGTATTTTTATTTGGTGAATCCCTTTCAATTCTATTTTGATCTGGCGAATCCCTCTGAATCTTCTTTTGATTTGGTTTATATTTTCATTGTTCTCTTTTATCTAGTGATACCCTATGATTCCTATTTTGAGCTGATGAACGCCTTTCATTTATATTTTGATCTAAGATACCTCTTTCATTCCAATTTTGATCTCGTTAACGTCTTTGATTTTTTTATTTGGATCTAGTGGACATCTTTGATTGCTATTTTGGTCTTTTTAGTTTCTATATTGATCTGCTGAACCTCTTCGATTCTTATTTTGATCTTGTGAACCCCTTTGATTCGAAATTGAATACGGTGGAACTCTTTCATTCTTATTTTGATCCGGTTCATCTTTTGTTATTGCTATTTTGATCTGGTAAACCAATTTGATTCCTATTTAGATCTATTGAACCTCTTCCATTCATATTAGTTACTCTCTTTGATTTTTATTTTAATCTGATAGACAATTTGGATTCGTATTTGGATCTCGTGAACCCTTATGATTCGTATTTTGATCAAGTGAACCGCTTTGATTTATATTCTAGTATAGTGAACTTCTTGGATTCTATTTTGATCTGGTGAACCCATTTTTTTAAATACCTATTTTGATCTGGTAAAAGATTGTTTGTTTTTTTTCTATTTGATCTGTTTAATATTTTTGATTGTTATTTTGATTTGATGAACGCCTTTGGTTCTTATTTTAATCTGATAATTATTTTGATCTGAGGAACCCCTTTGATACCTATTTTAATCTGGTGAACCTCTTTGATTTTTATGTTGATGTGGTTAATTCTTTGATTTCTATTTTGATTTGGTGAACCTCTTTGACGCCTATTTTGATCTGTATAAACTCTGTGATCCCTATATGTTTCCGTGGAACTTCTTTGCTTCCTATTTTCATCTGACGTATTCGTTAATTGTTATATTTTTCTCTGGTGGATATTTCCATTCCTATTTTAATATAGTGAATCTATTTGATGCTTGTTTTGCTCTGGATAACTTCCTTAACTGCACTTTAAATCTAGTTAGCCAGTCTGATTCCATTACATTTAAAACTAACCTTCTCTCTACCGTTACTCTTGATGCGAGGCAACTACATGGTGACAGGAACATATACTCTAATTAATGTTCTTCCCTACACCCGACAGAACGCCTTGCCACATTTCTCGTTTAATATCGAAATGAGTCTAAATTGGGTTGATGGATAACGTTAGTCCATGCGCTATGCACAATGATAACAAATGATTTCAATTGATTGAATGTGTTTCCTCTCAGCGAGCCTCGAATATGCTGATTTTAACGTCGCGGTGAGGTGAAAGAGTATAAATTTTTAGTTGGATGATAAAGCGACACGTCACGCTGAGAAGAAAGGGGGAACTCAGAACAAAATTATTTTTGCTCGTTTTTTTTTTTTTTTTTTTATTCATTTAACTATATTAATACATAAATTCACGAATGGATATGCGTTTTTGCTTCTACATAACGTTTGCTTATTTATCACTCACTCACAATGGTAAGATGTGATCCAAAATCGAAGAGTATGACTAGAAAAGCTAGAGGAAGAGAACTCTGGCATAGAAAATATCTCTTGGCAGCTCTGTCTGTATTCTCCGGTAGCGACGCTTCATGTCATTGGCAATAAATTAATCCATACTCAGAGCAGGAGAAGGCGAAGAACTGCACAAAGCTATACAATATCATCCAGCCATGGCCCAGACTCTGATTAGACTCTGGCGAATAAGACATAGAATTAATTTAGCTAGCAGAAGTGTTCAACGTTGTTCACGAGAGTAGTAAATAACGTGTTACTAGTCCAGAATTCCTCCTCACTCTATGAAAAAAAAAATTTAATCCGTCTGATATACATATCTGTGACAGAAAGAAAATATCGTACACCAAAAACCACTTGAATGGATCAAGCAGTTTTACTTTCAAATAAGAAATTCAAATTTTATCGCTCAACTGCAAGCGACGATCTTACAACAGCATGTCGAAGGAACCATGGATATAACTCCAAATCAAGATTTAAGAAAGTCATTCTTAGCAAGAACGGACCGAGAGAAAGAGAAATAAAGAGGAGGGTATAGGTAACACTTGGAAAATGGAATTTTTAAAAATATGAAGCTAAGCTATTTACCTCATTGTGATGATGTGACAAAGTTGAAAAATGGGATTTGAAAAGCGATCACTCTAGAGGAAGAGCATTCTGGCCTGCAAAAGAATGCACGGACAGGCCCGTCGGTATTCTCCATTAGGAGTGCCTCATGCGAATGGCAATAAACTAACTCCTTGTCAAAAGGAAAAGCAAAGTCTGGAAAGATGAACCTACTAGAACTGCACAAGACAAAAAACATACCTCACTCAACAGGAAACAAGACATTTCACCAATGGTCTAGACTCTATTGGCTTTGATGCTGAGGTAAAGAAGTGAAAAATTCTTTAAGGCAGCCAAAAATATAACAGCAATAGCCGATATTTTTATTTTGTTCTTCGTATATTTGCTATTTATCTCCGGATTTTTCGAGATTGGTTTGACTCAAACATATGCTGTTGGCTAGGTAAAAATAAAGACACTACGTTTCGTGTGATGAATGATGACTGCTGTCCAATTGGCCGTTTGACCGGTAAAGTTTGCTGAGCACAAACCCCAGGACAAAATAGTGGCAGACTATCAAACGGTGCCGGGGATTTGATAAGTCTGTTCACGAAAATGTTAAAAAAAAAAAAAAAAAAGGACATGGCTCAAGACGATTGGAAGCGTTCGGTTGATCCTGGAAAAGCTGAAAAACAAGATGTCGAGAAGAAAAACAATAACAAAAAGAGAATGTATTAGGTTAGTGCAAAAAATAATGTCTTTTTTGACATTCAACTATATATATAAAAACGATATTATTTTTGCACCAACCTAATAGATATTTTAAGATGTGTCCATTTGATCTACGCGTTTAACGATGCATTTGCCTTTTTTTCTACGCGTTACAAACCAAAAGTGCATGGATTTAAACTTACTAAATGGTTAGCAAAGCAAATAATTTGTCGACGTGAAGCGAAATGATTATTGTGGCGAGGGGGGGGGGAGGGACATTCGGGACTGCGCTAACTACATTTGAATGCCCGACCGAACGTGGTCGAAATTCGGGTGCTTTTCCAAAATGTAAGCTATCGATTTTATAGAATCAGAGTTAGGAAACATTCGCTAATTCACAAATTGGAAGGGCACTGAAAAGACTACCGAGAAAAATAAAATATACTCGCTTTTAACGGCAACAATATATTTACAAAACAATACTAAATTTATTAGGCATGTGTGTTAATCTAATCCAGACTTAATCTCATCAAAGTTCTACTAAAACATATACGGTTTCTTTTAATTAAATACACGATATAATCACTTTGATGCACCGGTTTCGGATGGATTACCGACATTAAGAGACGCTGTCTCTGGTCAGTACTAAAGCGCGTTACGTTGTAAGTGTTGCATGTGCTTATTTCGGCATTGTTTCTGGCCGTCCTGAACTTCCCCAAAATCCATACGAGGATAAATGTTAATAACACGATTGGACCGTTAATTAAATGATGAAGAATATCGTGAGAGGATTCAAAATGAATGGAACTAAGAAAATGTGATTATATTTGTGGACGGTTTATCCCACGTATTTGTCGACATTTAACTTCAACGATGATAAAGGTTGTCTACAAGAAGACCCTTTATGATAGATTTGATCATTTTTTTCGTTTTACTGCCGAGTCGCTATTAATCAAGGCTAAAATACATTCATAGATAAAGGTTAATGAGATGAATATATTGTCAATTAAAGGATGAAGAATACTATTCGACGATTGAAAATTAATATTTGCATGAATACAATTATTTATGAAGATAATTTATGATAAGTATATGCCGTAAGTATATTTGTAAACGATCGCTTTGTAGTGTGCAGTGAAATGGTCCCGCGATAATGTGTTCCGTATATGTGAAGTTCTTGGAAATACACTCTGCTCATGGAAATTCTGTTTGTTGCTAGGCACACAGAGGCAGAAAGGAAAACTTTTGACAGTTGTTGAGCTGTATATAACAAAAGAGCTCACCTTCCCACTAGATTCTGAAGTCGATTTAGTGCGCTGTCAAGGTAAAAAAACTAGTGGTATGAACAACATCTCGCTAGATGTGACAGAAGTACTCATTTTAAGACGTATACTCCTTTTCGCCAGCAATGACTACGACCAAGAGAAGTATTTACTCTCGTTCACTTAAGAGAAATAGAAGCCACAACACGTGTAGGTAGGGAGTCCAAATACCCTGTCTGTACTTTTCGTGTAAATCTAAATGTATCTCATTTATTAATATACTTTTGTACTAACAAGCGAGACGTTAAACTGTTTTAAATATCAATTGACATTTAACATGATCAATAAATATCGGTCCTGACAAATATTTGATGCTAGTAATAAAATACATGATTTCTATAAAGTACTAACCTTCATTAGCTATATTCAAACAATTACGCGTCACACTTGTCTTCTTTATAATTCTCCTTTACCCACGGTGTCCTAAACTCCTCACCTCTGTCCAGCGGTTTTTGACGATCTGTCTAGTTCTTTGAAGTCGTCAATTCTTTCTAAACTTTCAACGTTATGTAAAAGAAATTCTTACACATCACAAATAACATTCATTTGCTCGTGCCTCATTTTTTTTTAACTCTCGAATCTAGCTAGAGTTAAAATTTAGCGATTTGTTGGAAATTTTTATCAAGGGCTTGAAGACACTCGGGGATAAGAGTTGATGAGAGTCTTAGTTGGATGATGGCCAATATTGTGAGAGGATTGAGAACGATTGGTGGAATGGTCAGAATTTGATTATTCAAGATTACGAAAAGAATTTGTTAATATTAGACTTGAAAACGACTGTGTAACTCAGCTGGGAAGCAGCCCAGTGGTATCGTATTCTACAGATGTGAATCTTTTCAAAAAAAAATTGTTCATACTAGTTCTACCAGATCAGACTGCCTCAGGATACTGATATCCTAGCCTAAAATGCACCAAACATTGATGCTGTCTTACATTTCTCTTCGTAAAACTTAATCATGTTCTGCAAAACCCCCAAAACGAATAGAAGTTTTCATCTAAAAAGTATTGTTGTCACATCTGGGAAGGAGTAGCTCGAAGCATCCTATTCTGCCTTGACAGAGTTTATACTCCACTTCGAGCCTAGTAGGGGATGTCTTTTTCTCTTCTCTGCAACCTCTTTCCAATGGAAGAGACATTGCTAGCCTGTCTCTGCTCTATCATTATTTTCGTGGCAAATGCTCGTTTGAGCTCCAATCTCTGGTTCCCCCTTGCCAAACTTTCACGAAAATCACTCGCCTAGCTGAAACCACTATCAATAATTTCCCACATTTTATTTATGCCTAAACCTAAACGTAGATTCCCTGAACAAAGCTTCTTTCTTAGAACTGTCCGCCTGTAGAACTCTGTTCCGTTTGCCTGCTTTTCAACTCGCTATAATGTGGTCGTATTCAAGTTTAATGTAAACAAGTTCTCGATGAGCTGTCCGCTTCACTAATTCAGTTTACCAAATTTCCACTACTAACGATTACTACGCTATTATTTCCAATGACTACTGGACTCTCATTAACCGTATCCTCGAGTGGTCCCCGGGCCTTCATAAGTGATGACTCCTTTGTAAAAAAAAACAAAAAAAAACAATGAAACCCAAGAGCGTGAATAAATATTTGAAGAAATAAAGAACCTGAAGCATAAAAACGTTCATAAAAATAACTGGATTTGGTATCAAATAACCTAAAACGGGTTGATATGCCGCAAAACAACCAAACCAAACAGCAATGATAAATGTATGAAGATATAAAGAACTTGAAAGATTAAAACTTTTACGAAATAAGTGGATTCGTGATTAAGTAATCCGAAAAGGGTTGATATGCCGCAAAACAAAACAACAGCGGCTAAAATTTTGTATATGATATTTAATTTTTAATTTTAGGTACGCAGATTTTTTTTTTTTTTTTTTCATCTGTGTTTTTGATCTAGTAGATTTCGAAAATTTCAGTTAGTGACATTGATTCTAACACGGTTTCCAATACCATATTTGTTCTCGGTAATTGTCACCAGACTACGTTAACATTTTTGTTTCTTGCTCCAAACAATGCGTGTTGCAATGTAGACGTGAGGATTTATTAATCGAGATGACTATGTGGGAAGTTGAGCAGCGAGATGTCTGTTCGCTTTACATTTAAACCTTTTTCCCCATTAGTACAATCAGGGACGCAAGAGAAAGGAAATGAATTGCATTCCAAAGTCTAGCAGCCCGAGGACAATAACTATTAATGTAGAAGACTTTCCAGCATCTAGGTATCCCCAAAAGAAGGAGAGTATGTACGTCGAGGGTGTCACAAGTGGTATTAGTTTATCAGAACGTATCCTATTAAAGTACTTGTAAAACGGACCCAGGGGAATACAACATTGTGGGCAGCGATGAGACAAGAGTTGGGGCTTTGCCATTAGTGAGGATCCTATTAAATATAACAAAATATTTGTTGATAAGAGCATTAATCTTATGGAGTCCAAGAAATATATTAAATCAACTTTATCTCCTGTATATTTAATTTTCCATTGGCTTCAGCAGTTTTGTACTTGCCTTGCTTTCTTCCACCCCCGCCCCAGCTTTGTTGTTTTAAAGTTTATTTAGATAACGAAACGTACGTGAAAAAAATATCCACATCAGCAAAATCTGGTAACGAAAACCTTTGATCTGAGCGATTATAATTGGAAATGTCTATCGTTGTGAACTGGAAAAGCGATCCGAGTTAAATCGAGGTCAAAAGATCAACCGTTTTAGTTTATTTTTATTTGTCTCTTTTTTTCTTTTTTCTTTTTCTTTTTTTTTTTTTTGTGGCGCGGGGTGGTGGTGCTAATTTTAATTAAAAATCTGTCAGATTTCGATATCCAACAAATTTTGGTGTTTTTAAAAATTCTCAAAAAGAACCTCTTCACTGGAGAGATTTTATCAACACGCAGAAATTTAAATTTAAGATGAATAAACACCTTGCTGCCCATCTCCCCATTAAGGATGCCCCCAATATAATTCTGGCCCCTAATTACAATAAACTTTGTGTTTCAGTGGCAATGTATCTTGTTTGGTGTGTGTGTTTTTTTTTTGTTTATTTGTTGTTGTTTTTTTTAAATATTTATTTCGTTTCGGTTATTCTGTATTTTAACTTGTTTTTTTTTTTTTTGTCAGTGACGAAAAGCTCATAAAAACAAGACGAATTTCGATCATATCAGCAATGATAGAACTGCATTTTATCTCTCGCTCATCAATTATTCTTAATTCAAAACATGCTTTCTCTCCAATAAATTATTTTTTAAACATTCAAAAAAATTATTTTTTGACAATAAATTATTTTGAAAACATCCTTTACGATCTTCCAACTTTCTTTTACAAATGGATCACCACTTATCAAGGTCAGGAGGCTACTCGAGGATAAGGGTGGATGCGTGTGCGGTATTCATCGGGAAAATAGCGTAGTAATCGTTTGTAGTGAAAATTTGGTATTATTAGATCATTTAAGGGAACGGCTCTATAAGAACTTGTTTACATTGGACTTGAAGACGACAATATAGTAGTCAGCAAGAAAACGGACCGACGGAACAGAGTTCCACCGATGAAGAGTTATAGGGCCTAATCTTAAAGCTAAGTTAATTGGCAGCTACTTGGAAGTGGCTGGTTGTAAACATTATCAATTGTAAAACGCTTGTCTGGAAATGGGGGGGTCATTTTACTTTAAATTTATACATAAAACTGGTTCCATACTTTTAATTCTAAAATAATTGCAGTTTTTTTTTTCTCTCTCAGTTAAAATTGTTCACATGTAAACGCAAAAAAAGCTAGAATCTCTATTTTTTTGGCGAGGGTAATCAGCAGAAAATAGTAATCTACACATTGACAGAAAAAATGTCTCTCTCATTACGGTCTTATTTTTAAAGGTAAAAAATTGATGTAACACCGTCGTAACAGACAATACAGAACCGCAAATTAACCGAAACGAAATTGCTTCAACAAAAAAGTTCAAAACAATGCGACTTTTCTTTCCTTTCAGTAAATGATATGTTCTTTTTTATTTTACGTTTTGATCCCTCAACAAAAAGATGGTGGACCTGTAAATTCACCCTCGTCCGTTCGTCTCTTCGTCCTTCCCTCTTTCCGCACTTTTCTCAATAATCTTGGAATCTTTTGAAATTTTGCACAAACATTAAACATGATATGAGTAAAACAGCAACAGAACGGATTTTCCGGGAAAACTCTGCCCCCCAGGGGTGCTTTCGGTTTAAAATGGCTAAAATTTACACTTTTGTGCTTATTAAAAAGAAACTTCATACCTTTCTGAAAAGTTGTAGCTAACTGATTTTGTTTGTCTATGCTTCGCAATAACTCTTAGGTGTGTCCCAGTGACCCTTTTAGGGCTAATAAAAACAGTCCATTTTTGGGACTATTTTTACCATATTTGCCCAAAATTTTCTGTGTATGTCTATTTAGCAGTTTTGCATGGTGCTGAACTCAATTTCATCTCACCAGGATTTGACGTCTCCTGGGAACTTTTAGTGGATAAATGGAGGGGGGGGTCAAATGCTGAACTTAGCCATTTTTATGCCTCGTTCACTGTGAACTTAATGGGGACCATGCATGCTTCAGTTATTTTTATTCAAATTCTAATTTAAATCAAGTCATTTTAAAGGATTTGTTATGGGAGTTTTCTCCCACTGCAAGAACTGTGACACCAGGATAAGACAGTTGGATTGAGAGTCAGCTCCCTCGAGGAGGGACACTCTGACCTGTAAAATGTGTCTAGGTAGCGCAATTGGCATTCCTTGGCAAAAGCGCTCCAGGCGATTAGCAATAAATAAATCTCTTCTCACAGAGAGAAGACATAATCTGCGACGGTGGACCTCCTAGAACTGCTCAGAACCATCATTACACCGCAATCCATAGGGACTAGATCTTTACAAGAATTGTCTAATGTTTGTTGATTTTGAAGCCGAGGAAAGAAATCTCTAACCGGATGCAATCTGTTGGGGAAATCCTGCAATTTTTAAGCGTATATTATTATTATTATTCGTTTTTCGTTAAACTAATACTGGTTTATATAGGGTGTCCCAAAAAGATGTATACACACTCCTGAACAGTCTTTGCACTTCAACAGCGTTTTCATGCTTCCAATAACATTTTAAAATGATTTTTTTTCTTCAAAGTTTAACTTCCATCATTAAGATCGATGAGTTTAATCTGCAAAGAAAAAAAACATTTGGTTCAATTTTATTTATTTTAATTTTTGGGACACCATTTATATATATATATATATATATATATATATATATATATATATATATGTGTGTGTGTGTGTGTGTGTGTGTGTGTGTGTGTGTGTGTGTGTGTAGTCTCAGAATAAAATAAAAGTTACAGTTAAATTTATCAAAATGATCTAAAATATATTATAAATATTAAAGAACTAATATTTATAAAGTAATCACAACCTCTTTTCATTCTACCTATTTATGAATTATTCCACAGATTTCGGCCTTTTGGATTATTTTGGACCATCTTCCAATTACGCGATTTCCTTGGATTTTACTTGTGTGAATGGAAATTTAAACTAACTTTCTTGGATTTACATTTTTGGATTTTACCGTCATTGGATACTTTACTTTTCACCAGACTATGCATTAACCTGAAATCAACTTTTTCTTCACCCTATTCCCTCTGCTTCACTTTTTGTTATCAAATAAGATCTTTGACTTACTTGCAGTTTCATCAAATACTTTTGAAGCAAAATCCGATCCCGCATTTTGCTAATTCCTACCCTCTGATGAGAAGGAAAGTATTTCTTCGAAGCTCCGCGGATTAAGGATTATCCATTTATTTAGTGTTTCCTTTTACAATTAAATATGTTCTTAACTCTTTTTCAAAGTGTTTTTAACATTTTTATTAACTATTCGCTCTTTATATATATATATATATATATATATATATATATATATATATATATATATATATATATATATATATAAAGCTGAACATGTGTGTGTGTGTCTGGTCACGAATCTCCTATATAGCCATATAGGAGACTGTTTTAAAAAACCGATTACATATAATGATAGATGTATCGAGACACAGGAATTGGTATGTCTGATTTGGCAGAACGGTGATTCATTAAAATTGTGGGGTCTGCGTTCGCGCCTGGTCCACAAAGTATGGAAATAAAAAAAATTAAATTAAAAAAAAAACGGTTACAAGTGTTTTTGATATATATGTACATAATAATATTTTGATACGTATGTTTTAACTTAAATAGGGATGGTATAATAAAATTGTAGGGTCTGCGTTCGCGCCTGACCTTCATAGAATAGAAATAGGCACAAACTTTTATAAAGACTTTTCGTATGTATCTGGGTAAGCATACTTTGATAATTATGTTTCAGTTTGAAAAAATATGGTATAATAAAATTATGGGGTGTTTGTTCGCACCTGACCTCCATAGAATGGAAATATGTCAAAGTTTAAGAAGGTTTTGTAATATAGATCCACAGAATATTGTGATAAGTGTTTCAGTGTGAACAGGTATGGTATAATAAATTATGGGGTTTATCTAATTTATTTTTACTTTCATCATATTTTGCTTTGGTTTTGATACCCTCAAATTCAACCCAAATTTACAACCCTTCCTGTTCATAATCTATCATATTTTCATAAATCAGACTCCATTTTCTGTAGGCTTTTTTGGAACCCAGGTACTTTTGCTAGTATATATATATATATATATATATATATATATATATATATATATATATATATATATATATGATACTAGCAAGGGGGTCTGACGTTGTCAGGGCTTTAATGAGGATAAACAAATATTTCACTACGCCGTACTTCTATTGCTATCGAAATCAATGAAATTGCCCATTTTTTAATCAAGTCGATTGTCTGCTTGATTTAATTGGGGGTCACCGTGGTGTACTTTGGTGAAGGTTCACATGCTTCCCTGCAGTGACTATGCCCATAATGCATAAAATTCTACATTGCACTGTAGATAATCTCCATTTTCTTTTATGAAATCATTTGCAAATAATGGCTCCAATATTTAAGTTTAAAATGCAAAAGTCAAGTAATAGTGATCAGTTGTGCTCTAAACATAAGCATTCATTTTAAACGCTCCCCTGTCTTATCAAAGAGCCAACTGTTGATTTATGAAATTCCTTTTACTTAATCAATTGAAGTAAAGTTAAACGTACAAGTATTATGGTTGAGCTGTGTTCTAAAAAGCAACTTTATATATATATATATATATATATATATATATATATATATATATATATATATATATATATATATATATATATATATACAGGGTCATCAGTATTTATGGTTACAACTTAAAGTGGTTATATTTAGGAAATTAAACAAAATTTAGAATTTAAATATATTATTGTAGAAAAATCAATAGAAAGTTAACACACAAAATATTATTCGATGTGTCCATCATCTGCGTCAATAACTAGTTGAAAACGTTTAGGAAAAGCCTTACATGTGTCACGAATTACTTTTTGGAGAACTTTGGCTCACTCCTTTTGCAGTTTGACCTTCAGAGCTTCCAAATTTTGATGATGAGTGGCCGAGACCTTTCCCTCAAGGTATGACCAGATCCTAAAATCAAGGGATTCAGATCGGGGGAAGATGGTGGTGGGGGGGTCATTCCTCTTTGGCAATGAAGTGCGGGACATTCTTGAAAAGCCACTCCTGAGCTCTCTGGTCCCATCTGATGGTGCGGAGTCGTGCTGAAAAGACCAGGGACGTTTTGTGAAGTGCTTCTATGCTCAGGGTAACAATGCGCCAACGGGGATGTCATCTTGATAGTTTTGCTGGTTCAATTTCACCCCCTGGTCAACAAAAAAGAGGGGACTTTGACCGGGCTCTGTCACGGCTGCCCAGACCATCACTGAGGCGGCACATTGTTTCCTTGTCACCACTCAGGATCCTTCGTCCCCATCCCTCAACCAAACCCGGTCGTTTTGGGTGTTAAAGTGGTGTTCAACATCAAATTTCTTCTCATCACTGAAACGAGATTTGGTAGCGTGCCATCCTGAATGCGGGAATGAAGAATCTGGGATCTTTGGAGTCGTTTATCAACAACTTGAGCAGAAAGGTGTTGTTTCTTTACATGCTTGAATGAGACATCTTCATGTCCTTTCAGAGTACAGTTGACATGATCCCATACGACACTCTCAGCTCTTTAGCTAGATTCAGAATGGATCTTGTAGGATTCCTCCTGATCTTTTCTCTGATGGATTTAACAAGTTTAGGGATTCTAGCTGTTCGAGGCCGACCTTGCCCTGGCCTATTCTGAATGTCTCCAGTCTCCTCAAAACGTTTTAAAGTCCTCCACACCAGCATTCTGTTCACTTCCAGGCTCTTACAGATATCCTGGAGTTTCCTGCTTTAAACAGCTCAACAATTGCAGTACGCTGGTCTAAAATACTACCCATGGTTATATTTTGGTATCTGAAAGAATAAAGATTCATGAATAAGTGTCAAAAATAGAGGAATACAGAGAAAAATGATTAAAATTATAGTTTGAAATAGACTGTAACGCTAAATATTGATGACCCTGTTTATATTCATTTTTAGTATATATATATATATATATATATATATATATATATATATATATATATATATATATGCTAAAAAGGAATATTTTCGTAAATATTAACTAATAGAAACTCTACTCGTTTAAGAGGAGCAAATCATAAATTAAATTAAAAAGATGACAAACTAGTTGCATAGAACTTTGCAAATTAAATCATCAGGTCAAAATAACTTTTATACTATGTTTTTTTCGAAGTTAAATGTTTCTCATTAGAAGCGTAGAACAATCGGCATTATAACACTATAATAATCCAGTGTCGGTATGTCTCCCTCTCTCTCTCTCTCTCTCTCTCTCTCTCTCTCTCTATATATATATATATATATATATATATATATATATATATATATATATATATATATATATATATATACAGGGTCTTAAATATGTCAGCTTACCTTTTAGCACAACCCGATTATGGTTACAATCCAACTCCCCAAGCCATAAGCCACGAGAGACAAATGTAAATGTCTACTCGCTTTTAACGGAAATATTTTTATATTTATTTTCATCGTCCTTTTTCGATCGATAACGCACACCTACAATTGTATTTGATATATTCTCGGATCCGGATAGTTCAAAACGAAAACAATACAAATGTACTCCATTTTAATTATATTATCAAGCTTGCAATAATTAAAACAATTGTAGTCGTATTCCAAACACGATGCTTACCCATAACACTGACCTACACTATTTTACAATTCACCAGTTCTATTCAATATACTGTGATTTTTTTAATCGTCCGAAGTAATTTCGGTATAAGAACAATAACTACAAATTTTGTTTAAATTTTTGCCTTTTCTTTTTTTTAATCGAATTTTTTTTTCTTTTTCGAATTGAAAATGTTTGGTTAAATGATTTATATAATTGACTAAAAAGATCGCTAAACTTCTGGTCAATCACTGCCATTAATAGTGATTTTTATTTTAATATTTCTTCGGTTTAATGCCGATTAAATACATTTTTTTTTTAAACTCTATTGAAACAAAATCCGCGACATAAAAAACAATATCTACGTAATGAAATTCTTTGATCCGTGCGAATATAATTAAAATGGGTATCGATCATCATGTTGTAAATTAGTAAAATCGACTCTTGTTAAACTAGGGCCAAACAAACGATTGGTTTCTATCTTTTATTTATTTAATTCCTTATTTGTTCTGTTTTTTGTGTGTTTTTGTATGTTTTTTTGTTTTTGTTTTGTATTTAGATTTTCACAAAAGCGATCAGATTTCATATTAAAACGATTTTCGAAACTTTACAATTGTTTTAGCAGTCTTTATTTATTTATGTTAGCTTTTATTTTTATCGCCATACATAGACAAATATGCAAATAAACACACCAAATTGTTTGGAAATAAAAAAAAAACCACTGTACTACTTTATTATCTAAATCAGTTTCTCTGTCACGTTAACATTATTTTTATTCCGGCTTTGTCGCTTTAACCATTTGGGGAGTTATTCAATATCCTTTTATTTGGAATAACAGTATCAGTGTTCACTAATGGGCCGAGATATCAAGGTTCAATCCTCAGCTGAGTTATACTAAAAACTAAAACATGGTAATTGATATCACCTTTCTAAACACTCAGCAATATAAGATGAGAATCAAGTAGTAGTGGAGTAATTCTGGGAAAGGAGTGGCACCCTACATCTCGGTGTAGGAGCATATAAAAAGGGAGCATTCGGGTCGCTGTCGACTATGGACAATCGCTCTACTTTTATTTTTATACCGATACCGAAACGCAATACCAATTCCCAACGATTATCTGTACCTAGTAATTATACATGACTGCATATTAAAACAGGGGGTCGTTTTGTTGTAGAAAACACACAGCTCCCACCTCTACTCCCCTAAAGTTAACAAGGACATGCTGGATATGCATTTCTCTCCATACCTTTATAGTCTCGTCGGCACCCTCTCACGCATGGTGGCAGTCTGTCTATCTAGGTCTATTATTTAGCAGGATAACTAATAAATTCCTTTTAATTCGTAAAGAAAAAGGTAATGGAAGGGATGTTTATTTTCTCAAACTGAATATATACTACACTTAAAAATATTTATTTGTATTTTTTTTAATTAGAGTGTAAAACAAATGATTTACAAGGCCATTAAAAAGTGTGGGAAGAAGCAGATACTATACTTTAATCTTAGTCTGAATTTGATGACTTGCCTTCCGCACTGACGTTGTACATTTGGAGTGGGAAGAAGCTCTCATCTCCTTACTGCTTCAAAATGGAGTGATCGCTGTTGTTAGCAATCCATCATAAATCCAAGAGTCACATGACAAGCAATAAACTCAAATCCCATCGGAAATGAGGAGACGAATGGGGTAATCGCTTCACTATTACGAAACGGAGGGTGTAATGCTTGGGAGTATAGCCTCCTGTGAGCAAACATATGCCATACTTTGATCCAAGACTGAAGGCCAGATAAATTGTATGCAATAAGTTGAACACAAAGTGTTATTTTACTCCTTTCTTGTATTGTTCGTTTACATCTTTCCAAAACCCATTGAACAAAATGGATGCTCTTTGTTTTTAATCACTTACTGAACAATCAACATTTATTGAGGCTAAAATCCACTCGAGGATAAGAATGTATGAGAATGATAGATTGTAAGTTGAATGGGAAGGAATAATATGATAAGATTGTAAAGAATGAGGAATAGAAAGAATAACATTTAATTACTTATGGCGAGTATTTGAAGAAAACCATGACGTTACGTGAATTTGAAATAGATAGAACAACGGGCCGTGAAAATTCTACTGTGAGTAAGTTGATAGCATGATTTTTTTTTTTTTTGCTTTTTGTTTTTTTGCATGGTGTGGTCTGTAGGTTCACACGCCACACGCAATTTTTTTTTCATTAATTGCAAAGAATTTAATAAGACTTGAAAATGTACGTGTGTTTTTTTTTGTTTGTTTTTTTTTTTTTTTGCATGACGTGGTCGGTAGGTCAAAACCTGCACGTAAATTTCTTAATGTTTTTTTCGTTAACTTGAAAGATATTTATATGTCATAATTAAAAAAAAACAGTAGGTTCTCTAAGTGCAATGTAGAATAACATATATTTTGGACTAAGTTACTGCATGGAGGTATTTGAAGCTTCCTCCCGGGCGATTCCACGCATTTCGATGTTTAGACCCAAAATAGGCTTAATACTTTGTTAAAGACCGCAAAGATAAAATCTTTTTAACTTTAACCCTTTGGAAGCTAAACTTTCAGAAAAAAAAAAACGATTAAATAGCTTGTCCTATGTCTGAATACTTTTTATGTAAAATTACAAATGTTTAGACCAAAAATTGGCTGATTAAATTGGTAGAGACCGCAGAGGTCAATTTAAAAAAAAAACATTTACCTCAATTTTGACTCCTTAACATTAAATGTTTTGGGCTCAAATCAAATTATAAAGTTAGACCCATGTCCAAGTAACCCATATTTAAAATTTCAAGTCTTTAGATCCAGAATTGAGGGGGAGGGGGTTGGTAGAGTTCTTAAAGGTCAAATCGTTGAACGTTGACCCCTTAACAGCCAAATATTTGGCCGAAAACTGATTAAAACAAATTTCAAAACTCTCAATACACATTATCTTTAATCTCGAGTCTGTAAACCGAAAATTGACAGAGTTATTGGGTAGGGAAGTGTACACAGAGAGCCAGACACACACACACACACGCGCGCGCACGCACACACACATACACACACACACACACATGTTCACGTTTCTATATATACTAGCATTTCAGCCCGGCGTTGCCCGAGTGTTTGGAGGTGTATGTTGAGCAAAAAAAAAAAAAAAAAGAAAAAATGGTAGTATGAAAGCAGGCTCGAACCCGTACCGCGAAGGAGGAAAAAAAAAACGGGGGGAAAAATCTGACGTCTTTGCTGTTACGACCACCGCCAAACGGGAAGTGACGCAGGTTTTAATTAAGGCAAGACAATCGAAAAGAGGGAATGACTTTTGAAAATATCGGTGAAAAAAGCGTCCCCTCCCTGTAGAAAAGTGCCCAGTTGAGGCTGAAGAAATTAATGTTTTTAGCCCATTTTTCGATATTTGTCGTCTGAAGGGTAGAGGTTTAAAACGATACTGATCTCATGAAAATTCATCGCCTCCGTCGAAAGTTCAGGCAGACATGCAAACATACATACATTTATATATTGGTAGCTCAAATTTTCGACCCAAACCGATTAAAAGGCTTGCCCTATCTCTGAATACGCTTTATGTAAAATTACAAATGTTTAGACCAGAAATTGTCTGAGTAATTTGGTAGAGACTCCAGAGGTCAAATTTTATTTAACCTTCACCCCTATTATGACCCCTAACATTTATTGTTTTAGGCTCAAATCATGTTATTAAGTTAGATCCATGTCCAAGTAAGCTATATCTAAAATTCCAAGTGTCTAGACACAAAATTGACGGAGGAGTAGAGTTCTGAAAGGTCAAATCGTTGAACTGTGACCACTTAACAGCCAAATTTCTCGCGGGAAACGGATTACAAAGAGTTTTCCAAATCTCAGTACCCTGTATATCAAATTTCGAGTCTGTAGACTGAAAATTGACAGTTATTGCGTAGGGAAATGTATACACACAGACACAGACAGACAGACACTTTCACTTATATATATATATATATATATATATATATATATATATATATATATATATATATATATATATCAGGTTGCAAGAAAGTTCTTGCGGTGTTTAACTTTAATGCAGATGAACATATCTCAGCTTAAACCAAAAAATATTGATCGAAATAAGCATCATAAAAGTCAACACACTTTTGCAACGTTTTATGTTAGTAACGTCAAAATCTTGTGTTCTGGTGGCGTTGAAATCGTTGAAGACGTTTTTTTTTATATATCGCTTAGGTTTTTGAAGCATTTCTCCCGCAGAAAGTTGTCGGAAGGCTTGAAAAAGTGATAGTAAGTCTGGAGACAATGGCGGATGAGGCAGCGTTTCGTAGACCAATTCGTTCAAATTCTGCAGGGTCGATTTAGCAACGTACAATCGGGCATTGTCGTGGAGGAGAATTGGGTCTTTTCTGTTAATGAGTGCTGGGTATTTTTGCTGAAGTTTCTAATGCCTTTCATCCATTTGTTGACAGTACTTTTCCACATTAATGGTTCCGCCTGCATTCAAAAAACTAATGGATTGGACCGGTCACAAACCACCAAACAATTAGCATAACCTTCTTTCTGTGCAACTCTGGCTTCGGGAAGTGTCTAGGAGCATTGTCGGCGTCTAACCACTGATCTGATCGTTACCAGTTGTCATAAAGAACCCACTTTTCACCCCAAGTCACAACCCAGTCGAAAAACGAGTCGTTCTTGTTGCGTAAAAGAAGGGAAAATTACAATCCATAACGGTGGGTTTTTTTTGGGGGGGGTCGTTTAATTCGTGAAGCACCCATTATTAAGATTTTTGTCTTTCGAATCTCTCTCAATGGGTTGGAAATCGTCCTATACGTTACGTCTAATTCAAAAGCAAGTTCTCGAACAGTTATGTGTGGATTAACTTCGACTAATTGATCGTTGTCAACCACCGATTGCCGATCACTACGCACACCATCTTTAATACTCTTCTCCCCCGCTACAAAATTTCTTAAATCATCACTGTACTGTGTGTTCAATAGTAGTTTCTGTGCCAAACGCTTCGTCGACATCATGAACTGTTTCAGCAGCTTTTCGGCCTAGCTTGAATGGAAATAAGAAATAAGAGAGTATATCATGTCATGTCGAGATCACTTTTTACAAACTCTATTCATTACATTAAGCTGTATTTCGGCAATAACGCGTCGAATCTTATGCTCCAAGTTGTCTGTTTTGTCTGGTTCACCAACATAGACATGCGATTTTTACATATCCCCCCAAAAGTAATCTACTGGCGTTATATCGCACGAACGAGTTGTCCAGTTGACAGGTCCATTTCTTGAAACTATTTTTTTCTTTCAGTAAACTGAGCGTATCATTTGCAATTTACAAAGGTTATTCGGGTGTCAGTCCTTTCGTGATGAATTGGCAAACCAAGGTGCACTAAAAATTATCGATAGTTGCCAAATCTGCAATTAAAGAAAATAGAACTGTCAATTTAAAGTTTGCTGCCTCTTAAATAAACAGGCCATACTTAACGTGTTAAGAAATATGAATCAATGAAAACGAAAAATACGGCTTTGTTAATCGCTACGTACAGAAAATAATTATTCGTTTTTGGTTTGGAAATTTTCGTCAAATAGTTAGTTTACTTACCGTTGGAAAAATATTTCTCTTCAGTCAATACTAAAGATCGTATTCATATCAATTCTCATCCAACACGACAATCTCGCGCCACCCACATTTTTTTTTCTCGTGTGATATTCTTTCCACAGAAGACTTCAGCATCTTGAGCTAATTGCAACTCAAAGTAGGGATCTAAAACCGAAAAGCACAAATAAGAGTTCAAAGAATATTAAATCAGAAGGCGTTTGGAAAAGAAAAGCACGTGCACAAAACACGCATACAAACAGACAATACTCCACCCATACACCCGCATGCACCCCCCCACACACACATCTATCTATCTATATATATATATATATATATATATATATATATATATATATATATATAAGTGAACGTGTGTGTGTGTGTGTGTGTGTGTGTGTGTACATTTCTCTACGCAATAATTTTTAGTCTACAGACTCGAAATTTGATATACAGCGTACTGAGATTTGGGAAAATCGATGTGATCGGTTTTCGGCCAGAAATTTGGCGATTAAGGGGTCAAAGTCCAACGATTTGACCTTTGAGAACTCTACCAAACTCCTCCAACAATCTTGGGTCTACGTACTTGAAATTTATATCTATAGGTTCCTTGGGCATGGATCTAACTTAATAACTTGATTTGAGCCCAAAACAATAAATTTTAAGGGGTCATAATAGGGATCAAAGTTTTAAAAAATTGACCTCTACGGTCTCTTCCAAATTACTCAGACAATTTCTGGTCTAAATATTTGAAATTTTACATAAAGGGTATTCAGAGATAGGGCAAGCTTTTTCATCAGTTTGGGTCGAAAATTTTAAGTTACCAATATATAAATTTATGTATATATGGCTGTTTGCATTTCTGCCTTAAACTTGTACTAAAAGAATTCTCAGGTAAGTGTATTGTGGATTCTTGTCGTTTCGCTGCTACTATGCGGGAACTTGATTGTAATTCACAAACAAACTTTCTATGTTCTTTCGATGTTACCAACTTTTATACAAATTTACCCCTTGATAGAAACCATTCAAATATTTGCGGACACGCTTTATCGTAGCACACTAACCCCTTTCGCTTTCCCAGAGAATATTTTCCTGGAACTCATGGAACTAGCTACTAAGTTTGTTTTTTTTTCAGCTTCAATGACATAATGTATCAGCAAGTCGATGGAGTGACTATGGGCACTCCTTTGGGTGCTATCCTAACGAATATTTTCTTAGGCTTTCAGAAATCTTTGTTGTTCACTCAGGTTTCTTGACTCTCGTTATTGGCGTTACGTGGATGGCACCTTTGTCATTTTCAAGTCTCACCGCGAAGTAAGTGACTTTTTCCTGAATGTAAACAGTCTCCACTCTGCACTCAAGTTCACTATGGAGGAAGAGCAGAATGACCCTTTACCCTTTTTGGACGTCCTTGTAGGAAGGACAGAGAATCGGTTCAGCACAACTATATACAGGAAACCGACTTTAACAGGCCTGTATATTAAGTGGGATTCTTTTTACCCTAATAGAAAAATCAGTTTGATCAAGACTTTGGTCCACCGTGCTCTCATGATTTGCTTGGCTCGCAAACTTCATAAATAATTGAAGAAGATAACTGATATCCTTGCAAGTAATGGTTTCCTTGAGGGTATAATTAATAAGCATATTCGCAAAACACTGGCTAAATTTAATACTAACCCTTTCCTCGGCCCGGCCAAGTGACAAGTTTATCCGAAACTCCCTTATATTGGCTCTATCAGTAAAGGGTTTGTCGATAAAATTACTTCGATTGTATCCCACTGTTTCTATACGGTACAACTTCATGTGATGTTCGGAACTAAAACTGCTTTCCTAGCTTTTAAGAAATATACACTTACCACACAACAAAACTGTTTAGTTGTATACCAATTTAAGTGTGAGTATGATGCTGACTACATAGGTCGTACTTTTCAGTGTCTGGAAGTCAAATTGGCACAGCATGTCCCTGCGTGTTTTCGAAAGTCCCGGGGGTCTAAAATAAGTACATTGCTGAACATACCCGGCGGGTCACAGTACTCATCCGGAAATTTACAGGACACATCCGGGCTCTCACCAATTTATGAGTCAATGAGTCATCAATTGGTGCGCACTTGTATGACAACAAAACATATGGTGAAGCGTATTCAGATGGTTGCTTTCGCATTGTACACAAGGTCCGTTCCAGACAGCATCTCAATATTTTGGAGGCCGTAAGTGTACGCAGACTATCGCTCTGTAGGCAAAAAGACCTGTTGCATAAATTAGATCTTTTAAAAGAGCTCTAATTAAGAAACAACAAAAAATTCTTACATGTCGTCAATATTCCTTGTTTCTGCACTTATTTACAGACAAGTTCATTGTTCCCCGTCCTGAGTTCTGAATTATGGACGACATATTGCGAGTGATTCATTTATTTAATTTTCGCCGTGTCGTTTTATTCTTTGGTTTCAGCCCTCACATCGCCTCAATATTTTTTTTTCTGTGTAAATTCTTTTATTTTAACCAACGTTATCTCTTGAAAATAGGTCGGTCGAAAGGTTTCTCGGCGTTCTTTTTTTTTCGAATTATGTTTTATTTAAGGCTTTTAATCAAATAATCTTTTGACATTTTTTTCGTCTGTCCCCCCCCATTCATCTTATCCTTTCGAAAACTCTAATAAAATTTTGTACCACTTAACACCACTCTCTCTCTCTCTCTCTCTCTCTATATATATATATATATATATATATATATATATATGTATACATATATGTATGTATGTTTCAGGTCATGTCATATGCTACTGGTACCATGTAACCCAGTGCTACCTGCCTCATGGTCGGATCACCGGCGACTAAACTGGTTCCCCCACCAGACTTGTTTGGTGAGGAGAGTAACTAGTCTCCCTGAAGGATTAAAAACAAGACCTTCCAAAGGGCGAATGAACCCTTTCTAGGGGTCAACGACCAACTAGCAACGTGTGTGTTTGTATGTATGCATTTATTTATTTATGTATGTATGTATGTATGTATGTATGTATGTATGTATGTATGTATGTATGTGTGTTAGGGTGGAAAGGGCTCCCGTAAGCCGTGGTGAAGGCAGCCTTTCTAGGAGAAGCAAATCTCAGATTTAAAAAAAACATAAAGTGGGAGACCAGTACCCGCATTAAGCTGGTCTGCAGTTTAACTTGTTGGTGGCTATCTTGCTCTTGCTTGTTGCTTGAGCGCAACATTTTGAACCGAGAGAGAGAGAGAGACTTAGCTGTCGTACAAAGCTAAGACTCTAACATCATCTGTGTATAGATACTCCCCCAGGCATTTTCCTATTAAAATGGTCATGTGGCAATGGAAGTCATTTTTGGGCTTAAGTGTCTGAGGGAGTGGGACTCGTCTGACAAGACGTTACAATATATATATATATATATATATATATATATATATATATATATATGCACTGCAAGACCACTTAAAACTCTTTAAAAAGAAACGTTTTTTTAAGGATAGATTTTAAATTCTTCCGACTTAAGGTTACTAATACTACAATCTAAAAGGTTCTCGAAACAAAAAGGTACATTCCACAAATTTTATTTAAAGTTTTGCATTTTTATTAAATTAGGCTTTTTACACATGATCAAATTTATAAGCCCAAGGGTATAAATTGTTAGATGTATGATAATTCTAATACTTTCAGTTCAGTTATAGATTAGCAATTACTGTGTAAAGCTGTTACCATGCCTAAAGCTGGAAATCTAACGGAAGTTGAGCGCTCTCGAATTCTAGGATTCCATAAGCAAGGTTTGTCACAGCGAGCGATGACAGCTAAGGTAAATCGCAGTAACACTGTTATTTGCAACTTTCTAAAGAATGCTAAGAATTATGGAAAAGCAAAATCCTTTAATAGGCCCCCCCAAAAAAAAATTTCTCCTGCATTGAGTAGGAAAATCAGACAGGTTGTTATGAATGATAGAGGACTTTCTTCTAGTCAAATTAAGACCGTTACAGATGCTGATTGCAGTCCAATAACCATCAGACGATACTTACAACAAAAAGGCGTGGTAAATATAAAGTGCAAACAAATTCCTCGATTGTTTCCACGTCATAAAGTGGACCGCTTAAGATTTGGTCGTGAATCTGGTCGAGTCAACCTTGGACGTTGAGAAGTGGAATAAAGTCCTGTTATCTGATTGGCATGGCAAATATATGTCCCTTGAAATTTGTTCCACACGTCATAGAAGAGGAGGATCCGTAATGGTATGTTGTGCCTTTTCTTACAGAGGGACGATAGAGCTCCAGGTGGTGCAGGGTCGTCAGACAGCAACTGGTTATGTTAGCATGCAATAAAAAGCATTTTTGATGATGTAGGATCATCGTTTGTGTGGGGATGGATGTTATTCCAACAGGATGATGCTGCAATCCACACTGCACGACGAACCTTGAACTTTCTACAAGAAAATGGAGTCCATCTCTTGGGAAATCTTGCATGCTCACCAGACTTTATTCCAATTGAAAATGTTTGGGGATGGATGACAAGAGAGGTTTATCGAAATGGCAAACAATATTCAACAAAAAATGAACTTCGTGAAGCCATCTTCAGAAACTGGAGCAGGATCCCCGCACCTTAATGGAAACCCTTATTTTTAACATGTCCCAAAGAATTCTTGAAGTCATCAAAAGCAATGGAGTTAGAACTCATTATTAATTTGGATTATTGAATCTTTTCATACACATTTCATACACGTTTTGTACAATTAATGAAATTTTTCTCTGGTCTTATAATTTTGATCATGTGTAAAAAAAAAAACTAATTTAATAAAAATCTATATTTAAAAAATAAATTTTTTTGAATGTAGCTTTTGTTTCCATAACCTTTTAAATTGTATATATAATGTATAAATATATTTATATTTATTCACATAACGCTCCATTTAGCTCTATATGTTTGTATGAATAAATATCAATATAAATGGATCTGTTTATTATTGAGCAGTATTATATAAATCCGGTGCATCTTCTCTAGTTTTTTTTTTAATTTTTTCTTGCGAACATATTCTTACTTAACCTCTACTCTTAATATATATTGTGTATATAACATATAAATATATATATATATATATATATATATATATATATATATAAATGTATGTATATATGTATGTATGTATGTATGTAATGTGCGTATGTAATCCAAAATCAGATAAGAAATGTGTGCAATTTTTTGTCGTGCTTTTCCGCCGAGATGTAAAGCAGCCACTTCTGAATGGCGGCATCGGTTCGTTTGTAGGGAAAAGGGAAATTTCAAAAGGCAACTTTAATTTCATTCCATAATCAGATTACACATACATACATACGGGGTTGATATTTTTTTAAATGTGCGAACGTAGTTTATATATATATATATATAAATATATATATATATAAATATATATATATGTATAATTATATATGAATATATATATATATTATATATATATATATATATATATATATATATATAGAGAGAGAGAGAGAGAGAGAGAGAGAGAGAGAGAGAGAGAGAAAGAAATAAAAAAAGGAACAAACCGAGTTATGTGTTCATCAACGTTTTGTCTTTATTTCAGTACTTCCTCTGGATTAATCATATATATATATATATATATATATATATATATATATATATATATATATATATATACTTAGAGGTATAAGTGGAAAAAAATGGATAAAAAGTGTTCAATAAGTTTTTTTTTTATTTTACAACCTCAAAATATTCTATTACAATTGTTTTTGGAGACAAAGAGTTCCCTGTCTGCTTCTTTAGATTGTCAAAGTTAAAAGGCTTTATCCTTTTATTTAATTTTATCACATATTTGTAAAATTATTAAAAACCAATCGTCATATGTATAATGTTTTTATTCTTTGTTATTTTATTCATTTTTTTATTCTGATGCTACGCTTAAATATATTTTAATTCATGCAGATTTCATATTTATTATTACAAAGCCAATTTTCTATTGAATATTATATTAGGTATATAATAGTGATATATATATATATATATATATATATATATATATATATATATATATATATATAGTAATTTATAAAATATATATGGCGATCAAGCTACACTGAATATTCTGCGTTTCATCCAACTATAGGATTCGTCAGGCTTATGCGCATAAGCCTGACGAATCCTATAGTTGGATGAAACGCAGAATATTCAGTGTAGCTTGATCGCCATATATATTTTATAAATTACTAACTAGCTCTACCTACGTATTGAGCACTTTTGAAGTAAATACTTAAAGTTTACGCATAAATCTATACTTTCGTATATTAAATTTATGTGAATAAATGAAGTAGTTATATATATATATATATATATATATATATATATATATATATATATATATATATATATATATATATATATATATATATACACTACTGTATGTGGATGACAATTAAAGCCCCCCTCTTTGGGTTGAGCACTTTGTAAATATATTTTTACCCGGCGCGTATTTAAAAGCGATTAAGCGAAGCCCACTATTAATTTATTTGTAAACAAGCTGATGGTTCGAGCACTGTGCGACGGGAGGGTGTGGATTTAATACACACTCTAGGAGAAATATTTACGGCACTGATTCGTAGCCGAATCGTGAGAGCTGCTGACTGTCAATGCGACGGTTGTAGGTTCAATCCACGGGTTGGGAGAGGTGTTTGTCTAGCCGCACTGTTGAGTTGTGATACAACGAAACAGTAATGTATGTGGATGACAATATATATATATATATATATATATATATATATACTAGTAATTTCAAAAGTAAAGAGAGTGATTTGGGTGCCATCAGTTAGAATCGAAATTAAAACGTTTAGAGTTCCAGCCGCCTTCCCTACTGTTTGAGTTATCGACAGGAAGATAAGAAAAATTTAATATTAAACCACATTAAACTATGAATGAATTTGTGCATGCAAAAACGTCATAGAAATATGTCGGCAAGTTGAAATGAACATCGTGCGTTTAAACTTGTTGACATATTTCTCTACGTGTAATTTACTCATGGAAAGATTTTCCAAAATATGAATCATCTTCGGTGTATGATCACTATTTTTTATTAATTTCAATGTTATGTAACGTCGTTTAAGAGTTTATCGGTTAAATATTTTCATAGAAACACACACACGTATTTACTGTTTTATATTATCTAGATAAATTGTAAATCTAATATATAAACAGTTATATGTCTGTCTGTCTGTTTCCATATTTTCAAACTCTATCTCTACCGAAACGAAAAGTTGCAGAGCGATACTAGGGGCCCCAAATGATTGGATATTTTACCAGCCGTTCTCTTATGGTTCGTTAACCGGTTAAATTTTTAATCAGTTTATATGCGAGTGGCGTTGGTACAGTGCTAACGTCACCAGCTTTGAATGCTACAGTTTCAGTTTCGATTCTAGCTGATGGTACCTAAATACTTTTTTTTAAAAACCTTTTGAAATCACAACTGTATAATAATGTATACGAAATCTAGACGAATCAAAATATCATTTTTAAGCGTATTTTTCGCCCCGGTTGAGCTGGGCACCTCCACCCCCATTGTTAGTCTATTAATATTACTGCTATTCGATTATTATTAAGGTCCTTTTCCAATTTTCATTTTTTTTCTCTGTTTATATATACAATCAGTCAAAATGTGTGCATATATATATATATATATATATATATATATATATATATATATATATATATAATAAATTATGACAATATATTTATGGCAAGCAACCTACAAAGATGCGGGTGCGGGTCATCTTCACAAGAACGAGTAAAAACCAGTGTAAGACTTTTTTTTACAAATCTTGAAAAATATATTAAAAAATTCGCAGTTCAAACTCTAAGAAAAAATAGTTTTAAAATGGAATAATTTCTACTAACGATTAATTTGGAGAAATACGAACGAGTAACATTGTAAATAAAATAAACCGGACAGGAGTTCCATTCCACCCGTCGTATTCTATTTAGTCATGATAAATAATTGTTTTAGTTTATTATTTTTTCAATGAATAACTTGTCATAATCAGTGAATTTAATTGACTTTTATTTAAAATAATAAATTATGTAATATATTGTTACGACACTTCTATAATAATATATCTCACCGTCTGTTTAAATGTATGTATGTATGTATGTATGTATGTATGTATGTATGTATGTATGTATGTATGCCTAAAACTTTCGACAAACGCGACAGATTTTCACGAGATTTGTATCGTTTTGAAGTTCGATCCTTCGGAGGACAAATCTCAAAAAATTGGCTCAAAACATTAATTGCTTCACCCTCAACTGGGCACTTTTCTACAAGAATGTGTCGCTTTATTTCGCCGATATTTTCGAAAGTCATCACCACTTTTCGATTGACTAGCCTTAATTTAAATTTCCACCACTTCCGGTTTGGCGATGGACGGAACGGCAAAGACATCACGTTTTTTTTTTTTTTGTTCGTTTTTTTTTTTTTCACGTTCTTTTCTTTTTCAGCCAAACAACGCCGGGCACCCAGACTAGTTATAAATAAAACAAACCGAGCAGGATTTCCATTCCACCCGCCCTATTCTATTTAGTTATAATAAATAATCGTCTTAACTTATTATTTTTTAAATGAATAACTTGTCGGTATAATCAGTGAATTTAATTGACTTTTTCCCCACGTAAAATACACTTTTACTTTTATTTAAAAAAATAAATTATTCAATTTATCGTTAACAGATTTTCAGAATATTTCTGAAGTTGGCCATTTAAACCAATTAATTGATCTGTTTAAAATGCCCCTGCATTTAAAAGTAATACCATGTTAAATATCAATCTTCATAGATAAAAATTTAAAAAAATTGTATACATTTAAAATATTTTAATTTAATAAGCATTTCTTTCTTTATGAAAACTACATAGTAATATAATAGATGTTTTCATGATCTTTTAAAATAGAAAAATTAAAACATAATAATGTCTCAATTTCTTTGTAAATATAAGAATAAAATTGCGTTTTTGTCATTTTGGGCTACCATAGAAATTCTGCACGTCGCTTGCCCTTTTTATTGATTGTGCGAAGCCTGGTTACTATTACTTAACTCTCGCTTTCTGGTCATAATTAAGCAATATTTACTAAAAGTATTTTTTTTTAATTTTAAATTCATCTTAAAATTTTATGTTACTTATTATTTTGAATTAATTCTAAAAGACTAATATTTCACGTTTTTTATTTTAGAGATTAACTTTAGGTTTTAATAATTCCAAATGTAAGCGAAAATCTGTCAAAAGTTATAAGCTGGCTTTTATAACTCTGAGCACTGTCAGTTTTCACCACTAATTTGCACGTACCTGGCCAGTGAACGGATGAGATTTTGTTGCTTGTCCAGTTAGTCGGAAATACACGCTACCATTCGTCTTCGGTCCAGGTTTGATGAGCAATTGCTTTTCAGATGAGTCTCGATTTTGTATCTCCTTCGGCGACCAAGGGCTACGTGTTTGGCGAAGAATGCGTTAAGAAGTCTAAAGTTCCCGCAGTCCTGCATGGTTTGGGGCTGTATGAGTGCTAAAGGTGTTGGTAATTTATGCTTCCTCAAAGGAACAGTAAACGCAAAAGTGTACCAAGATATCCTGAAAGCTAATTTACTGCCAGCGTTGGATAACGAGTTTGACAGGAAGGCTACAGACATCATTTTTCAACATGACTTGGCACCGGCGCACTCTGCCAACACCACGTCTTCCTGGCTCCGAGAACGATCGATCCCTGTTCTTGAATGGCCGGCGAACACGCTAGATTTGAACGTTATTGTATCCTTGTTAGACAAGATAAAGAGGAAGCTCCGAAAAGAAAACCCTACTATGCTTGCAGCCATGAAGATTGCAATCCAGAACACATGGGATTCAGTGTCTACACATGATTGCGAGAAGCTTGTTGATTCCATGCAACGGCGAATTGATGCTGTTATCAAAGCAAAAGGTGCTGCTACTAAATATTGATTTATTTTATTTGTATTTGTGTTAATAAAAAACTATTTTGTTTACTTACCTGCCTTGTTCTATTATTTTGAAACATGGAATATTAAAAAACTGACATTGCAATTGATATGAAAAAAACATTCTGTTGTAAAACAACTATTTCGGTTAGTTTAGCATGATAGGAATATTTTAGCACCAATTACATCTCACAGATCGTCCTCAATAAGAATTTAGCGCTAAAAAACATGATGTTCTATTTCTTTTTTTTTGTTTTTGTTTTTGTTTTTGTTTTGTTTTGTTTTGTTTGTTTGTTTTTTTTTTTTTGATCAGCACGAGTATATATGTGTGGAAGTGGCACAAGTACTATGTGATTATTCGAGCACAGTCCATTACAGTACTTGTTGCGACCTATAGTTTTGCAGTTTTTTTTTAAAGATTGTTGCTGTTGTTGTTTTTGTAGCTTGACCTAGTCGAGGGACAGGTACGACATCTAGTGTATATTAACGTCAAATCAACTTTAAAAAAAAATCACCGTTGTAAGCATTGATTGAAAAGAGAAAGCAAAGCAACGAAGAGTAAATGTTGGAAGAGCGAAGAAGCAGCAAAATGGAGCCCTTAAGCCGTTGGCCTAATTAGTTCGTACCCACTGACACCATTCCACAATTTCTGGTGGCTTTTTGCAGGGGTGGAGGCGTACAAAAAAAAAATTCGACCTGCAGATCTTTCCGTGCAAGTGTGATTATTATTTTTTTTTTTTTTTACGCTCAACCGTCGCGCCTTTTCTTTTTTCTTTTTTTTTTTCTTATTTCTTCGACGGACAGAGGAGGAGAAATGGAAGCGCATGACTTCATTATGGTGGATTCTGATTTTCTTTTACGTGGGTGTGTGATTCTAAAACGATGGCGTCGATATCGTAGTTCATCAAGTAGATCTCCTTAATTAGGTATATATATATATATATATATATATATATATATATATATATATATATATATACATATATATATATATATATATAAGTAGTAAATTATCAAAATATATATGGCAATTAAGCTACACAGAATATTCCGCGTTTCATTCTGATGAGAATTCGTCGGGCTTATGCGCATAAGCCTTACGAGAATGAATCGCGGAATATTTAGTGTAGCTTAATTGCCATATATAATTCGAACATAAATCGCTCCAGGGCTGCCAAAAATCTGATGGAAAAAAATGAGAATTTGTTACAATTTTTGAATAGATGTTATGGGTGACATGAAAACTTCAATTGTTCCTTTTAAAGTTTAGTAAATAGAAGCTGTTAACTTACCTCAAAGTTACTTTCTCTCAGAGAATCAGAGAAACATCAGGTGTTCAATTTTTATTTATTTTTTTAATTTTTTTATTTATTAATTTTTTTTTTTCTCAAATTCCAGTCGTTTTTTTTTTTCTTGTTGGCCTGAGACAAGTATTGCTCCTTCCTTGCTTTGCATTCTTTTAACCCTGATACTCATAAGCCTCTTCTTGCTGTTCGAGCTGATGTTTTTGTCTCCTCCCTAAGTTCAGCAGTAAGCTCTGAAGAACTTTTCTCATCTGCAAGGGATGCTCTTTTCAAAGATCTGTCTTCCCTGGCGGTTACAGACTTTTTACGGTCTTGTCATTTTCTGTTTTTGAAAGACTGTGTTTCTTTGTACCTTTTAAATATCGTTTGAACTCTCTTTCTTGAACATTCCATCTTCCTAGAAATATCTACTTGAGAATATCCTCTTCACAAGATAAAGCAACAATGTGTGTCCTTTTAATCTACGAAAGCTGCTTCTTTGGGGGCATTTTCAATTAAATATATACTAATATAGTACTGGCAGGATTTAAATATTACCTGAGAAATAAAAAAAAGACTTTTAATATGACAATGGATCATGTAGCGTATTGGAATAAATTTAGAATGAAACTCAGCTCAAACTCTTGATAAAGGTTTTTAAATAAATAAATACAGTTAAATATTTCATTGTACAATTCTTAAAATTAAACTGCGTAAGTTTAAATTATGATGTATTTTTTATAGGTGCTCCATAATTTTGACCATAGCTATATATATATATATATATATATATATATATATGTGTGTGTGTGTGTGTGTGTGTGTGTGTGTGTGTGTGTGTGTGTGTGTGTGTGTGTGTGTGTTAGCGTTAGTTAAAACTTTTTATCTTAAATGGTACGCAATTATGCACAATGCAAAAAATGTGCATAAATATAAGTAGGCGTAATAGTTAAATAAAACTAATCATCTTATTAGAAATTATAAAAAATGAATCATCAATTAAAGTTCGTTTTCAAAGAATATGGAAATCAGTTGACCTTTATTTAGTCGCTCGCAAATCCATGACTGAGTATATTCTATTGTGTAAAGAAAATATCAATGTTAGTGGAAGTAAAAACTCAATTATATATATATATATATATATATATATAGAGAGAGAGAGAGAGAGAGAGAGAGAGAGCTTATGTGGCATATATATTTTTAGAAGTACCCTTACCTTTAAAACCTATTCCATCTGAACTTATTCGTTTAGTAAAACTACTAAAACTGTTTCGTTTAAAACTTACGTAAATCTCAGATTTTTCTGCAACTTTTCAATTTAGAACTCTTAATATATATTAAATTTAATTATTTATTATGTAGATTCGCTCTCAATCTAGCGGCATCACACTAGAGAAGACAAAATTATGTTTTAAACGTTCTTACATATAAATAACTGAATTTTAATTCAAAAGCTATCGAAAATAGAAATAAACAAACCAAATAAATGACATCTAGAAAAACATGAGGCATTCCCGCGCTAGCTGAAGTTAGCTCAGTTGTAAAACTTCAGACTTCAGCCTGGGGTTCTGATTTCGAATGTCGCTAGTTTCGGGCATGATGTTCTGCTTTTGATGAAACATAATTTACGAATCATGTGTGAACATGTGTAGTTAAATATAGTTATCTGAGCGCATCGCATTAGTGAAGGGAAAATTAATTTAAACTTGCGTAAAGGTAAATATCAGCTTTCATATAAATAATTGATTTCGTTCAAAAAGTATCGCATGCAAAAATAAACAAATGACGCACATACGATATATTTTACCAAATATGGCTTAAAATTCTCTTATCGGTAACAATATTTGTTTAATAAAACAATGCTGCCTAATTAAACAAACACATATTGAATATACTTGTTTATAAAGGCACATTGTATGCGTTTGAGTTCGTTCCCTATTAACTCCAAAACGATTGTGCCGATATTTTATTTTTTAATTTCTCACAAATGTATTTTATGTGTTTGGGAGTGTTCTTAGGTTTTGTATCAGCATACCTTCGATAAGTATAAAAACAAATTTATTAAAGAAGTCAACACCACAAGTACATTTTAAAAGTTTACTACAGCAAAAGCAGAAAGACATGGCGTATAATACTAACAGTGGATTCTTTAGTAAAACAGTGGTGTGTTCGAAATGACTGTTTCTGTTTAGAATACAATTAAACCATGATACTTGACTTTTGCA
Source organism: Euprymna scolopes (assembly GCF_053919585.1). Classification (NCBI taxonomy): domain Eukaryota; kingdom Metazoa; phylum Mollusca; class Cephalopoda; order Sepiida; family Sepiolidae; genus Euprymna; species Euprymna scolopes. The sequence continues at coordinate 93,658,311 of NC_136484.1, forward strand.
TTTTAAAGTTGAGTACAAATCATTATATGAAAATATTTTTTAAAAAAGCAACAGTAGGTTGTCTACAGAGCAATTTAGACTAAAATGTATTGTGGACTGAAGTTATCGCGGGGAGGCATGCGATCTTTCCTCCCGGTGCACCGCGGTGGGACTCCCATTAGAGCAGACAGTCAGTCGATTTGATGTTAAAATAGGCGATTTCACCAGTTTCGATGACAATAAAATTACGGGAAATGTAGAACATTCATTAATGCTCATTCGATCCCCGGAAATGTTGAATTCTCCCTGCTAGTATATAACATATATATATATATATATATATATATATATATATATATATATATATATATATATATATATATATATATATATATATATAAAACAAACAAACTATTGAACAAAACTGGACTGTTTATTATCTTGAACTCTCTGGTCCATACCTAACACACATATATATATATATATATATATATATATATATAGGGTGACCCCCAAAAATAAACGCTAAATGGGGGCCATCTAGAACATATGCTGTAGAACGGAGAAAAAAAAAGCCAAAGACCCTAGTGTTTTGATGTGATGTTTTGAATATAATAAACTAGTTATGACCAAAGTTTCATTTCATTCGGACAAAACACTAAGAAACGGGGCCTAATTAGAGTTTGGGCCCGTTTTTGTGGTGGGGGGTCACCCTGTGTATATATATATATATATATATATATATATATATATATATATATATATATATATATATATACTAGTGATGGGACGATTCCAATATTTGTCTGATTCCGATAAATTACCGATTCTGATTCTTGATAAATTTCTATATATTTAACTATAGAGGTGTTATTTTTTTTTCTCGATTACAAACTCATGTTAAATATACACATATTTTTTCAAATGTAAAAACTCTCTGTGATCTATAGATGTTAGTTTTACTGGAAGTTTAAAATCAATAAACATTTATTATTTTATCATTACTGCTAACAGTAGCAGATTTTGTTTCAAACAAAATCAAACGATAAAGATAATTAAAGGAATCGTTTTGACATCGGAAAATAAGCACAACATCTTCCGATTTTGATACCGATTCTGATATCTCCAGAAGACCCTATCTTTCCGATTCCTATTAATCCCTCCAAAACTAACACACACACACACACATACATGATGATGATTGCAACGTCTTGTCAGACGAGTACCACTCCCTCAGACATTTAAAATCCATGATCCCAAATGTCTGAGGAAGTATCTATACAAATATGATGTTACAGAGTCTTAGCTTTGTACGACAGCTAAGTCTCTCTCTCTCGGTTCAAAATGTTGAGATCCAGCAACAAGCAAGAGCAAGATAGCCAGCAACAAGTTAAACTGCAGACCAGCTTAATGCGGGTACTGGTCTTCCGCTTTACGGTTTTTAAATCAGAGATTTGTTTCTACTAGAAAGGTTGCCTTCACCACGGCTTACGGGAGCCCTCTCTACCCCAATACACATATACACACACACAAATATACACGGTGCTAGTTGGCCGTTGACCCGGAAAAAGAGTTCATTCGCCCTTTGTAAGGTCTTGTTTTTAATCCTTCAGGGAGACTAGCCGCCCTCCTCACCAAACGAGTCTGGTGGGGGAACCAGTTTAGTCGCCGGTGACCCGACCAGGAGGCAGGTAGTACTGGGTTACATGGTACCAGTAGCATATGACATGACCTGACATACATACATACATACATGCATACATACATGAATGCGGGGGAGATCCTTCAGTGTTTGACAGACTATAGATATCCAGGAAGGGTTGCTTGCACGTGAAATGTTTGTGGCAGGAGGTGCGCAATCTCCAACCACACCTCTCCTGAGACGACATTGTTAAATACCAGTGCCAAGTGAAGTACAGGACGCCTGGAAACAAATGCCGAGATAAGCAGAGAGCACATATACATTTGAATTCCCAAATAGTCACCCATCTGATAATAACCAGGCTAAACGTCGCTTAACTTCGGTGATCTGACGAGAACCGGTGTGTCAATGCGATCATATCGTGTGTGTGTGTGTGTGTGTGTGTGTGTGTGTGTGTGTGTGTGTGTTTGCAATAAAGCAAATGGAGTGCATTCTAAAATTATTTATATTATCAAACACGGTTTATGTTTTAGATATTTTTTGTCAATCTTTCTTTTTAAATCAGTTGTTTTTTTCTTCGCAGTTTGTACATTTGGTTAATGACCATATATGGATTTCTCATATTAGATGAATTCTAACAAAAAATTAATTAAATATACTTGCTCATATGTCGGCATTTTGAGTCCAGTTTTGTTCAATAGTTTGTTTGTTTTATATATATATATATATATATATATATATATATATATATATATATATATATATATATATATATATATAAGTACTTAGCGTACGCATGTGGTGTAATGTTTGTAGCGGGAGGCTTCAAAGCATTTTCTAGTTGAGTGCCTCATCAAGTCTAAATTCGGCCCCGATTGTGACGCACCAAAGACGGGCGAAAAATACCTTAAAGTAGCGTTTTTAACATGAAAAAAAGAAATCGAGGTCTTTAAGGGGGTTTCGCAACTTCTAAGGCTCCAACCTGAATGATAATTCGACTGCACTTGAGGACTCATTTTGTACTTACATACGATGTATACAAACATAAAAATGACGGAAATATTTTTTTTGTAGTTAAATGTGTCAATCTTAAAATAGTTTCTACAAATATCAATTCTACAAAGCCCGACCCCCAAATTGGTATGTTGCATAAAAGGAATATGGAAAAGAAGGGAGGAATTCACTTTCTTCCCACTAGAATAAAGTCAGACACAAGATTAGGTTGTGCAGCTCCATCCATTATAGGGCACACTGTACTGGGACAATTGTTAAATTTGTCTTGGTCTAGAAGGAGTGCCTATTCATTAACCGAGCTCAAAAGAATAGTGTAATATCAGGAACACTGCTACACTTTGTTTTTACAGTCAGCAAGTAGAGCCCACGACCTACGTACGAGGTGTCTTCAGCAAGTTTCCAGATTTTTTTTTTGTATGAGCACTTTTATTGATATAAACGCATGAAACTCTAGTCTCCTTCGAAGCAATCTCCTTCGGATGCAATGCACATGCTGTACAGTTCCAACAAATTCTGGAAAGCCCCATTGAAGTCATCTTGTGTGATCGTAAATATACATGGTCCTGGCATAAAGTAACGTAACCTCCTGATGTCACGAAATAAAGTTTGAAGAATGACCGGAAGTATCGAATTGCAGAATTGCAAAAAGAAATGACGAAAATTATCCAAAAGTGTCTTTATGTTTTTTTTAAAGGCAAGTAATTATTTTCCATTGTAAACTCGCAATTAAAAAAGGGAATATCCTACTGAAAAAATACAGTAAAGGAAAACATTTATATTTTTCAAAGTTTATTTATTTACTAGTTTTGAGGTTTCCCCAGGCTTTGCGTTGTCGTAAAATACGCTTAAATATATTTGAATTCATTCAGATTTCGTATTTATAATTACACAGCCAATTCTCTATTTAATATATATATATATATATATATATATATATATATATATATATATATATATATATATATATATATACTAGAATGGGTGCCCGGCGTTGTCCGGGTGTTTGGAGGTGTATGCTGAGCAAAAAAAAAAAACGGTCAATTTTTTTAACTTTAACCCCTATTATGACCCCTTAACATTTATTGTTTTGGGCTCAAATCGAATTATACAGTTAGATCAATGTCCAAGGCACCTATATCTAAAATTTCAAGTGTTTAGACCCCAAATTGTCGGAGTTTGGTAGAATTACCTTCCCTTTTCGCTAGTATAACTCTTCCGAAAATATTTCCGGTAAGGTAAAGCGTACTTGTGCTAAATCTTCATATTCACCCTAATTTTCTCACCTGACTTGTAACATTTTTCGTTTTGTCCTTCTTTTTTTTCGCGAGGCAGAGGAGATTAATATATTTTCTTTGTGTATAATAATAATGTTATAACACTAATAATATAATAATTTTAACACTTTTTAGTTTATCAATCGAAATAAAAGTCATGATTAAATCTGCTTTTTTTTTTAATTAAGTTATAATCTCTGCCAAGACTAAGGTTATATTTTCGGTCAAGTTTGTGTGCTCTTTTTGTGTACAGCCTTGAGTCCACATCGCTTGACCAATCGTCAATAGACTTTGTCAAAATATCAATCATAGTTTAACTCAAAACTGGGTGAATGTTCAGATATCTAGGTTAAAAGTCAATGTTACAGAAATGTAAAAGTCATACTTTTGACCGTAGGTTTACTTGCGGCAGTCTCGTAACTTCCGCTTCCCTTGTTGTGTCATTTACACATTCCATGAACGATGTTTCTGACAAAGGGGAAAATATTGCTATTTTCTGGTCTGGATTAGAGTCTATCCATACAGCATTTATGGTAGGTTAGTTTTTGACTTTGAAGTGGCATTTCTTAGTTTATTACATCAAGTGGTTTTATGACTTGTCTGGACTGATTTCCATAAAAAAAAAGAAAACGACGGTCCTGTTCATTGTCGAGACTCGGTTTGTCCAAATGTGATCTATGGGCCGAATACAGTAACCCGCACGCGAAACTGCAGCTTGATCAGATTAATAGTTTCTTTTACAGATGGCGTATCTTCTTGTTTTTTTATTATTTTATTATGGAACGCTACCCACCCCCAGGAAAAAGCCATTTTCGTCTTGTGATGCTACCGAAATAGAACGTAGACCATTTTTAAGGTTTGTATTACTAATAATGCATTTGGCTTGAGTTTTGTGTGCAGCCATTCCGAAAAGAACATTAGCGGTATAGGAGGACAACACCCATTGATGGGCAATGAATCATCAGATACGCCCTCACTAGTAGTGCCATTACTATCATCATCATCATCATCATCATCGTCATCATCGTCATCATCATTATCATCATCACCACCACCACCACCACCACTACAATCATCACAATAAACAACAACAATTTTAAAACAGCCCTAAAGTCCAACCCCTCCTCAACGCGGCAGGGCTGTGGCAACGGGTAGTGTCAGAGCTATGCCGTCGGGAACTTCGATTCCTGGCAGGGTCACCCAAGGCGGATTGGTCTGACACCCAGCGGTATTAGGGCCGCGGCCCGGCTAAAGGGGCTCTGGTGAAATTCCAAAGGCGTCTGGTATCGATATCATTTTTACCAATGCGTCTGTGGCCAATTTATGTTAAGCAAAGACGTTCGGTGATTCATCGCAATGCAGAGTGTGGCTAATAACGTTGTGTTTTCACATGTGTTAACGCCACTAAAACTTACAGATGACGAACTCCACCGACGCTTTCGAGCAACCACTCTTCCTTGTTCAATGCAGTGTCAGAGGTAACCTCAATTCCTGTAGGAACATCAAGCGCTCTAAATCTATAATAAGAGAGTAGAAAGTGGATTTGGGTTTACTTCAATCAGCCTTGTAACTCTCGTTCCGCTTATTTTGTCCTTTACTCATTATATAAACAATGTTTCTGGCAAAGGGGAGATAATTGCTGTTTTCTGGCTTGGAATCTATCCATCTAACACTTACAATTGGCTAGGTTTTTATCTTGAGGTAATAGTAGTAGTAGTAGTAGTAGTAGTAGTAGTAGTAGTAGTAGTAGTTTAGTTGCTTCATGTCTTGCCTTGAGCGATTTCCATTTTAAAAAAAAACTGAGAAAAATATACACGCTGAATTGTGAAGACAGAGTTGCGTAATCTCTAACAACTCTTCTTGTGAGCCGGCACTGCAGGATTCCAGTGGCAAGAAGTCTCGGATGACTGGAAACAGTGCCGTGATAAGCGTAGAGCACACACAGAATCTGGTATTCCTAAATTGTCATCCATTTTAATGCTGACCAGGTTCAACGATGTTTGACTTTGTCGTAGTCAAATGGTCACGTGATTATACCAATGGTAATAATAGATTATTTGAAACAACTTTTGTATTGTAAAATAACTTGTAGAACATTATCTTCTGCTCTGTTGATATTTGTCCCTGACGTGAAGCATATCACGTCAGTGATATTAATTATAGATAACATGTGATATAACTGATATTAATTATAGATAACACATGATATAACTGATATTAATTATAGATAACACATGATATAACTGATATTAATTATAGATAACATGTGACATAACTAATATTAATTATAGATAACATGTGATATAACTGATATTAATTATAGATAACATGTGATATAACAGATATTAATTATAGATAACATGTGATATAACAGATATTAATTATAGATAACATGTGATATAACTGATAATAATCATAAATAACGTGATATAACTGATATTAATTATAGATAACGTGATATAAATGATATTAATTATAGATAACGTGATATAACGTATATTAATTAAAAATCGCATGTGATATAACTGATATTAATTATAGATAACAGGTGATATAACTGATATTAATTATAGATAACATGTGATATAACTGATATTAATTATAGATAACATGTGATATAACTGATATTAATTGTAAATAACGTGATATAACTGATATTAATTATAGATAACATGTGATATAACGTATATTAATTATAGATAACAGGTGACACAACTGATATTAATTATAAATAACATGTGATATAACTGATACTAATTATAGATAACATGTGATATAACTGATATTAATTATAGATAACATGTGATATAACTGATATTAATTATAGATAACATGTGATATAACTGATATTAATTATAAATAACATGTGATATAACTGGTATTAATTATAAATAACATGTGATATAACTGATATTAATTATAGATAACATGTGATATAACTGATATTAATTATAGATAACATGTGATATAACTGATATTAATTATAGATAACATGTGATATAACTGATATTAATTATAGATAAACTGTGATATAACTGATATTAATTATTGATAACATGTGATATAACTGATATTAATTATAGATAAAATGTGATATAACTGATATTAATTATAAATAACATGTGATATAACTGATATTAATTATAGATAACATGTGATATAATTGATATTAATTATAAATAACATGTTATATAACTGATATTAATTATAAATAACATGTGATACATCTGATATTAATTATAGATAACATGTGATACAACTGATATTAATTATAGATAACATGTTATATAACTGATATTAATTATAGATAACATGTGATATAACGTATATTAATTATAGATAACGTGATATAACTGATATTAATTATAGATAACATGTGATACAACTGATATTAATTATAGATAACATGTTATATAACTGATATTAATTATAGATAACATGTGATATAACTGATATTAATTATAGATAACATGTTATATAACTGATATTAATTATAGATAACATGTGATATAACGTATATTAATTATAGATAACGTGATATAACTGATATTAATTATAGATAACATGTGATACAACTGATATTAATTATAGATAACATGTGATATAACTGATATTAATTATAGATAACATGTGATATAACTGATAATAATTATAGATAACAGGTTATATAACTGATATTAATTGTAAATAACATGTGATATAACTGATATCAATTATAGATAACATGTGATATAACTGATATACATTATAGATAACAGGTTATATAACTGTTACTAATTATAGATAACCTGTGATACATCTGATATTAATTATAGATAACATGTGATACAACTGATATTAATTATAGATAACATGTGATATAACTGATATTAATTATAGATAAAATGTGATATAACTGATATTAATTATAGATAACAGGTTATATAACTGATATTAATTGTAAATAACATGTGATATAACTGATATTAATTATAGATAACATGTGATATAACTGATATTAATTATAGATAACAGGTTATATAACTGATATTAATTGTAAATAACATGTGATACAACTGATATTAATTATAGATAACATGTGATACAACTGATATTAATTATAGATAACATGTGATATAACTGATATTAATTATAGATAACATGTGATATAACTGATATTAATTATAGATAACAGGTTATATAACTGATATTAATTGTAAATAACATGTGATATAACTGATATTAATTATAGATAACATGTGATATAACTGATAATAATTATAGATAACATGTGATACAACTGATATTAATTATAGATAACATGTGATACAACTGATATTAATTATAGATAACATGTGATATAACTGATATTAATTATAGATAAAATGTGATATAACTGATATTAATTATAGATAACAGGTTATATAACTGATATTAATTGTAAATAACATGTGATATAACTGATATTAATTATAGATAACATGTGATATAACTGATATTAATTATAGATAACAGGTTATATAACTGATATTAATTGTAAATAACATGTGATACAACTGATATTAATTATAGATAACATGTGATACAACTGATATTAATTATAGATAACATGTGATATAACTGATATTAATTATAGATAACATGTGATATAACTGATATTAATTATAGATAACAGGTTATATAACTGATATTAATTGTAAATAACATGTGATATAACTGATATTAATTATAAATAACATGTGATATAACTGATATTAATTATAGATAACATGTGATATAACTGATATTAATTATAGATAAAATGTGATATAACTGATATTAATTATAGATAACAGGTTATATAACTGATATTAATTGTAAATAACATGTGATATAACTGATATTAATTATAGATAACATGTGATATAACTGATATTAATTATAGATAACAGGTTATATAACTGATATTAATTGTAAATAACATGTGATACAACTGATATTAATTATAGATAACATGTGATACAACTGATATTAATTATAGATAACATGTGATATAACTGATATTAATTATAGATAACATGTGATATAACTGATATTAATTATAGATAACAGGTTATATAACTGATATTAATTGTAAATAACATGTGATATAACTGATATTAATTATAGATAACATGTGATATAACTGATAATAATTATAGATAACATGTGATACAACTGATATTAATTATAGATAACATGTGATACAACTGATATTAATTATAGATAACATGTGATATAACTGATATTAATTATAGATAAAATGTGATATAACTGATATTAATTATAGATAACAGGTTATATAACTGATATTAATTGTAAATAACATGTGATATAACTGATATTAATTATAGATAACATGTGATATAACTGATATTAATTATAGATAACAGGTTATATAACTGATATTAATTGTAAATAACATGTGATACAACTGATATTAATTATAGATAACATGTGATACAACTGATATTAATTATAGATAACATGTGATATAACTGATATTAATTATAGATAACATGTGATATAACTGATATTAATTATAGATAACAGGTTATATAACTGATATTAATTGTAAATAACATGTGATATAACTGATATTAATTATAGATAACATGTGATATAACTGATAATAATTATAGATAACATGTGATACAACTGATATTAATTATAGATAACATGTGATATAACTGATATTAATTATAGATAACAGGTTATATAACTGATATTAATTATAGATAACATGTGATGTAACTGATATTAATTATAGATAACAGGTTATATAACTATTACTAATTATAGATAACCTGTGATACATCTGATATTAATTATAGATAACATGTGATACAACTGATATTAATTATAGATAACATGTGATATAACTGATATTAATTATAGATAACATGTGATATAACTGATATTAATTATAGATAACAGGTTATATAACTGATATTAATTATAGATAAAATGTGATATAACTGATATTAATTATAAATAACATGTGATATAACTGATATTAATTATAGATAACATGTGATATAACTGATATTAATTATAAATAACATGTGATATAACTGATATTAATTATAAATAACATGTCATACATCTGATATTAATTATAGATAACATGTGATACAACTGATATTAATTATAGATAACATGTGATATAACTGATATTAATTATAAATAACATGTGATATAACTGATATTAATTATAGATAACATGTGATATAACTGATATTAATTATAAATAACATGTGATATAACTGATATTAATTATAAATAACATGTGATACATCTGATATTAATTATAGATAACATGTGATACAACTGATATTAATTATAGATAACATGTGATATAACTGATATTAATTATAGATAACATGTGATATAACTGATATTAATTATAGATAACATGTGATATAACGTGTATTAATTATAGATAACGTGATATAACTGATATTAATTATAGATAACATGTGATATAACGTATATTAATTATAGATAACAGGTGATATAACGTATATTAATTATAGATAACATGTCATATAACTGATATTAATTATCGATAACATGTGATATAACTGATATTAATTATAGATAACATGTGATATAACGTATATTAATTATAGATAACATGTGATACAACATATTAATTATAGATAACATGTGATATAACTGATATTAATTATATATATATAACATTAGGACAATCACAACTAAACTGATGTAGTTTTATTGTGATATGAAGATTTCGGCTATATCACAACATTTTGGTAAAGTGGAAATAGAGGTTTACTGCAAGTATATTATTCTCTGACGTTGTGTAAGTACTATTTGAATGATCTTGTAAACGTACATAGAGAATAATTAATTATTATTGAATATTTATTTGTAGTCCCCCTCTCGATCTGGCGCTTAAATGAGAAATAATCTGAGATTTAAATGGGAATCCCTTTCTGTAGAACACTGTCACGAAGGATGGCTATGGCTGCCAACCTGCTCGGCATCAACGGGATTGATTTCTCGTTACTCGGAATTGGCTATTTTTAGAACGTTCAGATTTTGAGATAAGCGTGACTCTTGTTACGGGGTTCGAATCGTGTGAATGGTTTAAATCGGTGTCTTTACATTGATGATTGCACGATGATGAAGCGTATACATATGTAGAAAATAATTAAATATTTTTTATTAAATTATATATATATATATCTATAATATAAAGCTAACTGTGTGTGGGGGGTACGCCTGTGTCTGGTCACGAATAGGCTCCTATATGGTTGACTATTTTAAAAAACTAATTACATATAATGATAGAAGGTGTAACGAGACACGGGAATGGGTATGTTTGATCTGGCAGAACGGCGGTTCATTAAAATTGTGGGGTCTGCGTTCACGCCAGGTCCACAAAGTATGGAAATAAAATATTTAAAATTAAAAAAAAACGTTTACAAGTGTTTTTTATATCGATGTACATAATAATTATTTGATACGTATGTTTTAACTTAAATAGAGATGGTATAATAAAATTGTAGGGTCTGCGTTCGCGACTGGCCTCCATAGAATGAAAATAGGCACAAACTTTAATAAAGACTTTTCATTCCTATCTGCGTAAGTATACTTTGATAATTATGTTTCAGTTTGAAGAAATATGGTATAATAAAATTATGGGTTGTTCGTTCGCCCCTGACCTCCATAGAATGGAAATTTGTCACACAGTTTAACAAGGTTTTCTAATATAGATCCACAGAATATTGTTATAAGTGTTTCAGTGTGAACAGGTATGGTATAATAAATTATGGGGGTTATCTATTTTATTTTTACTTTCATCATATTTTGCTTTTGTTTTGATACCCCCAAATTCGAAGCTATCTCTTTTCAACTCTTCCTTTTCATCACCTATTATCTATATATATAAAAGCGAAAATGTATGTATGTGTGTGTGTATGTTTGGATGTCTGCTAAAAACTTTCGACAGACACGACGAAAATTCACAAACTTGGTATCACATCGAAGCTCCATCCTTTGCTCTAAAAATTGGCCAAAAACGTTAGCTTTTTCACCCCGAAATCGACAATTTTCGACAGGGTGGTCAACAAAAACGGTCCTCTCGTGACAATGACTGATTCTACGCATGCGTCAGATGACGTCGTGACCTGATTTACTTTAATTAGTTGAAAACCCGAACAAATTTCATATACGTCGCTTAAGCTCAGTTGGTTAGCGTGTTGGTTCATTATCTAAACGTTAAATGGGTTTTTGGGGGGGGGTCGATTTTTTAAATTTCACCGGTGTTATTTAAGCCATTTTTCACGTAACGTTCGTTTTTCTGCTTTTTTTCCCTTCGCTTATTCTTAGCGACACCCAAAAACACCCGGGTACCCACCGATTTTTTTTAATTTTAATATCGAAACAGGCTTATTTAAGCAATTTTTCACGTGTTTGGTTTTCTGTTTTCATCGTTCGTTTGCCTTACGTTCATTTGTTTTGTGTTTTTTTATTGTTTGATCGCCGCGTAACGGGGAACACAGAAACTGGCTTCCGCAACTTGTCTTTGTCGCTCCTGCTAATTTCGGTTTATAGACGTCAACTTAACACACTTATCAATTCATCTGTTCCCGTGATCGAGATGGTTAGGTCGCCAGTTTTTGTTTTTTTTATTTTCCATTTCCTTTCCACCTCCGCGTAAAACGTTCGGGGTTCAAGCCTACCTTTATACTAAAACTATTTTTTTTCTTTTACACCTCCAAACAACCGGCCAACGTTTTTTTTTTAACAGGGTTGTTTTAATCTACTCCCCGCCCCCACCAACACACACCTCCAAACACCCGGGCAACGCCGGGTACCCCCGCTAGTACTTTCATAAATCAGAGTCCATTTTCTGTATGTTGTTTTTGAACTCAGTCAACGACGGGTACTTTTGCTAATATATATATACCGGTTTTATGCTACACCTACGGCTTCATTCCTTATTCTCGCTCACCCCTCTCTCCCTCCTCTCTCTCTCTCTCTCTCTCTCTCTCTCTCTATGTATATATATATATATATATATATATATATATATAAATCAATGTGCAAGCGATAAGAAAATATAAACCGCTTGAAGTAGCATCAACAATTCTAGTAAGGAGTCAGTCTGATGCTGTTAGAAATAAAGAGTAGTAGTAACAGTAATGCAGAGAGTTATTAAATGTTATGTTATGAATAGTCGCCCGGTTGGAAAACCCTTAAGGAAAGATTTTTTTAATCGCTATTATATCAAATTATATAAAATAATATCTGAAATTAAACAGAATAACATGGAGATTATTATTATCACTATTCCAAACGAATTCATTAAATATTTGACGAGAAAATTAAACTTTTTTTTTCTTGCAGTATCTACAGCTTCATTACTCAATAGTAGTCTGCAATTTTGTTTAGCCGAGCACTTACTTCCTCGACTAATATATATATATATATATATATATATATATATATATATATATATATATATATATATATATATATATATAGTTCATGTAAGATAATAATCTAAAGTTGAGCCCAATCGGATTATCAGTTTACAAATTACCGTTATTTATATAAATAATTTGCACATTTTATAAATAATCGAAAATCTAAATTCCGTTTGTTGATAGAGTAATGCTTTCTGGTCGGAAAATTAGCATTCAAGCAAAACAATGGCTAGGAATTTCTTGCACTCCCTCACTATTTTTCAGACTTCTCACTCCCAGCGACAACTGGCTGTTTGCAATACTTTTTTCCAGGAAAGCAGATTTAGCTTCAGTGAGGCTATTTTATATCTCTACATATCTACTATCAGACTATGTGTGGACTACTGTTGTCATGTTTGGTCTGGTCAATCTCTTTCCCATTTGAGGTTTTCGATAAGCTGCAGAAACGTGCCTGTAATTTAATTGACCCAACACTTCCTTCTTTACTGCAACTTCGTTTTCACAGACGTGATGTTGCTAGTCTCAGTTTTTTAGAAATATTACGCGTTGTTAGTATCAGTCTTTTTTTTAGAAATAGTATGTGTTCTTCAGAATTGATTGATCTATTCCCTGCTTCTTTTCTTCAAGCTCGCTTAACTCGTTGGTCTAGTTATCTCCGTCAATTCACTGTTTTGATGTCTCATTATAAGACATCGTCCTGTCCAGCAGCTTATTTCCAAGAAACTTGTGGAACTCTCTACTTGCCGACTGTTTTTCTCCTACATAATATGCATAATTGTTAGTTCCTTACAGCAAGTAATACGCCTTGTATGAAGTGATTCCCATGTAAAAATATATCGAAACTGAAGCATGTTTTGACTAGAAAGATAAATGGTCCTGTCATAAAGTATTGGATTGTTGGAGAAATGCTGGAACCGGTGTATCACTTTAGAGGATGATAATGTTTATGAATTATGTCGATTTTTTCGGAAATATTGTTGTTCTTCTAGTTAGGCTTGGAACTTATTGAGCGATGTGTTACATGGAATTAAAACATAAGGCCATAACAGAAAAGATATTAGTTCTGATTTCTTTTTTCTTTTTAGAAAAGGAATAATTATTAGTATTATTTGGATTTTTCGGATTGCTGTTCTTATTGCGAGTGTTATTTTCACAACGTAATTATTTTCCAAGCGTTTCAGTCGACCTTCTTGAGATATGTCGAACTCGGAAAGCTTTCTGTTGAACTTGGGAATCTACACGGAATTTTACCGCAAGGACCCGTGGCGCAGTGGATAGAGTACTTGGTAAAATTCAGTTGTAAGCGTTGCGCTCTTCTAGATGTTAAAGCTTTTTTTGTTTATTTTTTTTTTTTACAAAATGGTCACCACTTATCAAGGCGCGGAAGACACTCAGGGATAAGGGTTATTATAAGTACAGTACGTTAGTGTTGAGATTTAATAAAGTGTTTACTTAAGGGGGGCGGTTCATCAGGAATTTGTTTACGTTGGACTTAAGCTTTGTTCATGGAATCTACGTTTTGATTTGCTTCAGTTCTCAGCGCGGGCGACGCCCATAATACAATTTCGAATTACTCGGGATTTCCAACCAATCATGGTTGATGGAACCAGACGTTGCTATCTATGTGGATTAAATAAAGGTTTTGCTCGAAATTCCGTGCAGATTCGATTAAACTATTCCCGAGATCAACAAGGTACATATAGAAGAAGGTTTGAGGTTTCATCGACCGTTACGTTGTGGAAATCGCATTCATGACGAGTACAGCAGTCCGAAGAATCTAAATAGTACGAAACAGAAATAAATCCACGCGAAATGTAAACCAACTTAGGTGAAAAGAAACATGTGTGATTCCTATTAACACTTTACCATTTCGAAAGACGCTTTTTTTACCACCAGTGATACATGCGTGCTGGGAATATTCTTGTTTTTCCTCATGCAACCTCAGGAATTGCTATTTTGGAATTGCATTTACCAAATTTAAACCAGCGGGACACGGGCCCTTTAAAAAGAAATGATGGTTGACTTTCTCCCAGGGTACTTTATTGTTTCTCTTTTCTCCGATGAAATGTCCCCTGATGCGTCAACATATCTTACGGCTACTGATCTTCTGTCCCTCACATTATATCCGAAGAACCCCCAAGTATTGTTCTCATTTATGATTATTCGACTGTAACAGTACATTTCACTTTGTTTTTCTATTTGTTCAATCTTTAAAATTCCGTCTGTTTTTTATATTGTTAAAGTACACACAAACACACAAACAAACAACGCATACACCCGTTCATTGGGTTGAGCACAGTGGTAAGTAATATCACCAACTACCATCTGCTGTAATGAAAAGTTCTTTATACACAGATTGGACAGTCTCCGGTAGTTTATAATATTTATATTATTACAAGACAACCCAAGGATACATTATTAAAATCAGTAACAAAGTACAATATAGTATATAATACACATGTATATAATAAAATAACATTATAAATAGCACCGTAAGGTGGGGAAAATATCGTAACCAGAGACCGGGAAAAACATCGTATGCAACATCGTAACCTGAAAAAAAAAACGTATTCAAGGGCCACCGTATACCGGGGGTCTATTGTATTAAGATATTACGGTCTAATGGTTAGAATCGTCAACTGTTAACTAACTTGTCATAGGTTACATCCCGGTTTCATTGAGAAACTGCGATAAAGCGAAAAAGCTCGTCTGCATAAGTCTCCGGCTTTTGAGGGCTGAAAAGTGACATTGCCAACTAACATGTGCAGTGACTTGACGAGATCACTGATCGAAAGCCAATTGCATTTGTCAGGTCATTCAAGATCTTATGTTTATTGTAAAGTTTTACTTTGTATTAATCGCTTTTGAAATAAAGACTGGAAAATCTACACATAATATAATATGATTATATATATATATATATATATATATATATATATATATATACTAGCAAGGGTACCCGGCGGTACCCGGGGTGTAGAGAGGTGGTGTAGTAAAGAACCCTAAGGGTGGAGAGAGGTTATAAAATAAAGAAGTGGTAGCATGCAGGCAGGCTTAAACCCGTAACGCGAAGGAAGAAAAGAAAATGAAAAAAAATCCCTAACGATGATGGTGTCCATAGCGAAACTGCAAGTCGCGAGCGTTGGAATGAAGGTTAGTCAATCCAAAAGAGACGATGACTTACAAATGTCCACGAAATAGGCGACCACTCCTTGAAGAAAACTGCCCAGTTGAGGGTGTAGGAATTTATGTTTTTGCCCAGTTTTTCTATATTTGTCATACGATATATGAAGCTTCAAAATGATACCGATTTTATCACGTTCCGACGCATATATTGAAAGTTTTTTTTGCGATACATACAAACACTTACACATACACACACATACACATGTATTGCCTTATATCTATATACTAGCGGGGGTACCTGGCGTTGCCCGGGTGTTTGGAGGTGTGCGTGCTGTTAAATAAAAAAGAAACCGGGTAGGATCGAACCCGAAGCCCTGAGGCGAAGTTTGAAAATAAAATGTGAAAAAAACATGAACCGTTCGGCCAGCCAGAATGAGTTACTGAAAGATGTTTGAATCTATTTAAGTAAGAACCAAATTGACAGGTGCCCGCATGGAAGTCCTAGAGCGTTACGACGACGACGACGACGACGACGTAAGCAATAGCTATTCAGCAAATGAGGTCAATGACCAGGTTTGTTTGTTATAAGCGAAATAAAAAAAGAAAACATAAAAACGAACGTTAAAACTTAAGCGGGGGGGTAATCAAAACATCGAAAAAAAACAAAAAAAAAACTAACGTAAGGCAAACGAACGATGTTAAATGTAAAAATCGAAAAAACAAAAAAGAAAACAGAAAATCGAACACATGAAAAATTGCTTAAATAAGCCTGTTTCGATATTAAAATTTATAAAATCGGTGGGTACCCGGGTGTTCTTGGGTGTGTGGTCGGGGATCGATAAGCGAAGTAAAAAAAACAAAAAAAAACAGAAAAACGAACGTTACGTGAAAAATAGCTTAAATAACACTGGTTCAATATTTAAATTCAAAAAATTGAAAAAAAAGGACATCTCACACCACGATTCGAACCAACTGAGCTAACATGACGTACATGAAATTTAGTCTTCCACAGCTATTTAAAGTAAATCAGGTCATGACATCATCTGACGCATGCCTAGAACCGGTCGTCGTCACGAGAGGACCGTTTTTGCTGACCCGCCATGTAGAAAATTGTCGATTTCGGGGTGAAAAAAAAATGAACGTTTATTGGCCAATTTTTCGATATCTTTCGGGCGAAGGATGGGGCTTCAATATGATACCGAGTTTGTGAATTTTCGTCGTGTCTATCGAAAGTTTTTAGCGGCCACACAAATACACATACAAACATACACACATTTTCGCTTTTATATATATATATATATATATATATATATATATATATATACATATATATATATATATATATATATATATATATATATATCACAAAAACGTGTGTACATATGCGTAGGAACGTGACAAAATCGGTATCGATTTACAGTTCGATCTATCAGACGACAAATCTCGAAAATATGTTCGTTCAATAAGTTTCCAGACTTTTTTTCGCATGGACATTTTTATTGATAGTACTCACATGAAACTCTATCCTCTTCGAAATAATCTTCTCCTGCTGCAATGTACTCGTTGTACCGTCCAACAACTTCTGGAAGGTTCCATGGAAGTTCTCCTGGGTGAGCATGTTAATGACCCTCGTCACACTCTCTTCTATCTCGTCAATTGTTTCATAACGACAGCATCTGAGGGCCTCCTTGAGCTTGTGGAATAACCAAAAGTCACAAGGAGCAAGGTCTGGACTATAGGGAGGGTGTGAAACTGTCTTGAGGCCCATCGTTGTCGAATAGTATGTGGTCTTTTCTGGGCAATCTATGGACAAACTTTCTGCACATCTTCCGCATCTTCAGTTTTTCGCAAATAATTCTGTGTACACATCTCACGCTGATATCAACTGAGCACTTATTGTCCCTATAGACACACGACGGTTTTTATCCATGAAATTCTTTATTTGGCCGATTAATCTGCCGTTTTGACTTCCACACCGCTCATCATTCCTCTCCTAACAGACTCCCTGCATTCCTTGAATCTCTGATGCCACTGGAAAAACTGATGCGTGATTCATGTAAGATGGACCTAAAGCAATATAAAGTATTCCATACGATTCTGCGGCATTTTGTAAAAGTTTAAAACATAATTTTATTGCAGATCGTTCTTTAAAGCGTTTTCACGTCCAAATTGTATTTTAGAAATTCACCGGATGTGAGAATTAGGCTTTAGTAGAGTGCATTCAAATTCCTGTTGGAACTGATCATTTGAACCCGAAATCATAAAAACATGATCCGCCATCTCATAAGTTGTACAACCATAACATATTAAATTTTCAAGAGTCTACAACGATTTTAAATGACTTTTAAAAAATGTCCGGAAACTTATTGAAGAAATCTCGTGTGTGTGTGTGTGTGTGTGTGTGTGTGTGTGTGTGTGCCTACATATATATATAATTATGTCCTTTTAAAAGAAACATTTTCGTTTCTTTCTTTCAAAGGACATTTTGTATTCAAACACGTCAACACATATATATATCTATAAAAGTGAAAATGTCTGTCTGTCTGTCTGTCTGTGTACATTTTCCTACCAAATAACTCAATTGTCAGTCTACAGACTCGATATTTTATATAAAGGATATTGAGATTTGGAAAAATCTTTTTAATCGGTTTTCAGTCAAGAATTTGGCTTTTAAGGGGTCAAAGTTCAACGATTTGATATTTGAGAACTCTACCAACCTTCTCCGCCGATTTTGGGTCTAAACACTTAAAATTTTAGATATAGGTTACTTGGACATAGATCTAACTTAATAACTTCAGCCCTAAACAATAAATGTTAAGTGGTTATAATTGGGGTCAAATTTAAAAAAAAAAAATAAACCTCTGCGGTCTCTACCAAATTACTAAGCCAAATGTTGATCTAAACATTTGAAATGTTATATAAAGTGTATTTAGACATAGGGCAAGATTTTTAATCGTTTTTTTTTTTGTTTTTGTTTTTTTTGCTGAGAATTTGGCTTCCAATGAGTCAAAGTTCAAAATATTTTACTTTTGCTGTCTCTAGCAAACTATGCAATCGAATTCGAAGCAAATCAAAACCTAATCGTTTAAACGACAATCGGTGCTTATATCGCCTACGCGATTTGGCTGCTTCTAAAGAAAATGAAATTATAATGATAAACATTATCAAACGCCAGAATACCGATTTGTTTACACAAACAGCATGATATTTATATATCATATATTGCCTCGAACACACAGATACACATATCTGTCTATCTTTCTCTCTCTCTCTCTCTCTCTCTCTCTCTCTATATATATATATATATATATATATATATATATATATATATATATATATATATATATATATATATATAAAGTTTAGTGGTTAGGATTACCCTTCTTAAATATTTCTCTATTCTTAAATAGTGAGCTTCTCCTTTTTGGCTAGGATCACCCTGAAAGTATTACCTCAAGTAATATCTATCAGGACATTTCACCTGATTTTTACTCTGTGTCTTATCTCGCTTATATATATATATATATATATATATATATATATATATATATATATATATATATATATGTCTGTGGAAATATATTTTCTTATAATATATACCAATTCTTATTTAAGAAGCTCAATGTAATTACAGAGCAATATAGTGAATAAATGACAAAAGACTATTTTCCAAAGTTCATGATGCTGATTTATGTAATAATTAAGTGATTGATTTTGCGCGACGAAACAGATACTGTCAAGAATTCTAAATGTCAACTGAATTAAAGGAATAAATTATAAGATGGTCAGAATCATGAACTTTGGAATATATATATATATATATATATATATATATATATATATATATATATATATATATATGAAATAGGAAAGGCGTGTATCGGTGTGTGTCCGGTAATTCCTTATAGCCAATTAGATATTCGAACCCGACCTGAATTTGTAAATCGTGTTAAAAGGGACACATTTTGAGGGAAACATGACACCTATTCCCATCACGTTAAAAATATTGCTCCATTTTAAATGGGTTAAATAAGATTTAAACTGTCGTTAAATTACACAAATGTATTTTGCTTCCAGAAATTTGAAGTCCATCATTTCCATTACCTTCTAATTAGGTGTTCAACTTCTCTTTCGGCAAGTCGTTCGCTGCATTACGTTGCTAATCTCATCCTAGCTGCGTGGGGCTTTCAGTAACTACCAGCAAAATCGTTTAAATTTATTGCCGTGCCGCGTGTTCATTCCAAACTCATAACCGGTCAATTCCTGCTAATGAAGCTGTTCTGTTGAACTGGTGTATATTTCCATTGTAATCTAACCCAGGGAGTGAACTCGTGACCTCCCGGCGACCAGATGTGACTTGCCAGCGCTTGAGGCTCCGTGTCTTGTCGGTTGTGGTTTTTCAAGTGGTAAATGAAACGCCTGTTCTTTGCTAATTAGCGATTCCCAGACGGTGTCGATATCTTTTGCCCGGCTTCATTATGTATCGAGGAGTTTCAGGATGGTTCTCTGCGAAGTGATACGCTTCATGGACCTTTCATACACATAGGCGATTAATTATTCTAACATCAGATGTCTTTGGCCTTTCTGTTCTTCTTTTCTTTATTCCCCTCGTATAACTCTTACTTTTTCTTTCATTCCCTCGCGTTTTTTATTGTTTTCATATAGTGCATGTCGCCCGCTACTTCTGTCTCTCTCTCCTTCTCTCTCTTTCTCTTTCTCCCCCTCTCTCTCTCTCTCTCTCTTTCTCTCATACTTATATTGTAGTTCGTTCATTCTCTTTATGTCTTTCGTTCTTTCCTGCTCACATTATCTGTATGTCTTTCTTTCTTTCCCTTGCGCCCTCTCTTTCTCTCGATATTTCTATCTTTCTCTCCCGTTATCTCTCTTTCTCCTCCTCATTCTCTCTTCTTCTCTAAGTAATTCAACTTTATTTATTTTCCTCTCTCTCTCTCTCTCTCTCTCTCTCTCTCTCTCTCTCTCTCTCTCTAACATATTTCTTTTTCCCACATTATCTCTGTCTCTCTGCCACTCTTCTTCCTCTCCCTTTCTCTCTCTTCTTCTTTGTCCTTTTCTCATTCTCTCTATCTTTTCTTATTCTCTCTCTTTTTCTAGATAACGTAATTTTTATTTCTCTCTGCCTATGTCTGTCTGTTTGTCTTCATCTAATTTTTTTTTCTCCTTCGCACATGTTTATACTTTTTTATATATACAGGATGTCCAAAAAGTCGCTCAAGGATTTAAAACTTAAATAGATTCTTTATTTTTGATGACATATTTCTGTAATTTTAAGACAATCTGACTATGACATTGAGAACTTAAAAAGACGCTGCAAACATCAAGCAACTGTATTTATAAAAAAAAATAATGTCTTTTAAATGATACTCATTTTCATCTGCGCATGTTTGTGCTCGTTTAAAAGCATTATTCATGACGGATTGCAAAATCTCTGAATTGCGATTTAACTCCCTTATTTTGTTCCTGATGTTTTTCTTCAATTCTTGAGTTTTGGGGGTTTATTAACATAGACATTTTCTTTGAGATATTCCCTCAAGAAAAAGTCAGGACTAGTCAAGTTTCGGGAACGTGGTGGCCATTTGGCTTTGCCATAGTGAGAGATAATGTTGTCGCCAAAGCATTGCTTGATTTTGGTAAAATAATTTTACAATTTGCGTATGTTGTTTAATGCTATATTTATCCATACTTAATTTCCAAAATATTATCTGTAAAATATCTGAAATAAAGAAAAAAATCTATATATAAATACGATAGCGTATGTGTTATTTTCTGTGTCACGCTTACATCCGGGTCGTTTAATTGTTATGATTTTCCATTTCTTGTCATAAATAATTTTACCAAGAATTGTCCATAAGTTTTGGTTTCGGTTTCGATTATAGCTGATGGCACTTAAGTTATCTATTTTTTTATAAATAATTTTATCAATAGTTTTTCATACATTTTGGTTTCGGTTTCGATTATGGCTGAGGGAACTCAAGTTATATATATATATATATATATATATATATATATATATATATATATATATATATATATATATATATAAATATATATATATATATATATATATATTTCTTCATAAGTTTTTATTTAGGTTTCAAGCTTATGCACCAAAGTCATATGGATATATATATTATTCTATTTTTGAAATCGCAACTTTATAATATATAAAAATCAATAGACCATTAATAATATATACGAAATCTGCAAGAATTAAAATATCATATTTAAGCGTATTTTACGACCAGGCTTTGCCGGACGTCCGTACTAGCTTAGATAAATACTTTTGCAGTTTTAATAAAAAAAAACCTACAATAATATCAGAGCTTCTCCATTTATACTGAACACCGATAGAATTTCAACATCAATATATTACATATGAATGAGTTCTCTGTGGAATTTCCATAGGCCCCGCTAATAATCATTAATGGTAAAATGACAAAGATTTTTAATCCTTCGCTTACCTTTTGGACACCCTGTATTTTCTCTCGTGTATATTTTCTTCTACTCTTTTTTCCCTGGTCTCTCTTTCTCTCGTTCGTCCTCTCCCCCCCCCCTTTACTCTATCCGTTTATTCATCGTCTTTTAATTATTGCTTTCATTCTTGTCTTTGCACTTTATGTCCTCTTCTTTGAATTAGTTTGCAAACAATTTCCACAACTCATCGATACAGAATTAATCAATCACCGATGCTCAATCATCTTTTAACTCCAAGCACAACGTTAGTACACGTCGAAAAGGTTATTTTAGTTCGATGCAAATTTAATATTGATTTACCAGATATCGATTCGTAAAAACATACGACTTTTCCTCCTCTCTGTCTCCCGCGCCTGTTTCTCTTTCTCTCTTCCCCCCTCTCCCTCGCTCATTCCCTTTTTCCCTTTGGATATATTTCAGCTACGTTGCACACACACACACACACACACACACACACTATATGTTCATTGGAGAGCATGTGACGTTACTGTAATTTTGTAATCATTTATGTGTATAATTTTAGGAGTATAGAATCACTCATTGATTGTCACTACTCCTAGGACAATTCTGACCAAGAGTGGTAGTGCCTGTCAGACTCCCATCGATTCAATATAATAGAATATTGTTGTTTTTATAATAACCTAAACAAAATAAATAATCAGTCGAACATAGTAAAGAGCAACCCGAAGGCTCAATTTTCTTTAGCTACTACACCCAGGATTGCTCCACTTAACCTTGATCCTCACCTTTTAATGCTGAATGTTTGATCAGCAGGTTCCTAAATAGCATTGTTTTATCTCGGTTAATGAAGGAGATGTCCGTCATGACTAATATATTTTTTTCTTTTGTTACTAACCAGATTCTTCCTATTTGGGAAGCTAGTTTCCCCCCACATTAAAAACCTACCTCGACTAACTCTGCCCTCGTGGGGAGGCAATAAACAACAAAAATAGTCTCCACTTACGAAGACCAACACGTTGCTCATGGATTAGGATTAATGAGTTTGCCGTCGAATAATGAACAATATTATGAGAGGATTGTGAATCATGTGTAGGATGGATATAATTGGATTATGTGAAGACATCTTAACAAGAATCTGTTGACAGTTAATGTAAAACAACTATGGTGTAGTCAGCTGGGAAGCAGCTGTGCGCTACTGTGTTCCACAGCTTGAATTTTTACAGACTATTCGCATACAAAACGTATGCAATTTTGACGTAAAATGAGGTGATAAGGGTTGATATGCCGTAATACACATAAACATTAAGTTGACCTAAATGATAAAACCCGTCTATCTGTTGCACCTGGCAATCATATCTATACTTAACAATGTCAGTATATTGCTACCAATTAATGCTTACCACGTTCTAATCATCTACTTATTTGAGAATTAAAAAAGTGGGAACCTAAAGGTCTATCAACATGATGACCAATTCTTTGATTCCTAGGGATTATCTGGACAACGGAAGCTGATCATGTCAACAACTTGAGATCCGAACACGACACGTTGCAGTGGAGTACTGCTGCCAAATCTAGGCAGGCGTTGCTAAAAACAACCTATCCTGCCTTGACGAAATAGACTTCGTAGCCTAGTGGGGGATGCGCCTTTCTCTTTCCTGCAACCTCTCTCCTACGGCAATCTTTCACGAAAAACACCCGTCTAGCTGAAACCACTGGCAGTAATTTTCCCCACTCTTTATCTGTGCCTAAATCAAAACATAGTTTCCATGAACAAAGCTTCTTTCTTAGAAGTGCACGCCTGTGAAACTCTCTTCCGTTTGCCTGTTTCCCACCCGACTACAACTTCGATGTCTTCAAGTCCAACATAAACAAGTTCTTGTTGACCTGCCCCCTTAAGTAAGACACTATATCAGATTTCCATTACTAGCAATTACTACGATATTATCCCATTGATTACTGTACACACAATAACCCTCATCCTCGAGTGGCCTTCGGGCCTTGATAAGTGGTGGCTGCCTTGTAAAAAAATCATCTCTTTTAAGACCCCTCTTCCCCTCTCTCTCTCTTTCTCTCTCTCTCTCTCTCTCTCGCTGTAGCTATCTTAACAGATCGTAACGTAACTAATAAAAAGAGCACAGATTTACTAACGTTTTAACAATCTTATAGGTGTATTTTTTTTTCTGAACTGTATACATGTATGCGCCTTGAACCTATAATACTCTCAACTGATCCCTCATGGAGGAAGGAACAGCTATCCCAAAACTTGACCGTTCTACATTTTTTTCTTTCCCTATTCCCCGCCCCTCTCTTTCTCTTTCTTTCTCCCCCCTCTCTCTCTCTCCCCCTGTCTTGTCGATTTAATGAATAGAAAACGAACTGAGTTGCTCCTTTTCCACGTCGCACTAGCAACTACCTATTTGAGACGTAACTGCTAGAACACGACTCTCATTCGACTTCAAATGATTCTACTTAATCCTAAACTTATTCGAAAATTCTCCATTCTAACCTTATTTTTACACACGTGCATCCAAATATCATAACAAGAGTCATATTATTAATGTAACGGCTGGAGATAGCGGACACAAAGGAACATTTATATTTAGCCGGAATTCGTTTTAAATCGGGGTATGGTTTTTGAATTCTACAATGATGTCTACAGTGCAACATATGAGATGAAATCATAGACGCATCGATATGATCATAATAAACAATTTAATGCTAAGACACAAAAGAAAAATGAATGAAAATTGAACATGTAAAAAGTGTAAAAAGAACCTCATCTAGTCTTGCAAATCAATTTCATCTCTTCATTGTACATCTAAAAGTACCCTCTCTTTTACTTTCACATTATTAGCTCAACCAATTGCAATTAATAATTTCTTTATCAAAATATTAACTTCATAGCCATTTTTTCGTGTTATCTCTTCTCTTCTCTTCTCTTCTCTATATAAATAAAATGAACTCATTTTTTCCCGTCTGATTTTGACATTAATAGGATTAAAAATCAAGATATTTCATGCAAATATAATATGCACAAACGGCAGAACAATATCTGAGGTGTGTTATAGGCTTATTATTTCTCAAATTCCTCGATAATCTTAGATTTCTATACTTTTTCTGCTGAGAAGTCACGGCCAAAATCGGTTAAGATCAATGGAAGTGGTAAAATATTTTCTCTCTAATAAATTCCTCCTCCCCCTGCCACCACTTAACACCGTTTGGGGATCGTTCACAAGGAACAGTTGAGAAGAGAACACCGGTTTGGCTTCGTAGTTCTTTCATGTGAAGTTATTTAAAATCACTAAACTAAGCTGCAGTGCTCTGTGGCGTAGTGGTTAGCGTGCTGGACAATTCACATTATATTTTCACGTTCGCGCCGACCTACCGTAGTCGTTTTTTTTTTGTTTTTTTTTTTTGTTTTTTTCCTAAACAACTAGAATGGACTTTTCTTGGTGGCCGAACTGTTAACGTTGCAGATGTTTTTTTTGTTTTTTTTCACACTTTATTTTCCTACTTTTACTCATGACTCCGGGTTTGATCCTTCCTACATACCTACCATAACATTTTTTAAAACTCGCCCCCCGTCCCGGAAACAAACACTCGGGCAACGCCGGTTACCCCCGCTAGTATATATATATATATATATATATATATATATATATATATATATACTAGCATTTCAGCCGGACGTTGCCCGGGTGTTTGGATGTGTATGTTGAGCCAAAAATAAAGCGGTCAAGTTTTTTTCAAATTAGACCCCTATTATAACCCCTTAAAATTAATTGTTTTGGCTCAAATCAAGTTATTAAGTTAGATCCATGTCCAAGTAAGCTATGTCTAAAATTTCAAGTGTTTAGATCCCAAATTGTCGGAGGAGTTTAGTAGGGTTCTCAAAAGTCAAATCGTTGAACTTTGGCCCCTTAACAGCCAAATTTCTGGGCGAAAACCGATTACAAATATTTTCCCAAATCTCAGTACCCTGTATACTAAATTTCGAGTCTGTAGACTGAAAATTGACAGAGTTATTGCGTAGGGAAATGTACACACACACACACGTTCACTTTTATTGATATATATATATATATATATATATATATATATATATATATATATTAAGAATGTGAGAGATTATATGATAATTTTCACAGCCAAACAATGTCGCAGGCTGCGAAAATGATTATATAATCTCTCACATTCTGAAAATGCTATCATTAATTGCTCGCTTGGTTAGCATTGCTGGATGGCATTGTCCTTACAAGTTGAAATTCCTATTTGTGAGACATCGGCTTGGGGTTATAAGCTGGTTGGTTGGCCGCATCCCTAGTCGAGAAAAAGTAGGTCCATTCCACAGTTGGATTTCGTCGCGGTTTGCTCGAATTGTCAGTTTATAGAATTTTTGTGTGCGGTGCGTTTGCTCAGTTGGCAGAGTGCTTCACTCGCATGTTAGAGACTCGGGTTTCGAATCCTGAGTTCGAATGTGTCTAACTGATGAGCCCAAATGAAGGCGAAATTCGAGTCTTGAATTTTCGGTTCGTTGACTGTCATGGCTTTTGTGGGCTGCGAAGTTGTATGGCTGTGAAAATTATTATTATATATATATAATCTAAAAAATACGAGGGATTATAAAATTAATTGCATTAATAATATATATGATATTTTTGCATTAATTATATATATATATATATTAATTTTTATATATAAATTAATTATATGTAAATTAATTTTTATATATACATTCATTTTTTGGATATATATATATATATATATATATATATATATATATATATATATATATATATATTGCATTAATTACATATATATATACATATTTTTAATTGATATATATTAATTGCATTATATATATAATATAAAGCTGAATGTGTGGGGGGGGGGGTCCCGAATAGGCTCCTATATAGTTGACTATTTTAAAAAACTGATCACCTATAATGATAGAAGATGTATCGAGACACAGGAATGGGTATGTTTGATCTGGCATAATGATGATTCATTAAAATCGTGGGGTCAGCGTTCGCGCCGGGTCCACACAGTATGGAAATAAAAAATTTAAAAATTAAAAAAAAAAACTTTTACAAGTGTTTTTGATATAGATGTACATAAGGATACTTTGATAAGTATGCTTTAACTTAAAAGGGATGGTATAATAAAATTGTGGGGTCTGCGTTCGCGCCTGGCCTCCATAGGATAGAAATAGGCGCAAACTTTAATAAAGACTTTTCATATCTATCTGCGTAAGTATACTTTGATAATAATGTTTCAGTTTGAAGAAATATGGTATAATAAAATTATGGGGTGTTCGTTCGCGTCTGACCTCCACAGAATGGAAATTTGTCACAAAGTTTAACAAGGTTTTTTTTTTAATATAGATCCACAGAATATTTTGATAAGTGTTTTAGTGTGAATAGGTATGGTATAATAAATTATGGGGTGTATCTATTTTATTTTTACTTCCATCATATTTTGCTATGGATTTGATACCCCCAAATTCAACCCAAATTTACAACCCTTCCTTTTCATAACCTATCATACTTTCATAAATCAGAGTCCATTTTCTGTAGGCTGTTTTTGAACCCAGTCAACGATATATATATATATATATATATAAGAAAAATATGATTTTTCAATTATATTTCGCCCTTTATTTATACCGATTATTTTTTGTACTGAATTTGATGTATGTTAAATGTAACAAAACACTAGATATATTCAAAATTTAGATAATAATCTGATTGTTACTGCTCTACGAAACAGGTGCTGTAAAATGTGGGAATTTTGACATATTGAAATAAATAAATAGAAAGATGAATAATATATTAGATTTTGTAATACAGTTGCTATATATATATATATATATATACATATACATATACATATACATACATATATATATATATATATATATATATATATATATATATATATTCCAGATAGAATGATATCTACAAAATAAAGAATAATTCATTGAATTTCAACAAATTGATGGTGCTCAATCAAGGCGAGCAAATCATAATGTTTTTTTTTATTGTTCTTTATGTAAATACGGTCATATTTTGCTAACATGTGCAGA
Organism: Euprymna scolopes; assembly: GCF_053919585.1. Classification (NCBI taxonomy): domain Eukaryota; kingdom Metazoa; phylum Mollusca; class Cephalopoda; order Sepiida; family Sepiolidae; genus Euprymna; species Euprymna scolopes. Next base: position 93,687,339 of record NC_136484.1, read on the forward strand.
CCGTTTCGATCATAACAGATCTTATCAGACAAGAAAAATTAACAATTAAAAATGCTCTTGAACCATTTTTGATTTTTTAATTTTTAATTTTCATGCCTGATGAGATCTACTATGATCGAAACGATTTGTACATCGTAGCAAGATATGACTGTATTTACATAAAGAATATATATATATATATATATATATATATATATATATATATATATATATATATATATATATATATATGTTTAAAGAAAAAATAGAAAAAAAAAAACGAATGAAATTATTAAAAAGTCAACGTTTCGTCCTTGTTTCAGAGGACATCTTCAGGATAATTGAAATAAAAATGTGATAAAAGAAAAAGTCATAGATCGTGCGAAAAAAGACAGTTTTTTAAAATCCAACCCATGTCGGGAAAGGACGAATATGTGTGCGTATGGGAAGGTTGTTTGATGTCTATATATACACTTTTAAAATGCATTAAAATAAATATGTACTTTTTTTTTTTTTTTTCTTCTGCGAAACTACTCATTTTCCTGAAACATTCAAAGAAAAACGGCTAGCCAGGATCCACCCTGATACCTTGCTCTTTGATTATTATTTTCCCTATGCTAGGGGTTAAATGGTAGAAGCCTTTTCTTTGCGTAATAGTAATTCAAAATTAGTACTGATTCTAAAAGTCTTCTTTTAGCTCTATCTATCACGTATTTAATAATTTTCGCTTGATCTAAATTAAATATATATATATATATATATATATATATATATATATATATATATATATATATATATATATATATATATATATTCATCATTGGCGTTGCCTAGGAATAAATCTAACCGCCTGTGTACTTCTGTTTCCAGCCCGAAACACGACATTGCAAAATATATATATATATATATAGATATATATATATATATGTATATATATATATGTATATATATATATATATGTATATATATATGTATATATATATGTATATATATATATATGTATATATATATATATATATGTATATATATATATATATATATATATATATATATATATATATATATATATATATATATATATATCGGGAATAATGGCCTATGAGATGGATAAATCTTTATTTGAATATTGAAGAATTTTATGAGAAGATTGAAAAGGATGAATGGAATGAACAAATTTATTTTGTTTTTGTTTATTTGTTTTTTCGCTGAGAAAGTTGGAATTCTGTAGTAGAGTTTTCACAGATAAACCTTCTTTGAAAAAAAATCTTGTTTCATGAAAATTCCGTTTGATGTTGGGCATTCGAAAGAAGGAAAGAACGTCATTTACATTTGTTGTCGTACGATGAGTTCTTGTTGTGAATGTCTTTCTCATTTCTTCATTCAGTCACTTTCCGTGGAAATAACAATAGAATAAAGAAAGACGGGCAAGAGTGTGAAAAAAGGGCTGGGGGACATGAAGAGGTCGTTTCTCACTAGGTGGCGCAGTCGATTTTGTACTTCGACAAAACTTGACTGATTGGCAAGTTCGACACGTCTTTGCAGAAACAGAAGTACTTGCTGTTTGGAGACGTTCGATGTGAATGCAAACATCACAACATTATTGTAAAAGCCTTAATACAAATTTTATGACAACATTGAATTTCGTCGCAAAATTATATGCGAAAAAAACAACTGTGTTTGTCCTTAGTAGAAAGCATTTTTATCATTTGCATCTCAACAGACAGACAGACAGACCACATATATATTTTGGATTTGTGAAAGTTAAAATATTTTCCTATCCACGGGTTTCGAACGATGTTCCTTGCATTTTTATTCCAACTGTCGCTCTAATAGTGCGTGTGAAAGATTCTATTTCAGAGAAACTTATATATACATATATGTTTATTTATATATACATATATATAAATTTATATACAAATATACACACATATATACCCATATATATTCATATATATGGGTATATATACATATATTTGCATATATATATATATATATATATATATATATATATATACATTTATACTTATATATGAGAAGCAGTGGAAGGATAGTGTGTTGCACGATGGTAGGAACTAGGTGGAGGAAGGGGAGTGAAGAGGTCGACTGCAGACATGTCTCTTCGTTCCCACGTCTCCTCACTGGCGGATTTCAAGTTTAACCTAATTGGCCCCAGGGGACATGTAACCCTCAAATAACTTATCCCCTGTCACAGTCCTTCCCTCCACCTTGTGCCCGTCATGCATATAAATGTACGCACGTGTGTTGGAAAAAAAATACAGAGAAATGAGTCTTTAATTATTTTTATTATTATTCTAAATGAGTGTAAGGGGGAAGGGTTAATAAATGGTGGGGGCTGTGTATACTATATTTTAATAATACGTATGCCGAATTAATGCTAAGGAGATATAATTTGTCAAAATAAGAAATATTAAAATTAATCATATTGGTTCTATAATATACATATACACACACACACACACACACACACACACACACACACACACACACACACATATATATATATATATATATATATATATATATATATATATATATGTCGAAACCTACGTTGAGTCACGGAAGATAAATGATAACCAATATAGGGGCAATATAGTGTTGCAAGGGTGGCATATTTCCTACCCGCACGTTTCCTTAATCGGTACTGCTTGAGTCCAATGGCAAGGAGAAGTTCAGGACGACTGGAAACAATACCGAGATAAGCTCCAGTCTATGGTCCCCTCTCGCCAAACTTTCACAAGAAACACTCGTCTATCTGAAAACACTATCAATAATTCCCCCCACTCTTTATCTGTGCCTAAACCTAAACGTAGATTCCATGAACAAAGCTTCTTTCTTAGAACTGCACGCCTGTGGAATTGTCTTACGTTTTCGTGCTTTCCGACTGACTACAATATGGTTGTGTTCAAGTCTAAAGTAAATAAGTTCTTGATGAGCCGTTCCATATAAGTTAACAAATTTACCGAATTTTCATTACTAATGATTACTATATTGTCCAATTTCTACTGTACACTCTTTAACTCTTGGCCTTGATAATGTGGTGATGCCTGTGTAAAAAAAAAAGCGGAGAGCACATATAGCACCTGGAAGTCCCAAATGATAACCCATCTGATACTGGCCAGGCTCATCGTTGCTTTACTTCGGTGATCTGACGGGAACAGGTGTGTCAGTCCTGATTATGCCGTATGCATACATGTACATACATATATACATATATATACATATACGCATATATACATTATATTATATGTACAATATATATATATAGGGCGACCCCCAAAAACGGGCCCCAACTCTAATTAGGCCCTGTTTCTTAGTGTTTTGTCTGAATGAAAATGAAACTCTGGTCTTAACTAGTTTATTATATTCAAAACATCACATCAAAACACAAGGGTCTTTGGCCTTTTTTTTCTCCGTTCTACAGCATATGTTCTAGATGGCCTCCATTTAGCTTCTTTTTTTTTGGGGGGGTCCCCCTATATATATATAGAAATATAATATATATTCATATATATGCATGCATACGTAATATATACATATATATATATATATATATATATATATATATATATTATACACACACACAAACGTATATATATGTGTGTATACATATTATACACATAAACACACAAACAAACACACACACACGCACACACACACACACACATATATATATATATATATATATATATATATATATATATATATATATATATACACGTGTGTCAATAATCTAAATCCCTCCGTAAAGCCTCTCATCGTCGACCGGAGCGGATAATAAAGATCGCGATAATCCTACCTCCGTGGCTACTTAAGTACATTTTATTGTGGTATCCCCCACCCCTGATCTCCAGGAGAGTGAACGATGTTATTAACTAGGTGAGTCGAACGCTCCAAAGGTGATTCAATGATTTGCTCAGGTCATTAACCCGCAAACATCTTTATATAGTTAGAATGCAATACTCCATATTTACCATTTTTTTACTTCTAAGCTAATACTACCAAGCGTGTTATCAATCTACCACATAGGCCAAAAATTAGACAAAGAATTGATTTTGAATTTTATATAGTACGAGGTGCCTTCAATAAATTTCCAGATTTTTTTTTTGTATAGACATTTAAAAACGTCGTAGACTCTTGAAAATCCAATATGTTCTTGCTGCCTATCTTATGAAACGACCGAACATTTTTCATGATTTTAGGTTCAAATGAACTGCTACAGCAGGAATTGGAATACTCCCTACTAAAGCCTGACTGTCACACCTGGTGAATTTCCAAAATACAAACTGGGCTTGAGAACGCTTTAAAGAACGATATGCAATAAAATTATGTTTAAAATTTGTAAAAAAATTACACAGAGACGTATAGAATGCTTTAGACTGCTTTTGGACCATCTTACATCAATCGCGCATCAGTTTTTCCGTGGCATAAGAGATTCAAGGAAGGCAGTGAGTCTGTGAGGGAGGGGGGGAATAATGTGTGGGAGGAGTAAGGAAGTCAGAAAACCAGAGTTGATTGGCCAAATAAAGAATTGCATAGATATGAACTGCCGTGTGGCTATAGGGACATAAGCACACAGTTTGATACCAGTGTAAAAACTGTACATATCATTAATCGCGAGAAATTGACGATGCGGAAGATTTGCTCGAAGTTTATCCACAGGGTGCTCAGAGAGGATCAGAGACTGTTTGACTAAGATTGACCTCAAGACAGTTCCACACCTTCCCTATAGTTCAGACCTTGGTCCTTGTGATTTTTGGTTATTCCCTAAGCTCAAGGAGGACTTAGATGATGTCGTTATGAGACAATTGAGGAGATTAAATAGGCTGTGACAAGGGGCAGTGACATGCTTACACAAAAGGTTTTCCATGGCGCCTTCCCGAAGTTGTTGGAACGGTACAACAAGTACATTGGAGCCAGAGAAAATTACTTCGAAGGGAAGTAGAGTCTCATGCGTGTACTATCAATGTTCATACGAAAATAGTCTGGAAACTTATTGAAGTCGCGTTGTAATTTAAATTAAAACAAGTGGGTTGTATTTTTTTAAGTTATTCGAACTACAGTCCTCATGCATAGTATTATTCTCATAACGTTTCGACCGATGTGACTTCCCATTTTCTTCAGGTTCAGCAACTCGAGAATCTATACAGGATCTTAAGCTGAACTCTATTTAATCCATACGAATATATTCTTCTCAATTCTTCAACAATGATCGAGAAGATCTGGTAAATCAAATTATATACTCAATATCGCATCTAATGACAATTGAACCATCACATCAACACTCAGAAGACAGTCAATTACAACTGATTTTTACTTAGTACTTATATTGATTGCGCTATGGGTTCATGTGGAATGACATGGGTGTCAATGTTGTATAATAGGGGTACCAACATGGCATACAGTGATATGTACCTGTGACGAAGAGTTCATCATTATGTGTGTACGTGTCACTAAATGTCTATGGTATTTCTTCATTATCTGAATCCCAAGTTATGTTGCTGCGGTCTATTTATGTTTCAATGCTACGATCGTCTAAATGTGTGTGTATGTGTGCCATACATGTATTTTGGACATATCTTATTTTCATTTTATCTTGATCCACCTGGAATTTATCTTGTTCTTGGCGGGAGAGACTGGAACCTGTTTGAACAAATACGCATTCACTCCAAAAACGCTGATTGTATTTTATATAGTTTTTATTCACTTTCCAGGTGTCGCTCGCAGAAGAATGGAAAGTGAATAGCTTTTATTGAGTGGTTAATTCTAGGTCTCCATTCTAAGACACATCAGCTCCCTCTTCGGCGAAGAGGGGGACGACCTGTTAAACCGTCAGCCCTGTTCAACGTCCAAATTCCAACTCCAATTATTCTTCTCAGCTAACTAGAACCATGTGACCTTCACGTACTTCCGTCAGCTGATCAGATGCTTCCGGTAAACTTGTCTATGATATGATTTTATTATATTTTGACAGTTTTTATCAACATTCTTCATATTCATCTCTTGTTTATCTCTCCAGTTAGATACATAGATTGATCGAGATGCATAGATACAGAAATAGATAGATAACTAGATCTCGAGATAAATCAATAATACACAAAGATAAATATATAGATCGACAGACAGATAAATAAATTACAAATACGTTCTTGTGTTCGACTTACTACATAACAAGGGATTTTATAGCCCGTTGACTTAGAATGGCTATTTATTGCAAACTGATGCGTAAATATGGTTACATTTGTGCTCAGTTTCACATTAAGTACTAATTACTATTAATCCCTAATTCTCCACCGAACAGATACCATAATACATAGTACAAAACTACAGCCAGATCGACCAAGTAGTTTAAAAACAAAAAGAAGACTAAGAAAAATATAATGCAGGTGTCTGAATAAAATTCAACGAAATGTCGAAAAAAATTTTTTTTTTAATACAAATCTAATCAAATCTTGTATTATTTAGATTACTCGGACGTTAATTTCATAATGTTTCAGCCGATGTCACTTCGAACCTTCGTCAGGCGTATCCGGTGAACATTGAAATCTTCAAGGAATTTATTGCCTGTATTAATTTTTATTTATTGCGGACTATTATTCTCATCTTTATTAGTTGTTGTTTCGCGACGTTTCGGCCAACTATTCCTCTAGTCTTCGTCAGGTGGTAACCGCGACGGATAGGAACTTCGAATCTCCTAATTGCATTCTCAGCAATCACTGCCATCCGTAGTTGTTGTCGTCGGGTTAGGGTTTGGCCAAGTAAGCCTCTGACCGGCTTTGGGTAGGATTGAAACCACTATCTTCTTATTGCGTGTACAGTAATCAATGGGATAGTATCGTAGCAATCGTTAGTATTGGAGATTTGATAAAGTGTCTTACTTAAGGGGGGGGGCGATTTATCAGGAATTTTTTTATGTTGGACTTGAAGACATCTAAGTTGTAGTCAGGTGGAAAACAGGCAAACGGAAGAGAGTTCCACAGGCGTTCACTTCTAAGAAAGAAGCTGTATTCATGGAATTTACGTTTTGATTTAGGCACAGATAAAGAGTGGGGGAAAATTACTACATCGGATGGATATGTGGTAAGAATTACATGCATGATGAGATCAGTCGTCCGAATAATACAAATCATCTATCTCAAAATTTCAAAAAAATTAAATGACTAGCAGGACCCGTTAATCGGCGTTGCCCGGTAAAAGCATGACAAATCTAAAACAGAACGATTACTAGGGCTATGACAACAGCATATTCTTTTCATTTTTTTCACTCTCGAGTATATATCCGACACAGTTAGACACAATTAATCAACCGAGAAGACATCACTCTACATAAAAACATATAAGATATGGATATATACCTGAGAATCAAAACAAGGAAAAGAAAATGCTGTTGTCATAGGTTTGATCATTACTACGACCGTGGCTCAAATGAAATAATCTGATATCCACTGTTGGGCATTAATGTTCAAAGGCAGCTAGCGAAAGCCATTGTCTGTGATTATCAGCACTGTTTGTTACTGGCGAGTAGTGTTGGTTTGGGGCGATAACCTACAGGCACTTGCTGATTATATACAAAGCATTTAATAACTTTTTAGATAACTGCCTTCTACTGGAGACTGTATTTCAAGTCGCCCAGTGTTTTTCTTTTCGGTATACTGCAAGCATTACTTTCTTTAATTAGCTGTAACATATCTTCTAAATAATAAAATACTCCACAGAAAATAAAAGTGTTAAGAAAACAAATATATAACAAATAAGTGTTTCGATAGTCAATATAATGTACGTTGAAACCTGGCTGCATAATATTATTGTGTTGTAACTCATATCAAGCCAATGTGTCAATGTGTACTGGTTGTCAAACCTGCAAAAGTTTGTTTTTTTTTTAAATCCGAAAGCTGCTCTTAACATGAGGAGGTTAAAAACAAGAAAATGCCTTTCGGAATAAACATCCCTAACCTCCCCAAGTTAAGAACGGCTTTCGGAATAAACACCCTTTTGAGGTTGGACAACTAGTGCACATTGACCAACTAATGCTCTGTTTACATGTTGAGTGTATTCCGTCCGCGCAAGGAAAGAGCAATCTGTGTTTGATTCCATTGTATGTCAGTTACATGTGCAGAATGAAAAAGTTAGCAATGCTTGTTAAAATGCCAATAATTCGGAAAGCTTTTTTTTTACATTGGGATCACCACTTATCAAGGCCCGAAGGCCACTCAGGGATAAGGGTTATTGCGTGTACAGTAATCAATGAGATAGTATTGTAGTAATTATTAATATTGGGGGTTTTGATAGAGTATCTTGCTTAAGGGGGGTGTTTGTCAGGAGTTTGTTTATGTTGGACTTGAAGACGTCCAAGTTGTAGTCAGGTGGGAAACAGGCAAGCGACAGAGAGTTCCACTGGCGTGCAGTTCTAAGAAAGAAGCTTTGCTCATGGAATCTACGTTTGGATTTAGGCACAGATAAAGAGTGGGGAAAATTATTGACAGCAGTTTCAGCCAGACGGGTGTTTCTCGTGAAAGATTGGCGAGGGGGGGAACGAGGGATTGGAGCTCAGACGATCACCTGCCATGGAAATAGCGATAAAACAAAGCCAGCTCGCAACGTCTCTTCTATGGAAGAGGGGTTGCAGGGAAGAGAAAAGGGCATCTCCCACTAAACCACGAAGTCTATTTTGTACTCTGTCAAGGCAGGATAGGCTGTTTTTAGCAGCTCCTGCCCAGATGTGACAGCAGTACTCCATCCTTGGACGTACTTGGCTTTTTTACAGATAAAGAATTGCATCAGTAGTGAGATATCTTCTGGAGCGGTAGAAGGATCCCACCATTTTCCCAGCGTCTCTGGCAACAGATTTGATGTACGTGTTCCATTTCAGATCAGAAGTAAAGGTCAAACCCAGAAGCTTATCAAAACATGGAGCCTCTCCAAGACGAGAGCCATCCATTTCAATTGATGCCAGATGAGGATCAGAGCGATGATGATGTAAAAATTGAAGCTTGGTTTTGGATGCATTAAAAGTGACCCGCCACCTCTTCCCCCATTGTACCACGTGCTCAAGATCAGAGGAGAGAGAATTAGAGAGAACTTTGTCATTTACGGCTTTTGATGTTTTGCCATAGATGGTCGTGTCATCAGCATAGATGTCAACGAATGATTTAAGTATGTGTTTAGAGCTTACCGTGGCGAAATTTTAAGTGGTTCAATATGTAACCTTTATAATGGTAAGCGATCATCAGTACTTCCAAAGGGCTGTATATGTTTTTTTTAGCAGAATTGCATCATGTGTAGCAGTTAATTTATTTTAATATATGTGTGCGATTATCGAGTGTGTGAATAGGTTATGTGTATTTTTTATACTTACAGTGTAACTGCATTATTTTTATTACGCCATCTTGTTTTAAATTTTCCCGGGCGTTGGATGGGGCGAAATGGCTCAAGTCGCTGTTCTGTACGTTCAGCAGATTCAGCACTTCCTGGTTGTTTTCTTATGGGATTTCTTAGAACAAATAAGGATTTCACAAGAAAATCACAAACAATGGATCAATTAAATCATTTATTGAAGAAGAAAGTTTAAAAATAATTAAGAAAATATTGGAAAATGTGATGTTATTATTTCTGAGCCATTTGCAGAAGTTTATGACAAGTAGCGGACATTCAGTTTTAATATACATTGTTCATTGTATGTAAGTTTTGTTAGTATCAAAATATAGTTTGGTTATTGTTAAAATTGTAAAATAAATCATTACTTCAGAAGACCATATATATTTATTCATATTTTATTAGCGAATAAAAGTGAAATTTTTAACGAATATTGTAAAAAGCACAGTTTTAACAATAAATTCAGAGATAAAACATTCGCAAGTAGTACATTCACAGTAAGAACTCGTCTAACTACAACTACAGAAAAATACTTTCCCTCATCGCTCTCTGCCCAAACAGAAACGGAAGTTTATATGAACAAATTTTCTTTCTTAGAACATCCCATCTGGGGAATAAAATAACACAGGTTACTTTCCGACCGAGACTGCTGTGACTAAGTGGTTAACGGCATCGACTGGAAGCATAAATATGCCAAGTTCGAATCCAGTTCGTTCCACAGAAACACTTTCTTCAAACTTATATCCGATCTTATGTCTAACCTCTTGAGAGGAAATAAATGGCCTTTTCAGCCGACTTTCGCATTGCCGGCTGCAAGTCTGATGTATACAAATACTTGTTGAGCCTCTTCTTAAATAATTAAATTCTGCCCTCTGAATCATTAATTCCCATCCTCTTATAGTTTTTTTTTTTTTACTTATGGGCCATCGTTTATGAGGACCCGGATAGTCAGTTGAATGATGAACATCATTCAACTGACTGTTGTGCAGTCACTTAATCGAACGTATATTGTATTGTTGCTGGGTTTGTGTGTGTATACGTGTCATTGTTACTAAATGTCTAGAGTGGTTCTTTACTATCTGAACCCAAATTCTATTTATGACTTATTTGATTTTTTCCCGTTATTAGAGTGTTCTTATGCAGATGTGTATGTGTGTGATATGTATTTGACGTACCTTATTTTCACTGCGTCGTTGATCTTAGTCCATCTGGAATTCAGCTGTTCTTGAAGGAGAGGCTGTAACCTGCTTGAACGAATGAATTTCACTCCAAAAATGATGGTTGGTTTTATATTAGATTTTATTTCACTTTCCAGGTTTCGAACGCAGACGAAAATGGAAAGTGAGTGTCTTTTACCCGTTGTTGTTGGGTTCTTCTTGATATCCAAAGTGAGACACGTCATCCCCCTCCAAAGTCCAAATTTCGACTCCAATTATTCTCCTCAATTAACTAAAACCACGTGATCCACACGTACTTCTGTCAGCTGATCAGATGCTTCCGGTGAAACTTGTCGATGATATAGCTCGATAATGTTTTGGCAACTTTTATCAAAACACCTTTATATCTGATCTCTTGTTTAGCTTGCCAATTAGTTAGATAGATCGAGATAGATATACAGATAGATAAGTAATGCCCCTGACCCACTTCCAGTTGTCTGATCTAGCTGAAATTTTTCATGTGCAATGATTTATTTTTCTATGGGTAATGTGGCAAATTATAGCTCTGAACTAATTGTGGTTTCTGTTTTACAAGTGTTTGAACTGAGTCAGGTGTTAAATGGAGCCTGTTGAATGTCGAGCAGTGATCTGATTTTTGTATTTGAAAGGACGCACACGAGAGGAGACTTTTGATGAAATGAAAGAAACATGGTGATAATGCCCCATCATATGACCTTGTAAAACGCTGGCATCGTGAATTCAAATATGGCCGGAAGTCTGTGGAAACAGCTCCCAGACCTGGTCGCCCCCCTTCTGCCATTGATGAGGCATCTGTCCAAGTTGAGGCTGCCATTTTGGCAGATCGGCGCATCACGATTTGTCAAATAGCCCAAGATGTCAAGATTAGTACAGGGTCTGTGGAAACTATCATTCATGACCATTTGCATATGCATAAGGTGTCTGCCAGATGGATTCCCAGGTTGCTCACACCATTCCAGAAGCGAGAACGCGTCGAGTGCTCGAGGATGAATTTGGAGATGTGCCAAGAAGATGAGTCAAAGTTTTTCAAAAGACTGATTACACAGGATGAAACCTGGGTCCATCACTATGATCCAGAGATCAAAGCCAGTCAATGCAGTGGAAGCACTTGGACCAAATAAGGCAAGAGTGCAGCCCTCCGCTGGCAAGGTCATGCTCACAGTCTTCTGGGACTAGGACGGAGTAGTGATGAGAGATTTCCTGGCAAAGAGTACCACAATTACAGGATTCTATTATGCTTCATTTTTGAGGAAATTAAGGGAAACTATCTAAATCAAGAGGCGGCCAAGATCAGCAAAGATACCCTCCTCCTGCAGAACAACGCTCTGGCCCACAACTCGCATGTCGCCAGATTAGAAGCACGGGCGTATGGTTATGAAATCCACCCCCATTCTCTCTACTCTACTGACCTGGCACCCTCTGACTTTCACCTCTTCCCAGCCATGAACTTTTTTTTTTTTTGAAAGGAAAGCGTTTCTCAGATGATGCAGCCTTGATTTCTGAAGTGACGTCGTGGTTGGAGGACCAACCTGGTTTCTTCTACAAAAACGGTGTCCAGAGCTGCATCAAACGATGGGTGAAATGCATAACTCTGGGTGTTTCCTATGTAGAGAAAGACTAATAACTGTGCCAAGTTTCGTTGCTCTACTGCTATGGGAAGTGGGTCAGGGGCATTACTTATTGCACGGCCCTTGTAGATAACAAGATAGATAGATAACTGCATCGATAGATATATCGATAATACACATAGATGTATGTAAATAGATCAACAAACAGATAAAGGATAAATAATTTCTTGTGTTCCCAATTACATAGCTTGTCTATCCGAGCCTTGATAAAAGATGACCTATTAATAAAAAATCAACTATTCTTTTCCACCTTTTCTCCTCCAACAAGGCATATTTTCACTTAAACCTGATCCAAAATAATACCCCTTTACCTTATAACAGGGGGGGGGTCGAGCAACGAGATATCTTTCATCTTACATATAAATATTTGCAGGTTATTACAACCAGGGAAAAAGGAAACGGGATGGGAATTCCAAAGTCTAACAGTCTGTTGACAGAAACTATTAGAGTACACGCTGGCAGCTTGGCTTTGCCCGGTCGCACAATACGCTTAAACATGATATTTTAATTTATGCAGATTGCGTATGTGTTATTACTTGCTTATTATATATTACGGGGAATAATTTGCCTGGTGGACTAATTCGCAAAAAATAAATAATAATGATAATGTTCATCAAATTCTGTCTGTGTTTGTTTACAATATCATATCAACTTGGGCTTGGCGATGAATGGCCTAGAAGCACTTACTTCTGATTAATGTGTAGTTTTAAAATATGTAAACGATGAAATGATTTGCGGTGATTTTAAATGGTACGTCTTCTTCCATCTTAAATTGAATTCATTAATAAGAAAAAAAAATTAAAATAAAATGGTGACGTACACCCGAACTTGAACAAAGATCATTCAATCTGTAGTCAAATGTTCTAGCAGTAAGCGATATCTCCAGATTATAATAAATCCGTTTTTTTTTTTTTATAAAGACATGATTTGTTGAAATTTTATTATTGTCATTGGTTGGTGTAAGGTAAACTATTCCTTTATAAAAATTATTCTTTTTTTGTCTGTAAGAGAGAAAAGCTATTTTTAAGATAGGATTTTTTCGATTTTTGTCGGGAGAATTTTCTATACAAAACATACCTAAGAACACTACCAGACATATGAATTAGCTTTGTGTGAAATTTTCAGAAGATAGGCGCAGCCATTTCGAAATATATGAGATTTTTTTTAATTAGTTAAAAAACAATATAAAAATATATCTGCTTTAAAGAAAAAAACACGTCTTTTGCAAAACTCTTTTTGATTAATTATTTTCCAAATAATTTTTTAAGGATTAAACACTTTAAAATATTTTAAGGTTGTTTTTTTTAATTAAAAAAAAACGGGCACTTCTGCATGTCAGTGACATATTGGCAACAGAAACGAGTTATCGACGCCTATTCTTCGAAAGAGAACTGACGTCTAGCAGCCAATATGTGAACCTCGAATATAAACAAGTGTTTACAATAAATTTAAATATATAAAATATATAACAAAATAAATAACACAAAAATATGGAAATCGAGACATTTATTGTATACTCACACACACACACACACACACACACACATGAAGTGACTTTTATATTTATATTTATACAGAGTAGTCCGTATATAAGTGACTTTCCATCCAGTTCTACAGCTCTCTTATATCCGGGTTACACTTATATCCGGGGTTCTGATATCTGGTTTACACTGTACATAAACACAGGCTCTAATTTGGGACCAGAGAAAATCTCTCTTATATCCGTTTTTCTTATATTTGCGGTCTCTTATTAGATTGTATTAGTAGAGATAAGACTTACCAGTATCTAGGGATATCAACAAAGTTAGATTTTGCTGCTTGTACGTCGAGGGTGGGGGGCACAAGTGTTATGAGTTCATCAGAGCACATTCTATTAAAGTACTTGTAAAAACCTGAACAGTGATGAAGCATTGCAGCGATGTTATAGAGGTTCGTGCTTGGTTGATATTGCGGAACTTATTAGATTGGAGACTCTTTGTTGAACTCTGTCTAAGACTGATAGACTAGTATAGTAAATGCTCTAGTGCAGACGTGGCAACAATACTTAATACGAATTGTGGGTTTGTAAAGATATAGGAACTCTCTGGTGTGAGTAATTTGGGAATGAGACGTTTCGGCGTGGCCGATTTGGCGTCACTGTTTCGGCTTAGCCGATTCGACTCAGCCGATTCGAAGGCAGAGCCTGTTCGGCGGAGAGCCAGTTCAGCGTCGACCACGTCAGTCAGCATTTTTTATCAAGATTTTATAACTTTTTAATTTTTTTAATTAGGAAAAAACAATATGAAAATATATCTGCTTTAAAGAAAAAATCATGTCTTTTACAAAACTTTTTTTTATTAATTATTTTCTAATTAATTTTTTAAGGATTAAACACTTTAAAATATTTTAAAGTTGTTTTTTTTTAATAAAAAAACGGGTACTTCTGCATGTCAGTGACATATTGGCAACAGAAACGTGTTATCGACGTCTATTCTTCGAAGGAGAACTGACGTCTAGCAGCCAATATGTGAACCTCAAATATAAACAAGTGTTTACGATAAATTTAAATATATAAAATATATAACAAAATAAATAACACAAAAATATGGAAATCGAGACATTTATTGTATAAAAAAAAGAATCAAAATATAACTTTACTGTATTAATATAATTACTTTCAATGAGTGATTCATAATTGAAAATAAAATAATAATTATGATAAAAACACGAAACCTTTATAGATTGTTTTTAGAATTTTTTTACGGTAAAGTTGTATAAAAATGTAGCAAAATATAATTGAAAAAAATGAAATAACTATAGAGGTCTAAGAATAATTTTCTTTTGTACAAAAAGATTGTATAAAAATGTAGCAAAATATAATTTTAGTTCGCACGCACTTTTAGAAAAGGAAGAGTTATCGATCCCCTATTTTTTGGCTGACAAGTGACATTTGTTGGCGGTTCTTGAAACTAAAATACACATTCACCTCATGTCACTGATATGCAGAAGTGCTGAAATACGATATGAAAATCTAATCTCGTTGTTGACGTGTTTTTGTGTTGTTTTAAATAAACACCATTATTAGTAAGACCGTTCTTTAATTAAGAAAAACATTAAGAAATGTAATCTCGTTGTTGGCGACTGAGTGTTGTTGTCTGTTGTTTTAAAGAAACACAGTTCTTTCTTTTTTTTTTTTTTTGAATTTTAATTTTTAACATTTTGTAAAATTACCGTATTTAAATTTCATTTATTAATTCAGAAATATTTTCTTTTAATACATTTTTATTTCAATTTTATTAAAAGGAAAAAATATCTTCGTTTACTGAATACATTTTAAAAATATAAACAAAACGTTGACTATGAATGATAAAGCGCTAACTTATCACTAAATTAGTTATGCCGAAACAGCGACGCCAAATCAGTCACGCCGAAATTGTTTTCAATTGCGTTAAAAACTAAACAATTTTATGTATATAAGACGCAACAGTATAAAGAAGAGACTCAAAAAATGAAATGGATAAAGGCTAATGCATTTTCACAATTCTTCACAGACATCCCGCCATTACCGGAAACTTTACCCCGCTCCTTCCCTTTCTCCTAAAACCAGGCCCCGAATTTAAATTTTAATATTTACTTTATGCTTGTAGCTTTTTCCCTTCGCATCTGCTGTTGAAACAGAAATGTTTATTAGATAGCCGACGAGGCTACGGCCTTGTTTATGGTACGCGTTAACATCTGTTCAGGACAGGCTCAACTAGAGTTTGACGATAACGCTCGCTTATGGAATTGACATTCTTGTGTATAAACTGCGATGACTTGATCGGCCAACACTAATTCGGATATTTCGCACATGTATATTTTAGGCGGACATTTTTCAACTATAAAAGTAAAACGGAACAAATAACGGTAAGGAAGACGTTTACCCACAAACAGATGCATTTGATATATATATATATATATATATATATATATATATATATATATATATATATATATATATATATATATATATATATATATATATATATATATATATATACAATTTCCAGAATGTAAGAGATTACATAATTATTTCTACAGCCAAAGTCGCAGCTCACAAGAGCCATGGCAGTCAACAAACCGGAAGTCAAAGACGTGAGTTTCACCCTCATTTGGGTTTATCAGTAAGACATATCCGAACTCGGGAATTCACACACACACACACACACACACACACACATATATATATATATATATATATATATATATATATATATATATATATATATATATATATATATATATATATATATATATATGAGGGAGAGAAAGAAAGAGAGTGCGAGAGTGAGAATTAATGATCAATAATTTTAAATTATTAATCAGCTTCAAAATGAGAAACAAAACAAAATCATTTTGTTTTGTTTCTCATTTTGAAGCTAATCTATAATTTACAACTATTGACTATTAATCCTCTATATTAATATAGCTATAGGACAATACACCTAACGATCTTATCTTATAACTACAATACTCTGAGCACAGCTCCTTTAAAGTATTCATACATTAACTGAAACATTGCTCTTTTACACTTTTTGTCTAATATCTTATATACATATATCTTATATATATATAAGATGTATATATATGTGTGTGTGTGTGTGTGTGTGTGTGTGTGTGGAGGGTAAAAATAATAGCTATATCCAGACCAAATTTATTTAACGGTCTTTTTTCAGCAATTACATGAACCGAAACGTTCTGCGATTGAAACCATTCAAGATGAATAATGCATTGTCCGAATAATGATAATAAAAATTCTCAATCCGTATCTCAAAAAATTCAGAAGCATAAGTGGTCCTGGATATGACTTTAAACTATATCCAATGGTGAAGCCCAGCTTGCAGGCTTTGGGGAGTATGGAGACACCCTTTAATTGCCATTGCTCCCAGGTCCACCCTGACCCGGAGTAGTAGTACCTATTAGGGTCCCAACTATGGGCTAAATAGAAACCGATTTGAAAAAAAAAAAAACGAAAAAAAAAGCAAATGTATTCTATTTAAAAAAAAAAAAAATTCTTCAAAGTAACTGGATTCGGCATTAAATGACCTGAAAAGGGTTGATATGCCGTAAAACAAAAACAAGCAACCAACCAATCAGAAGCATAAGACTCAAACTCTGTTGCAATGAAAAACCTAACTCTCGTTGGCACTCCCCACTCCCAACAGATTTGGAGTATGACTCTATTGCAATTTTTAAAAGATCCGAGAGTTGGTGTTTATTTCTCGCTCATCGCGAGAAATGAGTAATGTGACACAAGGGCCGAAATGCGAGACTGAAAAGTCAGTGCACCCTCCGCCTCCGAGAAGGAGTATTCTCCCGGCAGCATTCCTCGGTAAGGGCGCTTCGGGCGAATCTTGATAAACCGACACACTTTCTCAAAGAGAGAAGGCAAAGCGTGGGAAGGTGAACCTCCTAGAACTGCACAGAACTAGTATCGTACCTTAATCAACAGGGAAAAGGTCCCAAGGTTGTTACGGTATTCCTGCTTTTTTATGCAATGAATCCAGTTGGATAATGAAACGATTTAAAGCGTTACTTCTTACGATCCCCACTTCAACATCAGAATATTGTTGACTTTTATCTATAAGGCCCTACCTCCACCATTCGATAATTACATCGCGTTTTCTTTTTTGTTCCTCCCCCCCCCACACACACACACTCATCGGTCTACTTCACTGAAGAGCAAGTTTTTCCGAATCCTTATCCCTCACTCAACAGAGACAGACAAGAGATCCATTACGAATATAAGTGGTTCACATCTGCCAAGAGGATGGGGGTGCTTGCATCGCGCCATACGAATTAAACCCAGAACCCTCTTTAGCATCATCCGGCTTCTTTTTGATCTTCATCAATTTGTCTTTTTCTATTTTTCTTCTTATTTGTCTTTTTTTTCTTCTTCCTCGTTTTTCATCATTTTTTTCCTTTTCTTCTTTTTTTTCACTATTGCGTTTCTTTCTTTTTGTCTTTTTTCTTATTATTATCCTATGTCCTCCCTTTCTTTTTTTTTCCTGTTCGTTTTCTTTTCTCTCACCGTCTCTTCTTTTTCGTCTACGTTTCATCTTTTTCCTTTACTTCCTTTCCCTTTATCGCACTTTCAGCTTTTCTTTACTTTTTCTCTTTCTTCTTCCCTTTCTTCTTCTCTTTCTTTTTACATCGTTTGTTCTTTTTCTTCTTCCTTTTCTTCTTCATTTTCTTCTACTTCTTCGTCTTTTTTTTTTCTTGGCCATTTTTTTTTTAAATTTCTTTTATTCCTTTTTTCTTTCGTGTGTTTTTGCTTGTTTTTACTTTTCTTTTTCTTCGTGGCCTTATTCGTTCTTCTTGTTTCCTTTGCATACTAAAAGTTTTGTTTACACTGGGCGACGCCAAGCCCCCCCCCCACACACACACACACTTTTTTCTTCTTTAGTTTCTTCCGTTTCTTTTCCTTCTTTATCTTCTTTTCTTTCTCCGCCTTTTTCTTTTCCTTTTTCTTCCTATTACTTTTCCTTTTTTTTTTTTATCGGATTCTTAACATTCAGTTCACACCGCACGACTTTAATAAGAACAAAACATGCTCTTCAGCCATCATCGCCATCTTCTTCTCGCTCTCCCGAATCTTTTAGTTAGTCTTTCGGATGTTCAGAGCACTTGAAATAGATATGCCCAACTGACCAGAGACAGCATCTTTGTGTCTTCTCCACGTTGCCACAGTCGGGCGGACAAAAAATCAACACATTTTCGTTGACACATTTAAATAAATAAGCCTTCGTCTCTTACATAAGACCACCGCACTTAAAAGTGGCCATATGGAAAAGAGCTTCAATTTTTTGCAAATAAATAAACTCGGGTTTTGGAGTAGATGGTCCATCTTTTAAACTGACGCATTTCAGGTGAAAACATAACAATTCACTATATATATATATATATATATATATATATATATATATAGAGAGAGAGAGAGAGAGAGAGAGAGAGAGAGAGAGAGAGAGTGTGTGTGTGTGTGTGTGTGTGTGTGTGTGTGTGTGTGTGTGTGTGTGTGTGTGTGTGTGTGGCATCCTTCAGTTTTGACAGACTATGGCTCCCCACTGTAAGGGTGCCTGTGTGTGAAATTTCTGTGGCAACAGTTGCGCAGTCTTAAACCACGCCTCTCCTGAGTAAAAATTGCTGCATATAAGTGGCAAGTTTAGGTACAGGACGACTGGAAACAATGCCGAGATGAGCGGAGAGCACATACAGCGCCTAGACGGCCCAAATGGTCACCCATCTGGTACTAGCCAGAATAACGTTGCTTAATTTCGGTAATCTGGCGAGAACCGGTGTGTCAACGTGATTATGCTGTATATCCCTCATATATATATATATATATATATATATATATATATATATATATATATATATATATATATATATATATACGTATATATATATTGTTTTTAAAATATAATTATCCACTGACATGTGTTTCGTCGTTTTCGACTCATCAGAGTGGCTGAATCTCGCGAGCTTCGAAATCGGTCGAAAATGATTCGGTAGGAAAATAATTACAAGTAAAAATGGAATGCACCGAATTATCGAGTTTTGTCGTACGTTTTACTGTGGAATAATTGTGCGACCAATTCTATATAAGAAAAAAGGGAGATAACTCTTGATTTAAATTGACTTTAATTAACGATTCGCGATTTTAAACAAAATAAATCACAAAGCGTAATTGTGGATGTTTTCGGTGTGTGTATGTTGTTTTTTGTTTTTGTTTTTCTTTTTTTTTTTCAGTTAATGTGACGTAGCCCTTTGATACACACAAGAAGAGAGAAATAAATATAAATCCAGGCTGACATTTTTTGTGTTGAAAAACAAAAGATTTTATTACAGTTATTTTCGGCATCACTTAAGTCTCTTGCTGCCACATGTCCATTTTAGCTAGGCGTGCGTTCCTCCTTCCTCCGACCGCATGCCAGCCACAGCCAACCCATTCTCGTCCTCACCTTTACACGTCCATTTTCTTCGTCCTCGAATTTTTTTCTGCCGTAGGCACGTTGGGCATTTTTCTCGTCGTTTTTTCCTTCTTCTTACAGACACGTTCTAATTTGCATATGCGCTTTTTACGGCTACTTCTTCTGTTGCTAATCTCTTCGCAAGCCAGCAATCTCTCGCTGCTGCTGATATTTTTCCACGCGCTCATATGCACTACATTACATCAAAAATGCATCTAGTACATCTACTTGCTCCCTTTTTTTTAATTTATGATTCCGACCTGACACATACGTACGTGAAAATGTTTTCACTTGAAATGCTCTGGTTTAAACTATCATCAGTTTACATAAGCACCATAATTCCGTTAACAGGTGTTCACTTTCACTTTATAAAGCGATGCAAAATTCAACGAAATAAAAAAAAGGTACGCCCCTTTTCCCTGATTGAACTCTTCTTCGCTGTGGTATAGTGTGGCTTCTGATTTGCTAGTTTTACAGCTACACCACCTGAAACTCTGATTTCTGACAAGGCCATCTATAGCAAACACCTCTAGCACCTGACAGTATTAGGGTCGCAATCCGACTAGCAAGTCTCTGATGTAAATCCAGGAGAAGTCAACATCAGCATCCGCTGTCCTCTCGCCGCATCTGCTTCTACGTCTGCGGCAAGTAAGGACGTATCACGACGAAATCGAAATTAATCAAGGATAACAACGTTGTATCTGCGCATGTGTAACCGCCACTTCTTTGTATGTTATGGGTTACACCTCCTCCAACTCCGTATGAAACCGCTGTATTCTTGGTGTCGGGGTGTCTGTGTGTGGGGAGGGGCCAGAGACATACTATTATCAACGCGCAAGACTTCCTGCATTGAAGGGATCATCACAGCTTAAGTTCACAGAGTGTCAGCATTATTCACAATTTTGCACGTCGTATCAAGATTAACGTTTCATTGAATGGGGATTTAAAAAAACTGTTGGACATTCATGGAGGAAACTTGGTGGACAAGCCAAGCATAGACTGAAGCTTATTTGTTCCGTGTGTGGTTGAATTGCACAAAGGATTGTGAATTTTATTTATGATTCCATGGTTGATATTTTATGAGGTGGGGGTCATCCTACATTTGGATGATGGAATGTTGGCGTATAGTCAAGATTGTCTCCTCTTTTGGACTTTCGATTTCTACTCTGCAGACGGAGAATCGGTGACAAGCAAGATGTTGTCCCTTCTAATTAATGATTATTTTCCTTTCAGACAGAAAGTCCCTTCTCTTTCTCCATGTTTATAATGGATTGCTTGACCATCACTAATTATCCTGCAAAATGGATAGCAGAAACTGGAAAATAAAAACGAACAGAAAATCTTGACTATTGCCGAATCCTGTGGATAAAAATGGCTATATTATACAAATAGATAAAAGTAAAGATAATTTATGATAATATTGTTTTGAATTATTTTTTAAGAATTGACGTGCACGTTTTTACTGTAGAAATGTTAGCATATCTTTACTCAATAAACATAGTTTTAAAATCTACAGTTTTGGAAAACAAAATATTGTATTAATAATAAAAAAAAAATGCATTTTTGTACAACTGAAACCGATTAGAATAATCGTTTCTCCAATTAAAAATGGTATTTTGAAAGATAGTCACCGGGAGAATCGTCGTGATTTACTTGAGACAAATAAAAACTTGAAATGATTTGACGTGGATGATATATTATTTACGTTTAGTTGTTTCAGTCAATGTTTTCTTTCCTGACCAAAACTATTCTAAATTTATTCTCTTATAAAAAAAACTTTCCAATTGAATATTTGACACTGCAACTGTTGTTATAGTTGTTAAGCGACATGGATTTCTGAATACAGCTCATTAGGATTGTGCCTAAGAATTGTGTGCTTTACACGTAGTCCTCCCCGTTGGTTCCAGCTATTTGGTTACCTACAAGACAGCCACAGGAGCACTTCTA
>NC_136484.1:93714466-93726966 GCF_053919585.1 Euprymna scolopes
ATCATATGGCGAATGTTTCTTTGCTTGTGGCTTTTAATCGCGTTCTAACCATGACGTCAATAGAGTCTTTGCTAGTGCTTCGACATAAACTTTAATGTAACACCAATCATCACTATTAACAACAAGGAATAATAAAATAAAAATCATCTATCAACTATGAAACCGTAACATATTTGAGACAGGAGATTTGTAGTTTAGCAGTAAAGCAGCTGACTTGTGATCGAAGCTTTGATTTCTGCCATCGTCAGTTACGTGGATTGTTACAGTAATGGTGAAATACGTGTTCCTGGATAACGTGTTTATCCATATGTAACATATATATATACACACGTTACTAAAATATAAACGGCGACATAATGTATGTAAAGGAGATTTCTCTCTCTCTCTCTCTCTCTCTCTCTCTCTCTCTCTCTCTCTCTCTCTCTCTCTCTCTAACACTTAATGCATCAGCGAAAACTTTAGAAGCAATTATCGCTGACAAAATAAAGAAATAACAATTCCGACTTCGTGGTCCTTGAATACTCTTTCTGTTTTTTTGTTTTGTTTTGTTTTGTTGTTGCTTTTTTTCTGGACGGTTACCGACATGGCATTTATAAGTACTTAATTTTATTCAGTTCATATGTTAATTGCCGGTGAACTGGAGAAATATACTAGCTTACGAAGCCAAGGGTGTCTTCGTGATTGGGTTTGAATCTCCCGAGGAGCCGTAATTGTCACTTACTACATTGATGATTGCATAGACATAAAACACTAGTATCTGTTGGTATAAAACCTTGTTAATATTTATGTTAAAAATATTATATATATATATATATATATATATATATATATATATATTTGATTATTATGAGAAAGAAATGGATATGCGAAGATAAAAAAATCACAAAGACAAACAAGCCTTTTTTTGTCCATTTTTTTCATACGTTACATCAAGACAACAAACAATTGCCTGCATTGTTATAGCCTTCTTATACTCTTTCATATCTATTTACCAGTAATGCTTCAAGCAAACTACTTTTCTCTGCTATATATATATATATATATATATATATATCGTACCAGTAATCCAATAGCGTGGTTGAGATCCGTTGTCACTCTTGTCAGTTCCCATCGGATTTACAGATTTTAAACATTGTGTATCTGGTGTTGTTTCAGATCCTTTTCTAATTTCTATTCGTTTCTTTTTTCTTTAGTTTTAATGGATTTGCAGATTAAACCAGATTAAATTCTATTGACATGAACAAACACGTTAATCTCCGATGCAGCCTCTGGCATTATCCCGTATATACCAACCCCCAATTTTGTATATATTTCACTGTCCTAATCCGCTCCTCGTTTCCATTAAATCCATTTACAGACAAACTTGCTCTTTTTTCTTTTTTCTTCTTTTCGCCGTTCTATGCAACGGATGATTCAGAAAGGCATTTAGAAATAACTTCTTACTCCAAAATATAAAAAAAAAACATATTAGAATGCCACTTGGTAGCGTGTGTACCTAAGCCAAAACCCTGTATTATTAGGCATATTATTATCCATAGTAGCGGAACCTGTGGAAATTCCACAGTTATATCATCTCTCCTTTGTATATTGAAGCCACATTTTCTGGACATGCAGTGCGAACGCAGACCCCACGATATTCTTGGATCATTTTTGTTCAAATAAACAAATATTTATCTAAGCATTGGTTTTAATAATTCCAGAATAGATTTGGTTATCTTGAAAACACTTGACATATTTCCATTCTGTGGACACTCGATAAGTATTTCACCTTTGAACCGAGCAGATACTACATTTTAATCCTAACGTGAAGTCGAAAATAAAAGCGTATTTTAGTTCGGGTATCACGTTCAACAAAATGTAATTAAACAAATTCAACAAAATGAAATTAAAACAATTACATTTTTGCGAACGGTCCTATGACTGAATAAAGGGTGGATGTAATTGCCTTCGCGTGTTATTATAGACATTTGAAGGGAAATATTAAAAACCTACGATTGTTTGTCGGTACACACACACTAAAGCAGCACTCAACTTTATCCGCATCGACATAAATGACATTCAAATAGAGATTAAAATCAACCTAATTTAAATAGAAAAGTTGAACAAAATGTAATTTATTAAAAAAAAATACCCCAAATTTAAATCATTCCAGTTGAATTATTAGAAAACTAGTTGGACGCCTGGAGTTGCCCGGTCCTACAATACGCTTAAACATGATATTTTAATTTATGCAGATTGCGTATGTATTATAATAGAATCAATCCTCTGTTGATTATTAGAGTACAAAGAATAATTTGCCCGGTGAAATAATTCGCAAAAAAAACAAAAAAAACAAAAAACAATAAAATAATGATAATGATAATGTCGTTCATCAAATTCTATCTATTTGTTTACAATATAACGTGAGCTGACATTTGAGCTTGACGATGGATGCCCTCGAAAAGTCACCTCATGATTAATGTTTAGTTTTAAGATATGGAAACGAAGAAATGATTTGCGACAATTTTAAATGGCAATTCTTCTTTTATCGTCAGTTGAACTCATTAATAAGAAAAAATTAAAATAAAATGGTAAGGTATACCGGGCTTGAACATGGGATTGTTCAATCTGTAGTCTAATGCTCTACCACTGAACTATGTTTCCAGATGACATTAAATCATTTTTTTTTATGAAGAAATGATTTGCTCAGATTTTATTATTTTCCTTGGCTGGTGTAACCTAAAATATTCTCGTATAAAAATTATTTTTTATCTATAAGAGAGAGAATACTTATTTTAAAAGTGGATTTTTTTTCGACTTTTGATAGTTATTAGACGAATTTCTGTACAAAACATATCTAAGAACACTACCTGACATATAAATTATCTTTGTGTGAAATTGGCAAAAAATAGGCTCAGCCGTTTCGGTACCTATGAGGAAGGAACTCACACACATGCACAAAGTGACTTTTATATAAGAGTGTAAATAATTACTTGTTTATTTAACTACAACACTCGTCACAAACTTGTTAAAATGAATTCTTAAACGGAACAAATTTGCACCACTTTTGTGTCTCACTACGAAGATTAACGTCACCATACAATGATACTCAAGCTTTTGGTGAGAAGCTTTATACTAATTTTGATCAAAATCCATGCATGGTTTTAACTTTAGAAAAAGTATACAATTAAAGGCGCCTTCAAAAGACATTCAAATTGAGGGAATCTTGATTGACTTTTGTTACATCCTTGGTCCGGGTTTACATGCACAGCAGTAACTTTAACTCCAGCAAACGGACTTAGTGTTAGTGCGTGCACCCGGTTTAGAGAAGAGTAAGTGAATTTACCACCAGGGACGGCTACTCGGTTGGTTCCCAATCCAGTCGAGTGTAAGCAAATTTAATCCTCTATCGAATTTTCCAAAGTCTAATCAAAACGATGAGAAGTGAACATGCGAAGGAGAGGAAAAAAATTCGATATGAAATAATGAGTAGGTCGTAAGCAAAAAAAATAGTTTATGTATTCGTTTTTGATATGGGTTTTATTTATATTGTTTTATGTATAAAAACAAATAAACACACAAACAAACAAAAAATCACCCAGGATTGAAAGCGGCAAAAGAAAAGACTTATAAGTAAGATCGCCGGAATCATTGGAGTCATACCCTTATCAAAAACATTTTAACAAGTTTTATTAAATAGAACTCAGCATTTTGTACAGAAGAGATTTGAAAAAAAAAAAAACGAGAATGAAAGCAAAAGTCAGAAGGAGGGGAATAGATTATCATGTAGTGGTTGGGTACATAAAGATAAGATATAGCTATAAGGAAGGGAAAGGGTATGAGTTGAGGAGTTGGAAAAATTGCATATGGGAGGAAAGAGTGAGACACGAGGTGAGTAGAAGAACCAAAACGCACACAAGTAGCTGGATATATAACCTCATTTTACCAAATAAATATGGTCGAACGAATCAATCGAAATATCCTGATCTACCTTTGATTGTGTGTTTGGGTCCTTATTTCCGCTAGTATAATAACTTGTTTATCCACCATTCCATAAGCTAATTTTCTATATAAATATATGCTCATACTGACCTGTACATAAATAGAAATATCATTGCGTTAAAAGGGTTTCGATGAAATTGTCGAATAACTTCACCTTCCTCAATCTTGCTTGACAAAACGAATTCTGTGTATTTCCCGACCGAGAAATATCTAAAAATGATGTTATAATTATACAAGTTAGAAAAGCATTTCATCCAAGGCATGAAAATTGTTAAACAAAATGTTTTTACTATAAGCTTTAAAAATAAAGGTACAAGATTCAATTTGAAATTCATTTATCTTCAACGTGCACTTTTATAAATTTTACAAAGTAAGGTATAAAAATTTAATTTAAATTGAATAAAAAAATTACCTTGAATTTATTTTATATAATGTAAATTCTGTTGCACTTAAAAAATCATTGAAAACTTTATATCTATATCATTAATTGCTAGATGAGAGATAATGTTTTTAAACTGCAACAAAATGTACATTACATAAAATAAATCCAAGGTATTTTTTGATTCAATTTAAATTAAATTTTTATACCTTACTTTGTAAAATTTATAAAAATTCACTTTGAAGATAAATAAATTTCAAATTGAATCTCGTACCTTTATTTTTAAATCCTATAGTAAAAACATTTTGTTTAACAATTTTCATGCCTTGGATGAAATGCTTTTCTAACTTGTATCTAATCTTTTTAAGATTATATTTTCAAACTCTCCTTCTCTCTATTTCAGTTTGTATTTCTCCTCACACCAGAACTCATTTTTGCAACCCCCTGTTTGTATTATTACAGGTCTGAATATTCTCTCTGTTTCAGTTTGTATTTCTCCTCACACCACAACTCATTTTTTGCAACCCCCTCTTTGTCATACATATCTGAATAATGAGAAAATCTGATTTTTTTTAACAAAAACTTTAAAATAACTTTTTTAGATTAAGTTTTTTTTTTTAACTTCTTTCAGAATATAAAATCTTTAAAATTTAATAAGGAACATATTTCATAAAGGTTTCATTAACAAATATTCAGTACATAACGAGAAAATAGAGATGAAAATTTCAAAAAAACTGTATAACTGATTACAGTCAATAGTAGTCCTCGCCAATGAAAGTCTTTGTTATTGTTATTCTATTATTATTATTTAAAACATTTTGTGTCCTACTCTTTCGCACGGGGGCTAATAATACTAAAACTCATAATAATGCTCGCTTAGTCGCTTATTTATTTGCATATCGAATGTTTTAATGGTGCGAGGATGTATGAATGAGAATAGGAGAGGGCGGGAATGGTGAGAGGAAGGTAATTAGAGTAGTGCCAACACTTTGAGAGGAGTGTAACGTGGTGACAAGGATAAATAAATAACGTAAATAAAAGAGAAAATGTAACAGCGGCGTATGTTTTGCAAATGGAAAGTGAGATGGAAAGTGAAGTGCGCAGAGACTACGGAATGAAAACACGAAATACTGCTTAGGTGTAAGAAAGATGTATTAACTAAAAAAGGTTAGAAGGATAGGATAAAGGGTAAGCGGGGTCCACTATCTGGTGGTGTCCAATATGAGTAGACGTATGCACTGCGCACTACTTTTACTCCTGCTGATTCTACGGTATTACGATTCGACCCCGCCGAAAGTGTTATCTCACATCGTAATATATGTACTGGAAGAGTCCATAATGCAGGTAAATTTTTGACCTCACAACAGAAAGTCAAAAATTGGACTTTGGATTTAGTTTGGACAGTCTTGGAACTTTCGCTTTATTTATTTAATCCTTTACTTTTATTATTCCATGAGCAATGTTTCTGATGAAACTGTTTTCTGGGTCCGAAAATACCCATATCACACTTGTCACTGACTAGTTTTTATTTGTTTTTGTTTGTGGTGTTTTGTTTTCTTTTTTAACTTTAAAGTCGTATTTTTCGCCCCTTAAATCAAGTTGCTTCATGTCTTGTCTGGGTCGATTTCCATAAAAAAAAAAGAATTAAATAAAATATTTATCTATTTAAAATGCATATAATAAAGTACAAATGTTGATCCAACGGGTCAGGGCTCGTCTATTTTTACAATAAAAGTTAAAGATAAAAGGAAGCAAATTCGTTTAAAATTGGGCTTAGAAGTTGTCGACGCCAATGATTTTTTTTCCACAAACGCAACTAGAAATAAAGAGAATGCTTACACTGTGTCGGACGGTTTTTGTGCTATTCAGAAAAGAGAGGAAACATGTGAGACAATGAACGGTCAAAAGGGGTTAAGTAGTTGACAATTTCTTTTTGGTGTAATTATAAGGATTAAAGCATAAAAAGGAAAGAAAAGAATGGACCGAGCCGAGTTTTGAATCACGTTACCTGAGAACTGCGATGAAGAAAAAAAAGAAAATGTTGTGAACTTTTCATACAATGGGTTAAGTAAACTAAGTCTTTAATGATAAGGAGTTAATATCTTCTTCGTTGTTCTGCATCTTATCTTTTTAAGCTGCTGTAGTTAAGGTGAGAAGAGTTTTGATTGCTTCTGACGGACTAGTGCCCCCCCCCACTATGTGGACCCTTTTCCGATCAGGGTGGTCCCTTAACTCACCCGTTCGCCTAAGAAAAGTGAAGACGAGAAAGAAAATGAATATAATTGTAGGTTATAAGATTGGTATAAAGTATTGCACACCGAACAAACAAGAAACCAAGGGCGTTTTCATTTTTTAGCTGCACTTTTTAACTAAAGGAATTACCAAATACCAAGGCCAAAGGCCACTCGAGAATAAGGGCTAATAAGGTGGAATCATTGTCAGTTGAGATATGAAGAACCTTATGCGAAGATTGGGGAAAGGTTGATTAAATAAAGCAAGCTTGAATTACTAGTGGGGATTGTTCATAGGAACCTGCTGATGTTGGATTTGAAGACGACCGTGTTGTAGTCTGCACGTTAGCAGTCCTGAGGTAACGTGTTCCACATATTTGGAGGCCCTTCTGAAGTAGTTCTGTTTGTGGAAGTTCAGCATGACGCTAAGCATGTAAAGAAAAGGAAAGTTTTTTTTTTGTGGTGGTAGAAAACAAGTTCTTGTTGTGAATGTCTTATAAAGAAGAAACAGAGATAAAAATGAATAAGACAGAGAGAGAGAGAGAGAGAGAGAGAGAGAGAGAGAGAAAGAAAGAGATAGTAACAATATCTTTCATTGTTAAAGGATATATAAGGAAGAGAATAAATCACACTACTTTGTTTACGCAACAACGAGAAAAAAAAAGAAAGGGAAAGAACTCTGACGACAGTTCTTAATTCATCTTGAAAAGATTTTTCTCAAAAATATCTAACGTATAAAGAAATGTTAGTCGGATTCTAGATGTAAGAGATAAATAGCATCGCATGTGATAAACTGATATTTGATTCTACCTAACCTTTTGTAATTTGTTGAACGTTGATGTATGCTATTTGGACCACATTAATAGTTTAGGGTTTTTTTTTTTTTTTTTTTTTTTTTCAAAATACGGGCCCACTTGAAAATAGCCCAGAACAATGCAGCAGAGAGGAGAACACTCTTTTATTGTTTAAGTTGCCTCTAAAATTGTTTGAATTACCTGTAGCGTTATAAAAGATGATGGATCTGCTCCCTGTCGACATCTATGCATTTCTGAGCTAGTTTAACAAAGTTTTCAAATAATGTCTGTAGATCATCTCTGGTGATTCTACTGATAGCGTTGGTAATGTTTTCCTTTAGTGGGTCAAGATTGTAAAGATTATTTGCATAAACTTTTTGTTTTAAAGTCCCTCAAATATAAAAATCATATGATGGCAAGTACGGGGAACGTGGTGGCGATAACCCTTCGCTTATTGTTCTCTTTTCCGAAAACATGTCATGAACTCGTGTCAGGGATCTCTGAGACGTGTGGCATGTAGCACCATCTTGTTGAAAAAAGAATTACATTTTGACTTGTGGTGTCAGTTACTCGTAAGAGAAACATTAGAGAGATCGGCTACTTATAAGTGGGTCACTCTGTACAATTTCTCCTTGCAATATTTTTCGCATAGAAAGTATTTTATATTTTTCCGCAGAAAGTGTAAATTATAGAGAAAACTCTTTTCACTATCATCAGCAAAATTTAAATATTTAAAAATAGTAAATGCTATGATAAAGCCATTCTTTCGTTTATTATCTATATTATAGATCTCACCTGTCTGTTTAAATGTATGTATGTATGTTTGTATGCCTGCCTAACTTTCGACAGAGGCGACGGATTTTCACGACATCGGTATTATTTTGAAGACTGGCCCTTTGGACGACAAAGATCGAAAAATTGGCTAAAAACATTAAATCGTTCACCCTCAACTGGGAACTTTTCTACAGGGATGGAGTCCCTTTTTTCGACAATATTTTCGAAAGTTATCTTCTCCTCTCGATTGACTAGTCTTAATTCAAACCTTCGCCACTTCCAGCTTGGCGAAGGACGGAACGGCAAAGACATCACTTTTTTTTCACGTTCTCGTTTTTTTCCCGAAAATTCTTCTCGGTACGGGTTCGAGCCTGCCTGCCTGCCTGTCTACCACCACTTTTTTTTTTTTTTTTTTTTTTTTTTGCTCAACACACACCTTCAAACACTCGGGTAACGCCAGGCACCCAGGCTAGTTACTTAATACATGTCAAAAGACATTACTTTTAATTCGTTAGCACCTGGTGTGAAACCAAATAGGTAATATAATAAATACAGCTTCAACATTATTTTAACAAAAATATTTAAAAAAAAACGCGGAATTAGTAAGCCAGTCATTATCCTCTTATTTATAAAATAATGGCCGCGCTAGGTTAAATCATTTACAGATTTCTGAGAACTGACTATTCTTTTCGCCATTCAATCTTTATTTAATTATGGTTCCTATTTTTCCATTTATTACAGATAAATACTTCATAAATACACACACAAACATAACACTTACACACACACACACACCGTATATATATATATATATATATATATATATATATATATATTATTTTAAGAATATGCGTTACATATTTCAGAGACGTGCCATTGTTTCATTGATTTAAGGTCGTTAATTCCATTAAAATCGTTAGAGACTCATAAAATGAAACAAATCCAAGATTGGAACTCCGAATTCACCGATAAAATATTCCGTTAAATTTGCTTTTCTTCAAAAACAGCTTTCAGCGAATTCAGTGAACGATGGGAAGGATGGCTGTGGAGCTTTATTCTTCGATTTATGTTAATTTCGTGAGTCGCTGATGATACGAATAGGATTTAATGACCTGTTAAATGGTGAAACCATGACGTCTTTGAAATATGTTACATATCATTTTTAAATTGTATTTTGACACTCACATATATGATAGGGGATTTTATTGATTTATATATATAGTTTAGCTCTTATGGGTAGATCATCATATAATGATTAGATCACTCTGAGAGTCGTTAAAAAATATTTAAAAAATAAATGTTTACATTTCAACAGTATTTCTCGCGGTTAACGGTGGCCGAATGGATTAGGCCCTGCTAATGAAACCAGAAATGGCTTCTATTGCTGGGTCCGAATCTATCGACCGGTGTTAATAATTACACCCTGCACTGATGATTCCCGAAAGGATGAAACACTAGTGTCTGTTGGTATTTAATAATTTTTATAGTGTATATATATATATATATATATATATATATACGAGGGGCGTGCATTAAGTAATGCCCCTGACTCACTTCCAGTTGTCTGATCTAGCTGAAATTTTGCATGTGCAATGATTTATATCTCTACGGATTATGTGGCAAATTACGGCTCTGAACTAATTGTGGTTATTGCTTTACGGGTGTTTGAAATGAGTCAGGTATGAAATGGGGCCTGTTGAATGTCGAGCAGTGATCCGGCTTTTGTATTGAAGGACGCACCCAACAGGAGACTTTTGATGAAATGAAAGAAACTTATGGTGATACTGCCTCAACATATGAACTTGTAAAATGCTGGCATCATTAATTCAAACATGGCCGGAAGTCTGGGAAACTGCTCCCAAACCTGGTCGCCCCCCACCTTCTGCCATTGATGAAGCATCTGTCCGTCGCATTACAATTCACCAAATAGCCCAAGATGTCAAGATTAGTACAGGGTCTGTGGAAACTATCATTCATGACCATTTGCATATGCATAAGGTGTCTGCCAGATGGATTCCGAGGTTGCTCACACCATTCCAGAAGCGAGAACACGTCGAGTGCTCGAGGATGAATTTGGAGATGTGCTAAGAAGATGAGTCAAAGTTTTTCAAAACACTGATTACACAGGATGAAACCTAGGTCTATCACTATGATCCAGAGACCAAAGCCCAGTCAATGCAGTGGAAGCACTTGGACTCACCACCTCCAAAGAAGGCAAGGGTGCAGCCGTCTGCTTGCAAGGTCGTGCTCACAGTCTTCTTGGACCAGGACGGAGTAGTGATGACAGATTTCCTGGCAAAGGGTACCACAATTACAGGAGCCTATTATGCTTCACTTTTGAGGAAATTAACGGAAGCTATCAAAATCAAGAGCAAAGATACCCTCCTCCTGCAGGACATCGCTCCGGTCCACAACTCGCATGTCGCCAGATCAGAAGCACGCGCGTGTGGTTATGAAATTCAACCCCATCCTCCCTACTCTCCTGACCTTGCACCCTCTGACTTTCACTTCTTCCCAGCCATGAAGTTGTTTTTGAAAGGAAAGCGTTTCCCAGATGATGCAGCCTTGATTTCTGAAGTCACGTCATGGTTGGAGGACCAACCTGGGATGTTCTACAAAAACGGTCTTCAGAGCTGCATCAAAAGATCGGAGAAATGCATACCTCTGGATGTTTCCTATGTAGAGAAAGACTAATAACTGTGCCAAGTTTCGTTGCTTTACTGGTATAGGAAGTGGGTCAGGGGCATAACTTATTGCACGCCCCTCGCATATATATATAATGTAAAGTTTTGCTGACTCTTTTTCGGTGAAGAACTGCTGCACGTTTAAATTACTAAGAGTCCATTTCTTTATAGCAATGATCATATATT
This sequence comes from Euprymna scolopes, assembly GCF_053919585.1. NCBI lineage: Eukaryota > Metazoa > Mollusca > Cephalopoda > Sepiida > Sepiolidae > Euprymna > Euprymna scolopes. The sequence goes on from NC_136484.1 coordinate 93,725,496, forward strand.
ATTATAATAATACTAGCTGTACCCTGCCACAGGTTGCTGTGGCTCAATTTGGTGTAATGGAAAAATCTAATAAAAAGAGAACATGCATGTTTCTGATATTCTTAGTGCAGCAATCTCCTGCAAAAAGTTAAAAAAAAAAAAAAAGGGATGGGGGCGAAAATGAAAAAAAAAAATGGTACTCTTGCAGAATTTGATCCGGATCCTCGCGTGTTTCCGTCAATCATTGTTTGGGCCTGACCAACAATTAGTGGATTAAGCCGAACGTTACTAAAATGTTGAAACACTAAATCTTGTATTTTTGTTAGTTTGTTTTTTGTATTCAAACATGTGAGTTTTTAATCAATATTAGGGTGAGGGGGGTTACTATACACAGATTCGAAAATATTGTCCAAAAACAAATACATGAAAGTAAAGGTAAGGTACTTTTCTCCTAACTGGATAATATTTTAGTGCTTTTATTTAATGTAAAATGTTTAATCGGCTCGAAAAACACAGTGTTTATCGATGTATTTGAAAAAGACAAATGGTCCCGGACTGTATTGAATGCGTTAAGTTTGAGAAAATAAGTTAAAAATTATACAAAACAGTGTCAGAAACCCACCGAATATATGTTACCGTGACATAGGCTGACCTATTCGGTGGGTTTCTGACAGTATATTTTTTATTCTTTTAGTTTTAACTTATTTTCTCAAACTTCACGTAATCAACATTGTTCACCACCATTTGTATTTTTCAAATACACCCATAAACACTGTTTTTTCGAGCCGACTAAGCGTTACATTAAATAAGCCGGGTTGTCGAAAAATAAATATACAAGAAATAAATGTTATCAAAGGCAAGATAAGTTACTTTTCTCCCTAACTGGATAAGATTTTAGTGTTATTATTTCATGTAAAATGTTTAATCGATTCGAAAACATGCAGTGTTTATCAGTATATTTAAAAATACAAATAATGGCAGACTGTGTTGAACACGTTAAGTTTGGGAAATTTAGTTAAAACTAAAACACTATACAAAATACTGTCAAGAACTCACTCATTATATGTTATTGTAACATAGGCTGACATATATTCGGGGGGTTTTAACAGTATTTTGTATAGTGTTTTAGTTTAAACTCATTTTCCTAAACTTAACGTGTTTAACACAAAGTTTGTCGCCATTTGTAATTTTCAAATGTAGCGGTAAACGCTGTGTTTTTCGAGCCGAGTAAAACATTTGACATTAAATAAAAACACTAAAAATTATCCAGTTTGGTAGAAAAGTAACTCATCTTGCCTTTGCTAATATTTTTATACATTCGTTTTTTGACAACTTTTTCGAATCTATGTGTACAGTAATACAAACACTAAAATTATCCAATTAGGTAGAAAACTTATCTTGCCTTCGAAAACATTTACTTGTTATATATTTGTTTTTGCTGACAACTTTTTCAAATCTTTGTGCAAGTACCAACTCGAAGAGGGTATTTTCT
>NC_136484.1:93731966-93769466 GCF_053919585.1 Euprymna scolopes
ACGGCTCATCAAGAACTTGTTTACGTTGGACTTGAAGACGCCTATTTTATAGTCAGCTGGAAAGTAGGAAAAAGGAAAGGAGTTCCACAGGTGTACAGTTCTAAGAAAGAAGCTTTGTTCATGGAATCTACGTTATTGTTTAGGCACAGATAAAGAGTGGGAGGGAATTGTTGATAGAGCTTTCAGTTAGACTAGTGTTTCTCGCGAATGTTTGGCAAAGGGGGACCATAGATTGGAGCTCAGACGAGCACCTGCTATAAAATTAACGATAAAGCAGGAACAGGCTCGCAACGTCTCTTCTGTGAGAAAGAGGTTGCAGGGAAGAGAAATGGGCATACCCTACGAGGCTACGAAGTCTATTTCGATATATTTAGTAGATCTTATGATGGTGGCAAATGCTTCAGCTGAATTGTCAGATTACAACAGAATATAATTGTTTCCTTTAAGAATGAGTTTTTGAATATATTTCCGTAGATTTTAAAAAAGAGACTCACTAATTTAGAGGATAAATGCATATTTTAATATTCAGGTTGGTGCAAAACTAACGTCGTTTTTTGACATAAAGTTGAACGTCGAAAAACGACATTATTTTTGCACCAAGCTTATATCTTATTGAAATAAATTTCCTGACTTCAAACGGAATTTTCATAAAGGGTGCGTTGATGCAAGAACTGTTAATCTTCGAAGCATGATATTAAAAGATTATTTCTCTTTAGGTTACAACAGCGTTGCCGTTAAAAGTCATCTTAAAAGCAATCAAATTGTATTAATTATTTTCAATCCTCTCATGATATTTTCCATCATTAAACTAAGAATCTACAGATCTTATTAATTCTTATCCTCGACTGGCTTTTGAGTTTAATAATTAGTGTAGCGTTGGTAAAAAAAAGACAACAATATATAAAAGGTCGCCCACTAGAAAAATATTTTCCATAAACTTAACTATCTGCTACTTTTTATTAATCTTTCAAAATCAGAGATTTATTCAATGGATATCTACTAATAATGGAGATTTGGTATCTGTTTGTCTGAAGATGAACTATACTATTATTTTTATCAATGTTCTGTTGTACTGTGTATTATTTGGATTAGTCAGACTAATTTTCTCATCTTGGATATGTAACCTTCGACCTTTTCTCAGCTGCGTCTTTTCGAACTCGGTAATCTGTCGACAGGACACTTCATTGTTATTTGAGCACAAGAAATTCGATGAGATTGAAATCGTTATTGCCTTTCGGAAAGGTATTAAATCAGATTGTAACCCTATTAATAGTGAAAAAAGGAGCATTATATTCAATTAAATCGTATAAATGAATCCTTTACAATATGTAACTTGTTTTGTTATTAACATCACAAAAGGCTTGATATGCAGTAAAAAAATAAATGTATCAGATTACACGTCAAAGTGTAAAGAAACAAACATATACAACCCTCACCTCCAACAGCTCTCCGTGTTCTCATGTAAAGATGTTTATAATCAGATGATGGTCATTACTGGCTTTAGTTTCGGCTCCTCACATCACTATAAACAACAATGGCAGAGTCCCCCCCCCCAACATTTTTCTTGGTTAGGTAAACATGCTGATGAAGTTTAGGTGTTCGATTTTTATCTTGCTTTTCTACCAAACGTTTCGAACTCCTTTAATTTGAAGTTCCACAATTCAAAGTAAATACCTAGTTTTGTTGTTGGGGGGGGGATAAAGGAGGAATATCGGGATGCTAACTGCACCGTTGTGGTTGGGTTCCTAGATAGTAACAACTTCCGTCTAATTAACTGTTACTCTGCGATCCGCAAACCTCTTTCTTTTTCCCCCATACTTTGCTTTGTAATATATTGAGTGGAAAAACATTCTTGTAGTATATCAAATTAGAAAATGCATTGCAGTATATCACATTAAAAATGTCCTTGTTGTATATTAAATAAAGAAAGGCTTTGTAGTATAATGAATTTAAACGTTCTTTTATATTAAATAAAAACGTTCTTGCGGTATATGAAATAAAAATTCTTTGTAGTGCATTAAATAAAAATTTTCTTGTAGTATATCAACTTTATTAAACTTCTTGTAGTATATTAAATAAAAAGTCCACTTAGTATAATAAATAGCAAAGTTCTTGTAGCATATTAAGTAAAATAGTTTGTAGAGTATATACTATAAATGTCAATTGTATGTTTGTATGTCCGGTTAAAAGTAAAAAAATATATATATATTAAAAAATAACAAACAAATAAAAAATGGAAAACAAATACCGACAAAATTTGTATTTTCTTGATCGGTGTTGACCCGGCTGAATAACATTAAAAATTAAAAATGTCTTTCTTTGAGGAGCAACTGAACCAGTTTTCGTCAGAGAGGATAAGCTTTTCAGTGTTAGAAATAAAATTCCAACTATTTCCCCAAAGAATCTATTATAGGAAAAAGAGTTGTGTGTGTCCAGCTAGTTAGTAATAGGGGGGCAAATGAAAGATGGGGTGGCAAAAGAGAAGGGAGTAAAATGGGGGACAGGGAAAGAGAAACGGACACTGGACAATGCTGAGTAGATCGGCCAGTATTAAATAAATAAGTCCTTGTATAAAATTTACAAAGTCACAGATAAAACTTTAATAATTTTGTTTTCTTGCTAACTCGTTTCTCATCGTGCACAGTTGAACTGGTGAATGAAATAAAATAATGGAAATGAGAGAAAATGCCTGTTATGACATCACAATTAGAGAAGGGGGCAAAGAGATACGAAAAGAGGATTTATTATGACGGACTGATATCGAGTGTAGTATATGTTTATGACCTTAGTCAGTGAAGGACGGTTCGTACTGGACTGAAATATTTTTTTTATTTCCCCAATAGAGAGTGTACTTTGAGGGAGGTTACATTTTTCCCCACATCTGGATCTTGGACTTCCGGTTTGTTGGGTTGCATTGCTCATGTAAGCTGCGGTGTTGTTAGACTGTAGAAATAGTTATATCATCTCACATTCTGAAAATTCAAAGATATAAGCATATAAGAATACTTAACTTTATATAGATAAACACAAGCAACATGAAATGAAAACAATAAGCAGAAAAAATCGTACAGCTTGATCAATTAAAAACAATGGATAGTGTGCAATTTCTTGTCAAGGAATTTGCCACTGGAATTCGTTTTCAAAACCAAAGCAGTTGAGTCAATCTGAAATCCATCAGTCGTTATTTTGTTTACTGCTTTTTTGGTCCCCCAACAAGGGATTGAACCTAATAATTCACTTCCGTTTGTTTGTTCACCTGTTCGTTTGTTTGCATTTTTCACAATAACTACGTCTTGAATTTTTTAATTTGCATAAAGTAAAATTTTTGCCAAAACATATTTTCTTGAATAACTCTGATTGGCCCCCTAGAGGGCATTATAAGAATTAAATTTCCCTCAAATCGTTCATTCGTTAACACTTTTCTCAATAACTACACCTTGTATACATCAGATTCCTTGAGACCGTAGCTATAGACTGTACAGTTTCCTCTGCTGCCAATGGGAAAACCCAGATGTGATCTTCCACTAAAGTACACGCCCGCGAAACGAAGCCTCTGTTGCATCGGTAATCCTTTACCACCTATAATTAATTTATCGATTGATAGATAGGATTCTCTCTCTCTCTCTCTCTCTCTCTCTCTCTCTCTCTCTCTCTCTCTCTCTCTATGCATGTGTGCTTTTTCTCGGTGGCATTTGTTTCCTAAATCCTATTCATGACGTAAGACATCGCATGGAAAGTGTTGGCCAGTTATTTCCTTCACTAAATTAAGGTTTAATGACTTGTTTTTGTTAATGATTTTGATGATTTGATCTGCCAATATAACATACAGGAGAGGAGAGAGGCAGGGGAAGAGGGATTTGACGTGTTTGTTACATAAATCCGGTCCGTCTTTTTTCTGGATCAGCTTTTAGAATTTGGACATTTACGTCAGTTCTAATCCACATAGCACTTAACCTTTATCCATCGAAATACCTAAATCCTTCATCTATCTTTACCGTCTTTAAATATGCATACATTGCAATGTTTAACGCCCAAAATATTTCCTCACATTCTACTATGCCCCCCATGCAGCCATAACACACACATCAAGAATATATACGCAGTCATCGAGATATAGAAGTAGCCACAGAAAACGATATAAATACAATAATAGTTAGATATTCATCGAGGATATACAGGGAAACACCATTATTCGTACAACATTAATTCGGAACAATTTGCAATTGGAACACATTGTTTGATACCACACTTAAAAGTTTCGACGTATATCCTGAATTGGTACACCTGGTAAAAACCGTATTAACTCTTCACCAATGCATAAGAACATTTAAATTACAATATTGGTCAACGATTGATTTATTTTTAATATACATTTGCATGCATAAAATGACAAGTAGGATGTTAAAAGCAAATCATATAGATGATGTATGACGAGACCCTTTTCAAAACAATACAAATATCATAAAAATAAGTTATATATATATATATATATATATATATATATATATATATATATACTCGGGTTTTTTATATTCAAAAGTAATGGACTAATGAATTCAACGAGGTTGTTAGATAGTGCTCAATAAAAAGAGCTAAAAATACTTGTTTATTGTTATATAAACATGCTCACATCCCGCTGCTACAAATAGCCACTTGTTTCAATCAAACAACAGATATCATCAGGCAGCGACTTGACTATTCAAAAGTTCAATGAATGATTATTCATTGAACTTTTGAATAGTCAAGTCGCTGCCTGATGATATCTGTTGTTTGATTGAAACAAGTGGCTATTTGTAGCAGCGGGATGTGAGCATGTTTATATAACAATAAACAAGTATATATATATATATATATATATATATATATATATATATATATAGTGCCGGCAAAAAGAAAGTCCGCACTTGTAATTTGTTTTCAAAAACTGAGAATTTAGGCTAAATTTAATGTAACTATTTAAACAAACTATACCTTATTTGATTGCAACAGTGCAATCTTGTTAAAAGTGCCCACTTTATACTGTCAAGAACAGATAAAAGGAATTTAATTTGTGGGGATATGTTGCAAGACGCAAGCCAATGATTTCTGTAAAGAACAGAAAGCGCCGTCTGGACTTCGTCAGATGCAATGAAGATCATGACTCTTCTTATTGATCAAAAATGCTTTTTAGCGATGAAAGCAAGTTCAATAGGCTAGGCAGTAAAGGTAGGCAGTATGTCAGTCGAAGAAAAGTGGAGGTTCAGTTTTGGTGTGCTGCATTATTAGTACCTGGCCAGGCTCATCGTTGTTTAACTTCGATGATCAGGCGAGACTCGCTGTGTCAACGTGATTGTGCCGTTGAACATGACCTGTTCTAATTAGGGTTTTATACACCTGGATAAATATACATACATGCTTATATATAACCATTGATATAAATTAGACTAAGAAAATAAGGGGAAAACATCTTCTAAAAGGAAATAAACAGATCTTAACATAGAGGTATAGTACATTTTACTTCAAGAAAATGCTTTTCATAACGTGGAAGACATTTTATCTCGCCGGTTTTTTGCTCCATGGCAGTGGCAAAATAAGACAAATACAACAAAGGCCTACCTTAAAATTCAGTACAAATTTTATTAGTTTCTCAGTTACAAAAAGAAATGTCCGTTTTGCCTCTGTAAAAAAAAACATTATTGTTAACAACCTCGAAAGGTAATACTCTATCATCTTCATCAGGAACTGAATGCAGGTTCATCTGTCTTCGAAGATCCGAGTTTACAGCCGTTTGAAGGGGAATGGTTTGATACCTTCTGATAGAAAGATACAATTCTCGTTTAGAGGCAATATTAGAGAAGTTTATAATTAATGTTCATTGAAGGAAATGATCTTATAACAGGTCGGTAATTCAGACCACAAAGTCCCTGGGAGACCCAAATAATAAAAATTGAGCATAATTATTTAGGCATTTAAGCGTTTAATAATTATTATACACCACTTTAAGCTTGACTTTGTGTAACACCTAAGCCTCATGGCAAGTCAGGCTAATAGAAATACAATACCAGCATCTAAAATTATATTAAAAGAGTGCTGTAGTTTACTTAAAGCATTATGCGTAGTGTACAGATAGCTTTGTGGTTTAGAATGTTGTAGCGATGTCATAGTGTGAGCAATGGGTGAATTAAAAGAAGTTAAACAGATGGTAGTAGATATAAACAGACAATATATAATGTTATAAGTTTTTTTTTTATTTCCTACTAACTTCGATCAATCGTGTGTTACACGGTGTTAAAATTTTTCCTGATATGGTGTATGTTGGGTTCATGCATATGCCGTGTCTTTTATGTAGCTGTAACAATAAATATACAAGATATCTAAATTTTATTTAATAAGATTTTTTAGATGTTCCACGCTGTTATCTGAATCTTGAATATTACATTTACTCCTGCATAATTATATTTGCTACCGTAACAGTATCAGAAATTCGAAATGAAACGAGCGACCAATAGAAGATAATATTGTTTGAAAGAAACAACGTACTTTGTAGACATGTATATATGATCAAGTTAATTAAATGTTATTCCTGTCTTCAGATAATGTTGGGTCATAAGGAGAGAATACTCACCGTTTCGGGGCCTACTTCTGAACGGTTTGAGATGTAGGCGCCGAAACTATGCAGGTGCATATAGATGTAATCAATAACCTTCCACAGATGACGAAATAGGACATAACACCTGTTCTGATTTTTAGACTTCATCTTTTCAAACGATCGCATTTTTTATAAATATTTGTCTTATATGAACTGCTGACTTTTTGCCACATTAAAAAGGGACCGTTTGTTTACGTCATTCTTTGTATAGAGGTAAATCCGTAGGGAAATCTCTCAATCCATGAAAATTAATAATACTATGAGTTAAAAAAAAAAATAAGATGGCGACCTGAGTCCGGAAACGAAACAAAACCAGTGGAGATGTCAATGGAAAAGACTATACAACAATGTTTGAGTTTCTCGTCGTGACCATCCTAGGGAGTGACCAGAAAATTGAAGTAAAAGTCGAGAAATGGTGCATTTGAGCCAGATTACAATACGTCATTGACAAAATATCTCCAACAATAAAAATGGCGCGGTGATGACAGTGAGAACTCATTTGCATAAATGAGAACAGTTGCAAAAACAAGGAAATCAATTTCAATAACAAGAACTGATTAGCATTCCATTGCAAATTCACAAACTGCGCAATTTCCATGGCGGAGTCGCATGGCGGTTTATTGAGAAAATTCCAGGTCGTGGGAATCGAAAACACGAAAGAATGGGATTGACGAGTGGCCAGAATAAAGACATTCAGTTTTAACCGGGAAAACAAGTTCTAGAATTCATCTGGACATTGTACACACGCACACACATAGACGTATATATATATATATATATATATATATATATATATATATATATATATATATATATATATATATATATATATTACAATTTGATTCCTTTAGCTCAGTTGACATTTACAATTCTTGACAGTATTTGTTTCGTAGCACAAAATCTATCACTAAGAAGCTACGAAACAGATACTGACAAGAATTGTAAATGTTAACTAAATTAAAGGAATAAAATTGTAAGACGGTCAACATCGTGAACTTTGGAATATACACTTTTGTCATTCATTCATTATATTGCTCTGTAATTAAATTGAGCTTCTTAAATAAGGTTTGGTATATATTATAAGAGAAATAAAGTATATTTCCATATATATATATGCATATATATATATATATATATATATATATATATATATATATATATATATATATATATATATATATAATTGCCTTTTCACCCCAAACAAGGTGCAGTGCCACTTTGATATAGGGTGCTACATAATTTGCGGAGATATTATGTAGGGAGTTGGGCAGCACTTTTTTTTTTCATTAATAACGGTTACCAGAAGACCTTATTAATAAATGTATTAAGAAAAAGGTTGTAGATTTCAAATCTCCTAAAATATCTGGCCGTATAAAGTGCTTTGTTTATTCAAAATTACCGTCGATAGGGGATAATGGTGCAAAATTAACTAAACAGATTGTTAGAAGTATTATTAATTGCTTCTACTCTGTTTCCTTGCGTACTAGACATGCATTTCTTTTTGCAAGGATAATTTGTCTTACATCCAAAATAGAAATATTTTTTTATCAGTTTTAATGCCAGTGAAAAAAAATTAGAATTCTCAGAGTTTCAGATGAGCCATATTATATCTTAATATAATGATGTACTTAATCAGCATCAAATTGCAGTAATCTTCGGGGTTCCACCTAACCGAATGACTCATTATCGAAGAAAACAATCAATCTAATTTTGCCTAGAACGGCCAGAGTTCCAGAAGAGCTATATTATAGTCTATTATAAAAGTAGACTAAATGAAAGTTAAATCACTGCACACCTCGGGATTCCACTTTCAACTGTCAGCTAACTAATACTACTTCTCCATTTAGACTCTACGATAGCAATTTTCATTACTAATGATAATAAGAGTGTCTATTTACTTCTTTCGTGTCTGTCTATGTATCAGATGTATGAACGTGTCTCCCAATGCAAACATGACATTTCTCTATGGTTGATCAAATGTTGTTTTTTAGTTCTCTCCCATTGCAAGAACTTATAGCACCAACCCATCTTTGATAAAGCACTGCCTAAATAATCTCACCCGCTACTTAATTGGCTTTAAATGCGAGGCTCGCTCTTTGTTTGTAAATAAAAAGACAAGCGGCTTGAGCACTATAAAAGTGGTGGGCGAATGTTCGTTTGAAATAGACATTTGTTGAAGTCGTGTGCGGGCGCCGCTCCCGTGAGTCGATGGGTAGAACTGCCGACTATCTTCTCGATGGTTAGAGAAAGGTGCTAGTCTAGCCGCACTGATGAGTTGTGATACAACGAAACAGTACTTATGTTGATGACTATATATCTGACACAGTTGGACACAGTTAATCAATCGAGAATCACACCACTCTATCTAAAAACATATAAAGATATTAACTGATATATACTCGAGAGCAGGGTTGGATCAAATACTGACTTTTAACAATTGAAATACAAATACAAATACTTTCGTTAAGGTTACCAGAAATACAAATACAAATACTTTTATTCCTAACTCTAAAAATACAAATACAAATACTAACGCTAAAAATACAAATACAAATACAAATACTTTTATTCCTCAATCTCAAAATACAAATAAAAATACAATAACTGATTTAAACAATCTGAAAATATGCGAAGAAAAGAAGAAAAAAGAAGAAATATTTCCTTCCAAATTTGACATCTACATTACACTCTATATCATGTCCTCATTGCATTTTATCATCATTAGAGCTCTGAAAGTTTCCGGGCCAAGTTTGGCTCGCTCTGGGGTATAAAAATTACCAGCCTTGCTGAAAACTCTTTCAGATGGTGCCGATGTTGCACAGCACCCTAGAATATTTCTGGCGAAAGGCTTCAAAATCTTGAAGCTCTTGTTTTCCCGCCAGTACCTCATTGGGTTGACGTCAAAAGCCAGAACACATTCTTCTAAGTAGGAATCGAGTTCTGCCTTTACCGCTGTAGTGTCGCTTATTGATGGACTTACATTTAGCTTCCCAGCTGGTGGCATGTAGGCAAAAAGACGAGGGCGTTTTGCATCCATGTCAGCCTCGTCTTGATTTGTGTTCACGGTCATGAAAAACTTCCTCTCTTGAACTGTGTTCTTCAAAGACAACTGAGTTGACTGCGAAATAATTAGGTCCACAATCTTCGAAATATTTTTATTTTTCATTTTTTCACATGACAGCCATGACAGCTTAAACCTGGGGTCCATGACAGCTGCAGCAATGACATCAGTCCTATCAAGAAACGGATGCAATCTCTTTTTGATAGAAGACTGTAGTGCATTAGCCAAGTTTAAGCAGTAGGTTGGTTTACTTTCCATGAATAGTTTGAGGCTGTGTTCAAGGCCAAATACAACTGGTGCAACGCAAGAAAGTGTCACCATGTTTTCTCCTTCCACTTGCGACATTGCCTCTTGGAATGGGTCCAAAATTTGCACCACTTCTTTTAGCATTGCTATTTCCACTACGTTCAATTCTCGTATGTTCTTGCACGATCCTAGGAGACAAATAGCTGAGTTGACGCCATTGACATCTTTGAGAACTGACTTAAGCATAGTCAGCTGAGAGTTCTATCTAGTAGCATTAGCAGCCTGCAGTGAAATCCCAATATTTTCCAAGAACGGTGCTGCCACAGTAGATCGCCGTATTGCAGCTACAATACTACATCACTTGTGTATCACAGTTGCAATTGCGCTGCATCTGACACTGGGATCATTGAAGGGATCTCGTATGCAGATTTGTTGTGTGTGTGCAAAGCAACTGGACCGATCCGGTGGAAGAAGGGCAAGGACTTCATTCAGATCAAGTTCTTCTTCCAAAATATCAAGTTCTTCTTCCAAAATATCAATGTTATCTATGTCTCCATTTTCCTAGATACTTTCATTTTTCACTTCATTTCCATATAATCCTGGTAGACATATATCAAATGCTCTCACCATAGACGAAGCATTGTCTGCAACCACTTTCCTCACTTTGCCACGAATTCCAAATTTAGTCACTACATCCTCATATGCTGTAGCAATATTTACAGCTGTGTGTCGCCCCTCAAACTTATCACAAGCAATGACCCGCGACTTCAGCTCCCATGATGAGTTGATGAAGTGTACGGTGACACCAAGAAAAGATACCATTTTCCGATTTGTCCAGAGGTCTAGTGTCAGGTAAATAAGACTGAGGTTTTCAAATTCGTTTATCAATTGCGACTTAATGTCATTTGCTCTCTGCAGGAGTAAACTGCTTCTAAGTGTGGTTCTGCTTGGGAACATGAAGCGTGGTTCTGCTTCATGTAGAAGAGCTCTAAAAGTGTTACTTTCCACAATACTCAAAGGCAGTTGGTCACATGCAATGGAGTTTAAGAGTTTCTTTACCATAGATCGTTGTTTGATGTGCTTAGTGCCAGGGTTGGATCAAATACTGACTTTTAACAATTGAAATGCAAATACTTTCGTTTAGGTTACCAGAAATACAAATACAAATAAAAATACAAATACTCCTAAGTCTAAAAATACAAATACAAATACAAATACAAATACATTTATTCCTAAATCTAAAAATACAAATACAAATACATTAAAATTGTATTTAAATACAATTGAAATACAAATACAATTGTATTTGATCCAACCCTACTCGAGAGTCAAAATAATGAACAAAATATTCTCTTGTCATAGCCCTAGTGGTAATAAAAGGTCGTTGCAAAATGTTTGCCGGTAAGTAGAATTTTGAAAATTTGAAATTATTGTAATTAATTTTATACATTTTGTTTATTACTTTGATCTATCACCATGACTAATTTATAACTTTTTCTTTCAAATTATTAATTTGCTATTCATATTTTTCTGCAATATTCTCGCCCATGTTGACCCGAAAATAATTTTCTTCTGACCAAAGATCTAGGAGAGTTTGGTTACGACATCCTGTTCCATTCTGCGTAATTCTCTTGACATAGCTAACTTGGATTATCATTTTTTTTTTCGAGGATTATAAAAACCATTTAAATTATCTTAGCCTAACACTGACGGGATGAAATTGGCCAAAAATAGGGCTGTGACAACAGCATATTCTTTTCATTCTTTTGACTCTCGAGTGTGTATCAGTTTATATCATATGTTGTTTTTTTTGTTATATATATATATATATATATATATATATATATATATATATATAGACGGACGTGGTTCTCGGTTGATTAAGTGTATCTAACTGTGTCGGATATATATCCGAGAGTCAAAAGAATGAAAAGAACATTCTGTTGTCACAGCCCTAGTCATAAGTTAGATTCATGCTCCACATCAAAATCTGAAGAATTTTACAAGCGAGGCTTTTCTAAGCTCGTTGAAAGATGGGAAACCAATCATAGAATGTTATGATCGTTATTGCCATGAATAAAGATTGGAAAAAAACGTTTTTTCATTGTCAAAATGAAACTAAATCGCAAAAACTTAACTGATACTAAACTTATTAATATATATATATATATATATATACTAGTGATGGGACGATTTACAAAAATTTTTCCCGATTCCGATACAATTACCGATTCCGTACGAAATTCCCGATTCCGATACAATTACAGATTCTTAACAAATCGCTAAATATTTAACTATACAGTTGCTATGTTTTCCGGATTACCGTAAAACACATGATAAATGTGCAGAATTTTCTAAAACGTAAAAACACACTTGTGCAGGATAATCTATAGATTTTACTTGTATTGGAAGTTTAAAAATCAATGAATATTTATTATTTTATCATTACTGCCAAATTAAAAGAAAAAAGAAAATTTAAAGAATCTTTTTTGGCATTGGAAAATACGCACAATTTTTTCTGATTCCAATACTCCTAAAAGTTCCGATTTTTCCGATTCACGATTCCGAATAATCTTTCTTACTTTACATATTTTTATATTACATATACTAATACATATTTTATATTACATATACTAATACATATTTTTATATTGCATATGCTAATACATATTTTATATTGCATATACTAATACATATTTTATATTACATATGCAAATACATATTTTATATTGCATATACTAATACATATTTTTATATTGCATATGCTAATACAAATTTTATATTACATATGCAAATACATATTTTTATATTACATATACTAATACATATTTTTATATTGCATATACTAATACATATTTTTATATTGCATATACTAATACATATTTTTATATTGCATATACTAATACATATTTTTATATTGCATATACTAATACATATTTTATATTACATATGCTAATACATATTTTATATTACATATGCAAATACATATTTTTATATTGCATATACTAATACATATTTTTATATTGCATATGCTAATACATAGTTTATATTACATATGCTAATACATATTTTTATATTACATATACTAATACATATTTTATATTACATATACTAATACATATTTATATTGCATATACTAATACATATTTTATATTACATATGCTAATATATATTTTTATATTGCATATACTAATACATATTTTATATTGCATATACTAATACATATTTTATATTACATATGCTAATACATATTTTATATTACATATGCTAATACATATTTTATATTACATATATTAATACATATTTATATTACATATGCAAATACATATTTTATATTGCATATACTAATACATATTTTATATTACATATGCTAATACATATTTTTATATTGCATATACTAATACATATTTTTATATTGCATATACTAATACATATTTTTATATTGCATATACTAATACATATTTTTATATTGCATATACTAATACATATTTTATATTACATATGCTAATACATATTTTTATATTACATATACTAATACATATTTTATATTACATATGCTAATACATATTTTATATTACATATGCAAATACATATTTTTATATTGCATATACTAATACATATTTTTATATTGCATATACTAATACATATTTTATATTACATATGCTAATACATATTTTTATATTACATATACTAATACATATTTTATATTACATATGCTAATACATATTTTATATTACATATGCTAATACATATTTTTATATTGCATATACTAATACATATTTTATATTACATATGCTAATACATATTTTATATTACATATGCAAATACATATTTTTATATTGCATATACTAATGCATATTTTTATATTGCATATGCTAATACATATTTTATATTACATATGCTAATACATATTTTTATATTACATATACTAATACATATTTTATATTACATATACTAATACATATTTTATATTACATATATTAATACATATTTATTATTACATATACTAATACATATTTTCATATTACATATTTTATATTTAATATACTAATACATATTTTTAATTCTGTAAGAAAATCATCTTCATTCAGCATATCTCATACAAATAAAGATATTATATGTGCACGTGTGTTATGTAAGATTTTGTTGTTTTAAATTCTCAGCCTATTATAGTTTTAATGTACGTGATATCGAGAGAGAAGGAGGGAAAATGACACAAATACCATGTCCACTGTATAACGTTTACTGTATAATTTTCATTGCATAATGTTTTTTCTCAACGATTAATATTTAGTACCGGATTAATTGGATTAACGAAGTAGATAATGCCGGGATATGAATATTCTGTTTTGTTGTGTTCTTTGCTAATCTACGTTTTTTATTGATTTTTATGGATTATTGATTGACTTGAGTTCGTTACTTAACTTCCGCTTCTGAAAATAGAAATTAAATCCTTAAACTTAGTGCTCTAATTCTTTATAAACCCTCTCTCTCTCTTTGTTTTTCCTCAGTTCCTCTCTCTCTTTCTCTCTCTTTCTCTTGCACTTTACATCCTTCTTTGACTCTATCTCTCTTTCTTCATTTCTTATGGTCATTCTCTCTCTTTTTTCATCTTCCTCTTTCACTTTCCGTATCTCTTTTTAGCCCTATCTGATTCTTTACTTCTCTCAGTCTCACTCCTTCCATCCTACTCCTCGCCCCTTCTTGTATCATTCTCTCTCTCTCTGTCTCTCTCTCTGTCTCTCTCTCTGTCTCTCTCTCTCTCGCTCTCTCCGTTGCTCTCTCACTACTCCACTCTCACTCTTTCCCTACACATCCCTCTCCCTCCTTTTTTCACCAGTCTCTCTCTCTCTCTCCCTCTCTCTCTCTAGAATTTTCTTTCTACGATATATCATTTGTCGTTTCTGATTTTGGATTAAAGTAAACGACATGTACATCTTGAATACACACAGCTTTTAATTTTATTTAACACACATGCAGCTACGTTCTTTATTCCTTCATTCAAGTGATGTTCTTTCTGGTAAAGGCATTGACAACCATGGCACTCCATCCGTCTCTTTCCCTCGGGGCATTCATAAATTCACTGTTGTTCATCATATTTGATGTTGCCAAGGTGTTCGGACTGTCAACCTATGTTTCTCGCTGTCGTAGATTAATTTAAGGAATATCAGGTCCCATATATCATGGTAATCACTATCGAGTGAGGTAAAGAGTCTGATCATTACCATATCTTTCTTTGCAGTTGTACAGACAGTGGGTTACAGATTCTTTCTGTCCGAGCAGTGCCCAGACTGGTCGATTGTTCTGACCATTGTATCCAGAGGTATCTTCTGCTCAGCACAACGAAATACGAAACCATGAACAGAATTATTTCTGTTTGCTTTCGCATTACATCAGTCACCTGCTTTCCATGACCTCACGTTACCCTGATCGGGGGCTGAAGTGGGTTTTCGACCTTGCCCAAGAGTCTCACAAAAATTAGCGGAGGAAAAGAAGCGCCTTAATATTTCTTTGAGACGAGTGCTGTCCCGCTAACCATACTTTATTTATTAAAAGGAGAAGAAAATGTCAGAGAAACAAAAAACGAATAGGTCTCCCCAACTCATCCCTCTTATTTTATCATTCTGACGTCAATCTGTCCTTCTATCCCATTACTTTCGCATAACTTCCTTTTATCATCATCAAGCACATTTAAACGGTCAACCGATCTGGTGTGATAATTATTCATCCGAAAATCAACTATTCTTTCCTAAACCAACAAGGAACACACTTTTTTTAAAATTTCCTTTAAAACATGCCACAATCGGTTCAGCATAGCCTGACACAAGACCATTTAATATTTTACAATATTATTCAAAGTTCGTAAACGGTTTTCAAGACGTTTGATAGAAATAGTTGGTAGTGCTTGATATGACCATATCTGTATCCATTGAACGAGTTTCGTGTAATGAATGATTGATGAGCCATGATATACATGGTAAACAAAGCAAAATATGAGGTAGTTTGTTTTATTTTTTCAAATATCTTTTAAGGTTTTAGGTTATAAAATTCATAGTTTTATTATACTCGCTATATATATATATATATATATATATATATATATATATATATATATATATATATATATTTAATATCTGCAAAGATTTCGATTTTTCTAATTTAGAATAAAAAATTCTAGTAATACAAACGCAGGTGCCACAAAGAAATCCAATATGATCACATATCTACAAATACTTGGTGTAGGTTTTGCGGATATTATCTGACGATGTAATTCATTGTCATAAATTACTTCATAGTTCCGAACAGAGCCGTTCTTCAAATCAAGTCATATTTACAGCTGGTAGCAGGATACTTACTTACTCATTATTTTCTCCTCTCAATCTCTCATAAACACCGAACCAGATACTTCGCTTTACACTTATGCATCGTAATAATTTCGTGTTGTGATTAGGTGAGTTTG
This sequence comes from Euprymna scolopes, assembly GCF_053919585.1. Taxonomy (NCBI): domain Eukaryota; kingdom Metazoa; phylum Mollusca; class Cephalopoda; order Sepiida; family Sepiolidae; genus Euprymna; species Euprymna scolopes. The sequence continues at coordinate 93,748,362 of NC_136484.1, forward strand.
TCTTTCACCTAACACTCATTTCGTGGGTAAATAATAACCGCTCTCCTCTTACAATTTCATTGGCATTGTCAGAAAATAAACTAATTTTGTTTTGTTTATAAAGTCGTAGGTAAGTAAGAGTCGGAATTTAAGCACACACACACACACACACACAAATAATATATATACATATACATTTTATGCATATACAAATATATACATATATATATACAGATATATGTATATACATGTTGGTATATACAAGTGTATATACACAACGCATTTCTCGACGCCCACCCGAAGAAGCTCTCCGCATGGGGCTTAAACGTTCATAATACCTATGTGACATATATTAAAAATATTGATTATTTGATTCCTGTTTCCTGCTTTCTTAATCTCTTTGAATACCTATGAACTGTCAATATCTGTTTTATAACTTTTTGGTGTAAGTATGATAAATTTCATATTTGTAATTTCTTTTAATGCAAAATTTATTTGATTAGAAGAATTGCATCTTTCGATACTCCGTGAAATAACATTTGTCTTCTTTATTTGTACTCCTTGTTTATTTGTACTCCTTGGTGGATAATTAATACTGTGTATATTTTCCTTACAGGTTTATAATTTTTTTTAAATTTAAATAAATTTTAATTAATATGATTTTTCTATTATATATATATATATATATATATATATATATATATATATATATAGTAGTAATTAATAAAATATATATGGCGATTAAGCTACACTGAATATTCGGCGTTTCATCCACTCTAGGATTCGTCAGGCTTATGCGCGAATTCTGTGGTTGTTTCTCGTTTTTATATATGTTGAGGATTTTAGTTAGCCAATCAGATTTCTAGTATCCACCGCACCCCTTCCTATCAGCCAATGGGCATTCATTTTATCGAACAAAAGATCTGTTTTAGAACTAGGTAAGTGGTTTAAGGCAGACGTTTTCCTCCTTTTATATATATATATATATATATATATATATATATATATATATAAATATACATATGTGTACATACATACATGCACACATATATACATATATATATATATATATATACATGTATGTGTGATCGTTTATGTATATTCATGTTTATTTAATTTATTTATTTGTTTATTTTCTATTGTTAGTTTTAAAGCTATTTTTGACGAATCCTAGAGTGGATGAAACGCCGAATATTCAGTGTAGCTTAATCGATACATATATTTTATAAATTACTAACTAGTTCTACCTACGTATTGAGCACTTTTGAAGTAAATACTTAAGTTTATGCATAAATCTATACTTTCGTATATTAATTTTATGTGAGTAAATGAAGTAGTTATATATATATATATATATATATATATATATATATAATCTGATGGACTGTCCTGTCGATTTCGACATATGAGCTTCCGCTGCAACCAAGTTGCTTGGAAATCCACGCAGATGATTAATTCATAATGGTGAAGGTTTTGTGGAGAAACATCCATACTTTTTGGTATTACTGCTAACCTAGCGACTGCCACAAGACTGACTATTTTTTACATCAGAGTTTCCTTCTCCTAGATGCATGTCTTAACGAAGTGAATTAACGCGCCTCTAGATTCCAACTGGAAATTTCTATGACTCGGCGCGGTATATACAGCGCATAGCCTTCTAAAATAGTCACCCATCTGGTATTGGCCAGGCTAAACGTTGCTTAACTTCGGTGATTTAGCGAGAACCGGTGTGTCGACGTGATTTTTCCGTGTGTATGTGTGTGTATATATACCGCACTGAAGAGCTGTGAAACAGCAAAACAGTACTGTACGTGAATGACTAATATATATATGTGTGTGTGTGTGTGTGTGTGTGTGTGTGTGTGTGTGTGTGTGTGTATATATATATATATATATATATATATATATTGTGCAAGGGCAAATACCATATGTGTATGTCTCCTCTCCCAGTCTCTTCCACTAGTTAAACGTATCTTGATGCACATCTTCCCATATCCTCAATCATACCACACTATTTGCATTAAAACCCGTGAAAAAAAAAGCGAGGAGAAAATAAAAACAGCTTAACGGAATAAACGGTTTTAACACTTCGTCCCTTTCCGTCACTTTCCGTGATCGTTTGTCTTTATTTTTTACAATCAGCTCATCACGGCGCTAATCCAATAATTGCACGGGGGTGTTTGCGGATTTACTTTTCAGATTTCCTTTCCGGCTGCCATCTTGGAGATCATAATCTCCAGGTCACATGGTACTGTTTTTGCAGAGCACATTCGGCTTAAAAAGAAGTAGAAATGATGGAGTGGTGGGGATTTTATGGAGAGAGAAATAACAAAATAATGAAACAAAATCATTTTTTTTTTTTAATAATCGAGGTGTAGCGGACATCTGATGTGAAGGACGGGACTTACCTAAACCAAAATCTCATATAAATTTAGAGTAATCATTACTATTAACGCCTTAAATTATTTTGAACGAAATACAATTAAGATTTTTAGTCAAAAGCAATTCATTTTAGTTTGCATACTTATTTGTGGCCTATTTGCGATTAAAAAGATAATATTTAATACGTTATGAAACTATAAATTTACCGTAAGTATCGATTCTAAACAAAGTAGCCGTCTTTAGTAACAAAAAGTAAATTCTATAACGTAAAAAAAAAAATGACTACGTTGCTTATAACTACAATTAAATATAAAATTTTTATTTTTTTACCTTTTCTCCACGTTAAAAAACGACCCTGGTGTCTAACTCTGTCCCGTGGGGAGGCATAGTAAATAGGTACAATTAAATATAAAATTCTTATATAAAATTTACAAAGCCAAATAATGTTATATCATTGTTTTATTAAATAATTAAAATAATTTTTGAAAGGGGGAGGGGGTATGAGATTTTCTTTTAAAAAACACCACATTCATAGAAGAAGACTTAGTGTGCTTTTTTCTCTTCATTTTGTTGGTGGTGGTATTAACCCGAGTGGGGTCGGCCATTCGTTGAGATAGTGATGTACACCTCTGATGTCGTGTACGATTGTTGTAAAGTCCGATTTACTGTGTAGCGTGGCTGACGCGGATTAGAAATAGAGAATTTTGGACACATCTTTGAAAACATTATTGCTTAAACTTTATTTTCCAAAATCACTAAGTCTTCTTCTCTGAATATGTTGTTTTTACAACGAAAGTTTCAAAAACAATGCAAAAAAAAAAGTTAATTAGTTAATAAAAAAATATAGAACATTATTTGGCTTTCTACATTTTCTACGTAAAATTACGTAATAGTGATTTTGTAACGTGGTCGTTACATTTTTACACTGACACGATGTTTGTATGAAAGTCTCGCGGAAACAAAAGAAAGAAATTTAACACGAGTTTTTTTTTTTTTGTTTTTTTTTTAAGAGCATTTATTACCAGTCGTTTTACAGCAAGCCGCCTGACACGTATTTTACAAGCAAGCGACAATATGGTCAGTTAGTTGCTTAGCCTGCAGCTATAACCAGCTGTTATGTGTTTCATTCGTTTCACGTATTGGGACCATAGTACGTCTTTGAAATATGTAGCATATAGTTTTTAAAATAAAAACTCGGTATTTTAGTTCTCACACTTCTGCGATCAAGCAATGTATTGATTTACTTTCGACACATCACAACGTCCTATAATATCATATATTTATATATACATATATATATATATATATATATATATATATATATATATATATATATATATATATTAGTGATGCGACGATTCCAATTTTTCGCCCAATCCGACACAATTACCGATTCTGTACAAAATACCCGATTCAAATGCAATTGCCGATTCCGAGTCCTTACTATAAAATTGTTACTTTTTCCTATTTGTGTAAAACCAAGTTAAATGTGCATATATTTTTCGAACGTAAAGACTTGTGGGGGTGTAATCTACAGGTTTTAGTTTTACTTGGAAATAAAAAAAATATATATTTATTATTTGATTGTTAATACCAGCAGTGGAAGATTTTGTTTGGTATAAAATCAAATAAAAAGATAAATGAATCGTTTTTTTTTTTTTTCTGTTTGGGGGGTACATGGAAAAGTAGGCAATAATTTTTCCGATTCCGATTTCCCAAAAGTCCCAATTTTTCCGATTCTCGATTCCGATCAAGAATCCTAGCACTAATAATAATATATATATATATATATATATATATATATATATATATATATATATATAAAATATATTTGTAGTCATCGACATACAGTCCTGTTTCGTTGTATCACAACTCATCAGTGCCGCTAGACTAGCACCTACCCGAAGCTGAGGATCGAACCTAGAACCGTCGTGATGACAGTCGGCAGTTCTACCCCTTCACCACAGACCGTCCGAATGTCTATTTAAATAAACATTCGTCCGCTACTTGTAAAGTGCTCAAAAGATTGTTTGTAAACAAACCGCGAGCTTCGCATTTTTCAGCCAAATATATAATCTATATATGTGTGTGTGTGTGTGTGTGTGTGTGTGTGTGTGTGTGTGTGTGTGTGTGTGTGTGTGTGTGTGTGTGATTGTGTGTGTATGATTGTATAGAGAAGGGGGAGAATGGGAGAGGATATAACATTTTCTTCGAGAACAAATAGATTTTCAGATTTTTCAAATACAGAAAACGCCAGAGGTACCCGGAACAAATATTGTACTGTACCGTTTTTATAATCCTGACAAGTTTCTGCCAATATGATTCCTCACTGTTTTGTTTTGTTTTGTTTTTTTTACATAAATGCCATTTATTACAAATAAAAATAATGTATCCATAAAAAATTTTGGCTACACAAGTATAGACATATTATGCATAATTTTTAAATAAAATACTAATATATATATATATATATATATATATATATATATATATATATACTTGTTTATTGTTATATAAACATGCTCACATCCCGCTGCTACAAACAGCTACTTGTTTCAATCAAATAACAGACATCATCAGGCAGCGACTTGACTATTCAAATGTTCAATGAATAATCAATTGATCATTTGAATAGTCAAGTCGCTGACTGATGATATCTGTTGTTTGATTGTAACAAGTGGCTGTTTGTAGCAGCGGGATGTGAGCATGTTTATATAACAATAAACAAGTATTATCAGCCCTTTTTATTGAGCACTATCTAAAAACCGCGTTGAATTCACTAGTCCATTACTTTTGAATATAAAAAAACCCGAGTATATATATATATATATATATATATATATATATATATATATATATATATATATATATATATATATATATATACTAACACAAGTACCCGTCGTTGACTGGGTTTAAAAACAGACTACAGAAAAAGGACTCTGATTTATGAAAGTATGATAGGTAATGAAAAGGAAGGGTTGTAAATAGATAGCTTCGAATTTGGGGGTATCAAAACACAAAGCAAAATATGATGAAAGTAAAAATAAAATAGATACACCCCATAATTTATTATACCATACCTGTTCACACTGAAACACTTATCACAATATTCCGGGTGATCTATATTAAAAAAAAAAAACTTGTTAAACTTTGTGACATATTTACATTCTATGGAGGTCATGTGCGAACGAACACCCCATAATTTTATTATACCATATTTTTTCAAACTGAAACATAATTATCAAAGTATACTTACGCAGATAGATATGAAAAGTCTTTATTAAAGTTTGTGCCTATTTCCATTCTATGGAGGCCAGGCGCGAACGCAGACCCCACAATTTTATTATACCATCCCTATTTAATTTAAAACATACTTATCAAAGTATTCTTATGTACATCTATATCAAAAACACTTGTAAACGTTTTTTTTTTTTTTTAAATTTTTAAATTTTTTATTTCCATACTTTGTGGACCAGGCGCGAACGTAGACCCCACAATTTTAATGAACCACCGTTCTGCCAGATCAAACATACCTATTCCTGTGTCTCGATACATCTTCTATCATTATATGTAATCAGTTTTTTTAAATAGTCAACCATATAGGAGCCTATTCGTGACCAGACACACACACACACACACACACACACACACACACATTCAGCTTTATATTATAAGATATATATATATAGAGAGAGAGAGAGAGGGGGGGAGAGAAATAAAAAGGAACAAACCGTATTATATATTCATCAACGTTTCGTCTATTTCGAGACTTCCTCTGGATGAAATGTTACACACAAACACACATATATATATATATAATATTTTTAATAAATAATAACAATTATTTTTATACTTGTAGACACAAGTGGTTATTCTTCCGCTCTCATCAGTGTTAAAAATAATAATTCATGTTGGTCGCGAGACTCGAAACTAGTCACAAAGTCACACTTTACTTCGTAGGCTAGGATCTCAACTCTAGACCGATAGTAATCAACAAGAATTGAAGGAAAGTATTCTTTTATACACCACAAATCGGCAGACATATATAGTAAACAGGCAGAGAGTATCCAACGATCGGCAGTCGGAAGGCTGCATTTGCACTAAAATTGAGCGCTTTTTTCTTAATTCCCTAAATAGGGATCAACTTTAATTTCTTAAAAAGGCTTTATAACTATAATACTTTTCAAGTTAATATTAACAATTAATTTTATGCCTAGAGATATGTGAAAGCATCAAACATTAATGATAATTAGTGCTGGTCGGGAGATTCGAACACAGTCACAGGTTACCCTTTACTTTGTACGATAGCATCATAATTCTTACTTCTATTGACGGAAATTAAATGCTTACAAATGTCAGAACTGCACGCCTGTGGAACTCTGTTCCGTCTGCCTGCTTCCCACCTAACTACAACTTGGATGTGTTCAAGTCCAACGTTAACAAGTTCCTAATGAACCGCCCCCTTAAGTAAACACTTCATCAAATCTCCACACTAACGTAATGTACTTGCAATAACCCTTATCCCTGAGTAGCTTTCGGGCCTTGATAAGTGGTAACCACTGTGTAAAAAAAAAATGTGTGTGTTTGTGTGTAACATTTAATTTAAACTTTGTAAATTAGAATATTTAACAACTTTATTATTCGACAAGGAATACAAATTGAAAACTCAAAAATGTTTATTCTTCCACGGAGTTTGAATGAATGGCTCTTATCCTCAAAGAAAATGATTAAAACATAAACTGAAAACTACAAATCATGAAAGAAGTCATATTTGTATGAAAGTTGATACTAATGCATGGATGTATAGGTTAAAAGGATGTTCGAAAGAAAGTCCAGACTCGATACAAAACACACATAAAATATTATATCTCCTCATTAAATTTTTTGTCAACGAATGAAATAACATCTTTTTTTTAAATTTTATTATATGTCGTGTGTATATATGTTCAACTAATTCCCATCGCAGAATTTACTTCGAATAAATCACCTGCTTCCAAACCGCCTTGTCAACCTCTATTCGCCTCTCTTTCTATGCGTTCTTTTGTTGTCTTTAACCCGACATCGTTCTTAATTCTTTTCTAACACGTAATACTTTTCAATTTCGGTGTGAATAGATAATTATCCGTACGAATTTTCCACTGATCGAGAACGTTTGTTCTCTTGCTTTACACCATTTGTCATCGATCTACCTACTGGAATCGCAATTCAGGTGAGGAATCAATTGCCGCTCTCCCGTTTGATTGGAAGTGTGGGTTGGAAGCGGGGGGGGGGGAGGAATGACTCATCGATTAAGAATCGAACGCTTGCAGACAGGGATGAATTTAATTTCTCTTCTTGTTTAAGATAAAATAAATGCATTAACTTTGAAGTTTCTGTTAATTAATATCGCGGTTCGCAAAAGTGAATTAACGCTTTTGACATGCAGATCAATTCAAGTTCAAACAAGTGTGTGCGCTCATGGCTATGGTTATATTAATGGCTTGTGTTTTATATTCGTTTCTTTACTACTTTTTCCACAAATCATATTATGTCTCATTACAATTGTACGGAAGGGTACACACGCGCGAGCGCGCGAGCGCACACACACACACATATAGCTGTTTGTAGCGACCAAATGTAACTGTTTACCCTCGAATAATATATATATATATATATAATATATTATATATATAATATATATATATATATTATATATATAATATATTATATATATAATATATTATATATATAATATATATATATAGTATATATATATATTATATATATATATATATATATATATATATATATATATATATATATATATATATATATATATAAATGAAACGTCTGGTTTGTTAGTTTTTGAACAACTAAAAAAAACACCGAACCGATTGCTTCGACATTTTGTTATAATATTGTCAGTTTACTCCTGCATGTGTTTATATATTTCTTTTAAATTAAAACATTATGCGTAATTTTTATTTAATAAATTAGGTGGCTTTATTTGGTACGATCTGACCATTTTTTTATTTGGAGAAAAATCAGCATCACCACCTACCGTCACGTGACATCACTAAAAGGAACTTTTCGTCTCGCTTCATAATGTGTTTACAATATGGGTAAATTTTAAATTATATATATAATATATTATATATATAATATATTATATATATAATATATATATATATATTATATATATATTATATGTATATATATATATATATATATATATATATATATATATATATATATAAATGAAACGTCTGGTTTAATCACGTGATTATTTAAAATGTAATAATGTGATTAAAATTTAATTTAAATTAACCACATGTGATGGTTTTCCTGTCAATATTCATCGAAAATGTCGACATATCCAGTGTGAACGTTAAGTCAGACTTATGTAAAAAAGTAAAAAAAAATACCAAAAAGATATACCAAATCGATTTTTTCGTTTAAAATTAAATTATTTCATTTTTGTTAATACAAATTTATTTTTATAAGTAAAAATAAATAAAGTACGATTGTTGAATGTTATTCTTTCGATCAAATTTGCTTTTTATGGGTACAATTAATAGAAATAATCAAAACAACAACCCTAAAACAGCTCAACAACAACCCTAAAACAGCTCATCCTCTGCAAGTTTTACCCTAAAATATAAACACCTAGATCTACTTACGTTATATTAACAACTGAGCGACCCCTAAAAATCTGGTAGCTGAGTGTCAAATCAATAATAATCTGCTTAAAATATTGCAAAATAAAAGAAAAAAAAAAGACGGACGTTAACGAGATTGTCCCCCCTCCCTGCTAAATTCCGCAAGTTTTACTTTTTAAAACTTTATCCTGTTAATATGATCGATTAAATACTTAAGAAAAATTGAAAAGACATTTTTAATAACTTTTCACGTGGAGGTTCGTTTTTCAATTATAACGTTGTATTTAAATTGAATACGAAATTTATTGAAAACTGAACCCTCACGTTAAGTTATAAGAAATGTTCTTTCAAATTTTTTTATGATCTGTAACTTAAGTCTGTAATAACAGGAAAAAAAGTAAACAGAAAAAGTGAAAATTGTGGAATTGGGGAGGGGGGATCTCGCCAAAGCAACCCCACCCCACCCCAGATAAAATAAACAAAAAATCGAAAAGAACCTCTCTCAACCATACGGGCAATGATTTGATTTCGTGTTTCCAATAAGGGACATCGATTTACTAGGACTTTGTATTAGGAACTGAGCACCCCTTAAAATATTTAATTATTGAATGGTTTGAATTTTGTTAGTTTTCAATCGCTGATCATCTACTCAAAAAATTGAAAAAAAGATGAAATTAGAAAGAATAGTACTCTTCCAAAATTTGACCTAAATCTTCAGGTCCAATTATGGTTAGGGTTAGACCAGCAATTGCCGTTCAATCAGATGTGCTTGAATAATGACTTGCTGTCAATATATATATATATATATATATATATATATATATATATATATATATATATATATATATATATATATATATATGATTAGTTTTTTTTGGAAAAAGAATTCCAGCAGAGTGCTCAATTAAAAGGAAAATCCAAATTTTAAGAGCGTACTTATATTTTGTGTACAGAAAGTTGTTAGTTGAGACAGATCATTGGTACCGTCGGTTTCAAGCCCGATAATAAGGCCCGTTTAAGGTATCCTTATCAAGCTCTCTTCAGCCAATATTCGAGACGAATATTGGCTGAAGAGAGCTTGATAAGGATACCTTAAACGGGCCTTATTATCGGGCTTGAAACCGACGGTACCAATGATCTGTCTCAACTAACAACTTTCTGTACACAAAATATAATATATATATATATATATATATATATATATATATATATATATCCGTATATATACACACATACATATATATACATATATATATATATATATATATATATATATATATATATATATATATATATATATATATATATATATATACTAGCATGTCAGCCCGACGTTGTCCGAGTGTTTGGAGGTGTATGCTGAGCAAAGAAAATAAGCAGTCATATTTTTTAACTTGACGCATTTTCTGCCCCCTTAATATGTATTGTTTTGGGCTCAGATCAAGTTAAGTTATATCCATGTCCAAGGAACCTATATAAAAAAATTTCAAGTGTTTAGACCCCAAATTGGCGGAGGAGTTTAGTAGAGTTCTCAAAGGAGAAATCGTTGAATTTTTACCTATTAACAGCCAAATTTCTAGCCGAAAACCGACTACAGAGATTTTTTCCATATCTCAGTACTCTCTATATCAAATTCCAAGTCTGTAGACTGAAAACTGACAGAGATATTGTGTAGGGAAATGTACACAGATACACAGACACACACACACACACACACACACACACACACACACACACACAGACACTTTCACATATATACCAGCATTTCAGCTCGGCGTTGCCCTGGTGTTTGGAGATGTATGTTAAGCCAAACAAAAAAAAAACAGAAAAGCTGTCAATCTTTTAAACTTTGATCCCTATTATGTCCTCTTAAAATTTATTGTTTTTGGCTCAAATCAAGTTATTAAGTTTGATCCATGTCCAATGAGCCTATGTCTAAAATTTCAAGTGTTTAGACCCAAAATTGTCGGAGGAGTTCGGTAGAGTTCTCAAAGGTGAAATCGCTGAGCTTTAACCCCTTGACAGCCGAATTTCTGGCCGAAAACGGATTACATCGATTTTCCCCCAATCTCAGTACCCTGTATATCAAATTTCGAGTCTGTAGACTGAAAATTGACAGAGTTATTGCGTAGGAAAATGTACACAGACACACACACAGACACGTTCACTTTTATAGATATACTAGCATGGGTGTCCGGCGTTGCCCGGTTATTTGGAGATGTATGTTAAGCAAAAAAGAAAGTGCTCATTTTTTTAACTCTGACCCCTATTATGCCACCTTAAAATTTATTGTTTTGGGCTCAAATCAAGTTATTAAGTTAGATCCATGTTCAAGGAACCTATATTTAAAATTTCAAGTGTTTAGACCCAAAATTGTCGGAAAAGGTTTTGGTAGAGTTCTCAAAGGTCAAATCGTTGAACTTTTACTCTTTAATCGCAATATTTCTGGCCGAAAATTGATCGCATCGATTTTCCCAAATCTCAGTACCCTGTATATCTAATTTCGAGTCTGTAGACTAAAAATTGACATAGTTATTGCGTAGGGAAATGTACACACACAGATACACAGATACACAGATACACACACAGAGACAGAGACTTTCACTTTTATAGATATATAGATCGATTAAACAAAAATATATACGTATACATAAATATATATGGAAACAATTTTGTGTTTCCTGTAAACATTTTACGCAAATATTATGCAAATATAAATCATGTAGAATATTTACATGAATATAATTACACGTAATAGTTAACTAAAGATGATCATCCTATAAGAAAACCGAAAAAACTAATAGGAAATTAATTAAAATGAATGTTTTAAAGAATATGCAAATTAGCTAGATATTTTGCTAGTGAATGCAATTCTAGGACTCATATATAAGAAAATTGTATTTTCTTTTTAAATAAATAGAAAAGAGAGTTTTTAATATGAATATCAATACACACAAAAGAAAAACTATTTCATAGGAGCATATATATATATATATATATATATATATATATATATATATATATATATATATATATATCGCTTTTGGCACCGGAAAAAATGATCAATTTTTTTCCGATTTTGACACCCCAAAAGTTCCGATTTTTCCGATTCCTGATTCCGATTAATCGTCTCAACACAACTACATATGTGCATACATGTTTCAGCTGCACCTGTTTTTTAAGGAAGCAGCAACCTTACGCCAAATCTTTTTTTTAGACAATACGTGTTTATGTCTGTGTGAATAAGTATACATGCGTTTTCGGCGTGGCGTACTTCTCTTTTCCGTCCTTATTAAATCTCCTACCATTTACGGTTGCACGAAGTTGTAAAATTTCATCTTAATTTTTATCTTAAGTCATATTAGCAAAATTCGGCTCACCAAACACTGATCAACCATTGCCAGAGACAACTTATTTGATCCCCTGACAAAAGGAGGGTAAACCCGTAAATTCACCTTTGTCCGTTCGTCCGTTTGTCCGTCCGCACTTTTCTCAATAACTACGCCATAAAATTTTTGGAAATTTTGCACAAACATTAAACATGATATGAGTAAAAAGTAACAGAACGGATTTTCCGGGAAAACTCCCATGAAGGGTGCCTTTCGGGTTAAAATGGCCGAAGTTGACACTTTTGTGCTTATTAAAAAAAATTGACGCCTTGGATCTCCTTTCTAACTGTAACTAACTGATTTTTATATAATTTTATTTGCCTATAATTCGCGATAATTCTTGGGTTATGCTCCAGGGCTTCTTTAGGGCTGATAAAAACATTTTTAAAAACATATTTCACCATATTTGTCAAAAAATTTTCTGTTTATGTCTATTTAGCAGTTTTGCATGAATCTTAACTCAAATTTACATATGCTAAGGCCTAAAACTGCACCGTTTGTTCATTTTCACTAGGATTTGACGTCTCCTGGGGTCATTTGCGGCTAAATAGGGGGGTTGCTTATGCCTCGTTCACTGTGCACTCGCAGAGGACCATGCATGGTTCACTTGATTAACTTCACTTTCTATTTTGTTTAAAATAAAATAAAAAAAATCGACGTTTTATAACTCGACAATTGATGGCATTTATTTTCACATTCGTTTATGTTATTCATATTATGATTGCTGTGATTAAATAATTTCTGAGTTTTAGTTCCACCTTATAAGTACGAAAAAAAAACTGGTTTTCCAGCGGCGAATGACACACTTTCAGCTCTTCTCGGGTCAGTGATGAGTATTTCGACCGGTTTATATCGAAGCCATGCGAGCTACTTAGTTGTCGGGCGCTGGTATTTACCTTCCTCTTACGGCGGGAAAATGTGACACTAAGTTAAAATGTGTCAATTGAAGGTTGAAGCACAAGAAGCAGTAGTCTCTGGCCCCGCAAACAAATAGCTAAGCAGCCCAATCAACATTTCGCAGTTGACGCGCTCCAGGCGGTTAGCGATACACTAACCACTTCTTAAGGAGAGATGAAACTTTTAGAATCGATTAGAACAATACCTTAGTCCGACAGTAGCAAGGTCTCCTGCATTAACTTTGCTTGTACTGTATCGAACGGATTGTCGGGGGCGTGTCTCCGACTAGCTTGTTTGCCTGTGAAAGAGGCGTCCTAAGCTGTCAAACGTTGTTCGAGACGCGCACTCTGAAAGTCATTTTATAGACAACTAGAGGGGATAGATATCTTGTCAAATTTCGAGTCTGTAGACTGAAAATTGACAGAGTTATTGCGTAGGGAAATGTACACAGACAGGGAAATTGAAAAATCCGTGGAACTTCTATTTGCACCCCTTGTATGGGTAGAAATTTGTTTCTTGAAAAAGAATATCCAATTAGCGATGACGTTTTAACGCGTTTCTTCAATGGAGTACATAAATTAAAGAAAAAGAAGTTTATTGTTTTTTATTTGTAAATAACTAGCGCAGGGGCTGGGCCCGGCGTTGCCCGATAAAATTCAGGAATCCAAGGAACGTCTGCTCCTATCTCGCAACTATATGTAAGCATGGGTTCGGATGGGTTTAACAAATTTACTGGAAAAAAAATTCTATACATTTGCGAGGTGGAAACAAGTAAAATGAAAGAAAGAAAAAGAACATTTTTTTTATTTGTAAGAATGCAAAAAAAATAAAGTTCTTCTTCAGCAAAAAAAAACAAAAAAAAAAAACAATTATGCCCGATGAGAGAGAGGAGCATATCCTCCAATTACCTCAATCATAGTAGTAACCAAACCAGAAACAACTGAACATAACTAGCTCAATATATAATATAACTAGATGTACCTGCCCAGCCTTACTCGGATGTAAAAAAAAAAAAGAAATTGCTCACTTGTTTATGTAGCTAAAATGAAAATTAATTTGAATGGCTTTGATTTTGAAATCAAATTATTTTGTGAAAAAATGATATTTAAAACATTTATTTTACTCACTGGACATTAATTGATTCAGAGTAAAAACGATTAATGTTTATAACGGTTTTTAGTTTTAGGCATTTTGTAAAAGTCGAGGTATTACATGATCACTTCCCTTTAATGGTTAAACTATTCTAGGCGTAAGAATAAATGTATCAACTCAATAAGTTTTCTTTCTTGAATTAATTATTATAATAAATGATCCCAGATCCACTTTGACCCGGAGTGGTATTACTTATCAAGGCATATGGTGCTACAAGATTAGGCTGTCTGAAGATATTAACTCCCAAACCAAAAATGCACCAAACATTGATACTCTTACGTTTCTAAATTTTTTAGATGAGGATTGGTTATTCGTATCATTTGGATTCATCAGACTACTGTTCTCATCTTGAGTGTGATTTTCACAATGTTTCGGTCGATGTAACCTCCGACCTTCTTCATGTGTATCTTGTCAAACTCGGGAATGTTTTTTTGTCGAAATCGGAAATGTTTCTGTCGAACTCGGGACTTTGGACGGAACCCTTTATTTATATACTGCATATAACTTAGGACCTCTATCCAGTCATGGCTGACGGAACAAGAGCATGCTACCCCCGTAAAATGAGAACAGTCGTCCGATGAATCAGCATTAAAATCCCCAAAAGTGTTTGATATGCCGTTAAACAAAAGCAACCAAGAAACCGGATTTGTGCGCGTTAAAAAAAAAAGCCGTGAAATATGAATTAAGATAGAAAAATAATTGAAGAAGTTTTTATTTATTTTTATTTTTTCAGAGTTGTGCACGATTACGACGTTTCGTCATTAAGAAATGAAACTCTTGCGTTCTATATTTTTACATGTTATGTCGGTTGGTGATGTAGCATCACTTTCCAATTCATCATAAATTACTCTTTGCTTGTATCGTTTTCAAAGAAGAACCAAATTTCAAAGTATATGCCGAGCTTCACAAACCAACTATTAAGTGCTTAAAAGAAAAGCTCCTTCCTTTCTGCTAGCATTCGTAGATATTCTTCTTTCTTTGTTGTCTATTTTTATTTGTACGTATTTGCATTTTGTTTTAATTGAAATCTAAGACATCTTTTTATTTTGTTCTGACCCATTTCGTAAACACAATGACGCTCGCTGGATCAACCCAAGACAATAAACGCGCGGATTGCTCTCAATGTGACTTTTTAATAAAAGGCATATCTCTGTCTTTATTTCATCTTTGAAATCAATTGACGTCATCCCTGTAAATGTTAGGAAATTCCCGGCTGTCATTTAGTTAATAACGTAGATAGCAAAGTGTGCCAAGAAGATAAAAAGTCCGAAAAGAAAAAGATTAATTTAAAACCATGAACAGGCATTAAGACGTTTTGTTTGGGGTTTTTTTTTTGGGGGGGGGGGGGGTAGTCAGCTGAAAAAGTGTAGAATATGTTCTAATACGACATCCCGCCTTTTTTTTTTGTCCTCGATTAATGACAGAGATAGCCTTTTAGATCTAGACAACTTTTTTTGTTGTTAAAATTCAGAATCCTTCCTTTTGTGAGGTTCGATTTCTTCCACATTAAGAACACACGTTGTATCTAATTTGGCACTTCTGCATGACAGTGAGACATTAGCAACAGAGATAAGTAATCGACCCCTGTTCTCCGAAAGAGAACTGACGTCTAGCGGCTATTATGTGAACCTCAAATATAAACAAGTGTTTACGATAACGCAAAAATATATAATAACGAAATAAATATGAAAATGGAAACATTTATTGTATAAAAAATGTATGAAGGTATAATTTTGATGTATCAATTTTTTTTCAGTGAATGATTCATAACTGAAAATAAATATGATGAAAACACGAAGCATTTATAGATCGTTTCTAGAATTTTTTACGGTAAAATTGTATAAAAATGTAGCAATATATAATTGAAAAAACATGAAATATTTATGGAGGTTTAAGAAAAAAAATTTTTCAGAAAGATTGTGTAAAAATGTATCAAAATATAATTTTAGTTTGCACGCACTTTTAGAAAAGTTCTTTGGGTGACATACGACATCTGTTGGCGGTTCTTGAAACTAAAATATACACATTCATCTCATGTCACTGATATGCAGAAGTGCCGTCTAACTCTGCCATCGTGTAGAAGCAAGTTCTTAGAGACATGAACACGTTATATCCCATCTTATTTTCACAAAGTCGTGGTCGATCTAATCTCCGACCTTCTTTGGGTGTGTCCGCAAGGATCCGTCGTGTAGGTTTTTTTTTTTGTTTTGTTTTTTTTTTTTTGTTTTACTTATGAGGTTACCACAATGATAAGGGTTAAGTTTTTTTTTTGTTTTTTTTTTACTTTGGAGGCAACACAATGATGGTGAGACAATACCAGACGGGGTAAAAACTTGGGTAGGGTAACATTACCTAAATGGACGACTCATAAGGACTGTTTTCACATTAGACTTGAAAACAACCATGTAATAGTAGGCCAGGAAGTAGACAAACGATAAATATTAAATAGAAACCGACTTGAAAACAACAAATATATTCTATTAAAAATTTTTTCTTCAAAATCTTTGGATTCGGCATTAAATAACCTGAAAAGGGTTGATATGCCGTAAAACAAAAATAACCAACGAAATAATTCTGGGTGGTCTAGGAGTCGAATACCGAACACAGACGTGACTTTGACAGGTAGTCCTTATCAATTCATATACTGATGATTGCGTAAGTAGGAAACACTAGTATCTCTAGGTAAAATAATTTATATTTAATTGTACAAATATTATATGTGTGTGTGTATCAGTATGAGTGCAACTAATTTTATTTTTCCTTTTGTCGGCATCATCTCCTCCTGAAAAATATTTTCTTGTTATTTTCTTTTGTTCGTTTTTGATGAGGTGATGCTTCGAAAATCAAGAACAACTATAAATTTTTTTTAAAAATACGAGAACATGCCATACCACTTAGAAGCAATACACTACGTTTATATATAAATATAAAAAATTGTTGAATTTATTATACTGTCATTTCATCTATCTACATTTGTCACGCGTGAATCCCTATCAAACGATGTCTTCAATAGAGATTACATTGATATTGTCTTCAATTTTAATTTAGCCAAATATTTTTGGCTACATATGTGCACATGTGTTTCATTCGCAACTTAATTCGAAGTTCAGTTTTCTCAGGCCGCATTAAATATGCTGAAAATAAAAACAATAAATTCAATTTTAGCCGAAAGTTTTGTCCTTTAAATATATTACTGCAATCTGACGAATCTGGACTTAGAATAAAGTTGTGCATTAAATATTTATGCACATATGTAGCAAAAAATTACTGTATGAATAAAAATATAATTAATTACGTTTCTGAATTTTTTAGATGGGGATTAATATTCAGATTATTTAGATAAACACTCACAATGAGAACTATAGTCTGAAGAATTCAAGAAATAGGGACTGATATACTTCTTAGTGAGCACTCTTAGAAATTCCGCAATTTCATTGGATTAACATCTATAAAACAACAACCATACAAACACACACACAAACATACACACACACATGCACACACACATATATAATATGTATTATGTGTGTATATATATATATATATATATATATGTATACATATAATATATATATATATATATATATATATATGTGTGTGTGATCGTTTATGTATATTCATGTTTATTTAATTTATTTATTTGTTTGTTTTCTATTGTTATTGTTAGTTTTAAAGCTAGTTTGTATCGCTATCCTAGAGTAAGTTTTATTTTGTGAACACAGTTGTTTGCTATTTCCCGCCTACAGTTTAATAGATTTGGAGGTTCTTTAAAGTACAGGATAGAAAATTTTTCATGGAGGCATAATTTACATGGTAGAGAGAGAGAGAGAGAGAGAGAGAGAGAGAGAGATGTGTGTGTTAGGTTTAAAATATCGAAAAGTAAAAACTATTTAAATAAACTAAATTACCATAAGTCACTACAATAAGTTTACTGTTTCAATCTTAAAATACATCTTTTTTGTAAAGATTATTTTTAACGAAATTTAGCAAATAAAATTCAAGGATTTACGTACGCGTTACCTTGGACACAGGTTGCAAACAGTTGAAAAGGCCTTGGTCTCTTCCGCTTCTCCCTTTTATATTCTGCCTTCACTTAGTTGATTCTTTATTTCCGGTTACATAACACACGTGCGCGTTCTGATATAATTAAACTAACGAAAAACACCTTCATGTTTTCTGATTAAACTAGCGTCCACATCCTCAAAATGTAATGCGTATCTAAACGCTTAATTTTAAGCTACGTTCTCCAAATCTTTTTTTCTTCTTTTTTCGATCTTTCTAGTTTTTTCTATACGGTTTTCATTTTCATTAAATGACACGCCTCGAGTAAGACCAGAGGTTTATTTTTGCCTGAAGATGTCTTTTAAGACCGAAACAGAAAATTTATTGCATATTGTTTTTTTTTATTGGAATCTTTTGAGATAAGTAATTTTTGTATTTATTTATTTATTATTTACGGACTGTTATTCTCGTCTTTATAATCATCACAAATAAATAAATGAATACAGTAGATTCATTGTAGTGACGTATGGTAATTTTGTGCATTTTACTTGAATAAAATAATGTATTAATTTTTTGTACACCTGGTGGGAACACAAACCCCTACAATATTATTATAGAGTTTTAGTCAAACTGAAACAATTTTAATTAAGATTTGTCATTAATGCAGTCTCAGAGTATACTGGGTTATTGTTATTTATCTCCGAAGGTTTTGCGGGAGTTTCAAACAAAATTTCATTCTATGGGTGTTCAGTATTATTGTACTATCTCTAAACAGAACAGATACTTCACTTTGATATTATTCCAAAGGTTACAGAAGTGTATTTCGATATGCATTTGGCGTTCGATCCAACGGATAATTTTTTTTTTAATTATGTTGGGGTTTTTTTTTCTTTCTTTTTTTGCGTTGTATCTTTGGAAATTGTGTGATCCTATCTTAATTTTTAATTAATCTTAATTTTGATTTTTAAATTATGTTGGGTTTTTTTTTCTTCTTTTTTTGCGTTGTATCTTTGGAAATTGGGTGATCCTATCTTAATTTTTAATTGGGTGATCCTATCTTAATTTTTAATTAATCTTAATTTTTATTTTTAAATTATGTTGTTGTTTTTTTTTCTTCTTCTTTTGCGTTGTATCTTTGGAAATTGGGTGATCCTATCTTCTTTGTTGTTTTCGTTTTTCTTCGAAAAAAGGAGTGGCGTCTGATAGCGTTCATAAGAACATGAAATTGCCTCGGTGTATTATTATATAGATGATGCAACATTTAAGTATTTGATCTCGCGAAACTGGTATAATATTTTTCAGGTAACAAGATAGGTCTCTTTCTTTTCTTTTTTCAACAAATAATTTAAAAAGGAAATAAAAATAAATGATATGGAAGTAAATTAAAAAAAAAAAAAAAATTTAATGACGTCATGGAAAAATTGAAGAGAAATTTGGAATTTCGGATCAACTCACTGATATTTTAGAACAAGTTGGTTCAAAATGCTGTATTGCTCCGCCCGATAAAAGGAGGGTGGACCTGTAAAGTCACCCTCGTCCTTTCGTCTATCCGAACTTTTCTCAATGACTTCGCCTTGGAGTTTTTTGAAATTTTGCACAAAATTAAACATAATATGAGTAAAAAAAAATAACAGAACGGATTTTCCGAGAAAATTCCGGTTACCCCCCCCCCCCACACACACACACACCCTAGGGGTGCCCTTAGGGTTAAAATGGCTAAAATGGTCACTTTTGTGCTTATTAAAAAAAAAAAAAAAATGATATCTTGGATTTTTATTAAACTTTCTGAAAAGTTGTCACTAACTGGTCTCTATATAATTTTGTTTGTCTTCGCGATAACTCTTGTGTGTGCCCCAGTTGTTTTAGGAGTAATAAAAACGCTCCATTTTGGGGAGTATTTTACCATATTTGTCCAAAGTTTTCTGCGTATGTTTGTTCAGCAGTTTGTCATGATGCTGAACTCAAATTTAAATATGTTAAGTCTTGGGGACATTTGGGGCTAAATCGGGAGGGTAAAAAATGGACTTAGTCATTTCTTTTTTGCATGGTGCAGAACTGAAATTTGCATATCCTAAAGCCTAAAACTGCACTGTTTGTTCATTTTCAGCAGGATTTAACGTCCCCTGGGGACTTTGGGGTTAAATGGGAGGGGGCAACGCTGAACTTAGTCTTTTTTTTTTTGCCTCGTTCACTCTGCTCTCACGCCGAACCATGCATGCTTCACTTGTTTTTCAGTTTATTACAGTTTACGCACTAAAGCTAACGAATGCCGAAAAAAAAAATAGTGCTTATGCAGAATAAATACTTAAATAATTTCAGTATTCACTGAAATTCGCGAGTGTTAATATACGTATCGAACGTTCAGTGAACAGAACAAATTTGTTTTATTCCACGAACAATTGATTGTATATTTTTGGTTGATTTTCCAGAAAAGAGTCATATTTACTTTTACTTTTATTTGAAGTAACAAGATAGTATTTTTAGTCTGTTATTATGATGAAATATATTATTTAAAAGAAGCTTGTCTCTGCTCTATCGTTATTTTCATGGTAGGTGTTTGACTGAGCTCCAATCCATAAGCCCACCTCGCTAACCTTTCACAAAAAGTACTCGTCTAACCAAAACCACTCTCAATAAAATCCCCCACTCTTTGTCGGTGCTTA
>NC_136484.1:93774466-93784466 GCF_053919585.1 Euprymna scolopes
CATATTCAAGTAACCTATATATAATTTTACAGGTTTTTAGACCCAAAATTGGCGGAGGAGTTTGGTAGAGTTTTCAAATGTCAAATCGTTGAACTTTTACCCCTTAATTGCAAAATTTCTGTCCGAATTCCGATTAAAAAGATTTTCCAAAATCTCCATACTCCTTATGTTAAATTTTGAGTCTGTAGACCGAAAATTGACAGAGTTATTTGGTAGAGAAATGTACACAGAAAGACAGACAGACAGACAGATAGACGCGTTCACTTTTATAGATATACTAGCATTTTAGCCCGGCGTTGCCCGGGTGTTTGGAGGTGTGTGTTGACCAAAAGAAAAAAAGCAGTCAAATTTTTTTAACTTTATCCGATATTATGACCCCTTAATATTTATTGTTTGGGGCTCAAATTAAGTCATTAAGTCAGATCCATGTCCAATGAACCTATATCTAAAATTTCAAGTGCTTAGACCCAAAATTGACAGAAGTTTGGTAGAGTTCTCAAAGGTCAAATCGTTAAACTTTGACCCCTGAAAAGCCCCACTTCTGGCCAAAAACGGATCACATCGATTTTCCCAAAATTCAGTACCCTGTGTATCAAATTTCAAGTCTGTAGGCTTAAAATTGACAGAGTTTTTGCATAGGGAAATGTACACAGACACACACACACACACAGGCACACTCACAGACACAAGCACATTCACTTTTATAGATATACTAGCATTTCAGCCCGGCGTTCCCCGGGTGTTTGGATGTGTATGCTGAGCAAAAGAAACAAAGTGGTAGTAGGAAGGCAGGCTCGAACCCGTGCCGCGAGGGAGGAAAAGAACGGGGTAAAACCTACCGTTTATGCTGTTATGACCACCGCCAAACCAGAAGCGACATTTTTTAAAATTAAGGCTAGACAATCTAAAGGAGAGGATAACTTTCAAAAATATCCCCGAAAAAGTGACCCCACCCCCTGTAGAAAGTGCCTAGTTGAAGGCCAATTTTTCGATATTTGTCGTATGAAAGGTCGAACTTTAAAACGATACTGATCTTGGTAAAATCCGTCGCCTCTTTAAGGCAGACATGCAAACATACATACATACATACATACATACATACATACATTTATATATTGGTAACTAAACATTTTCGACCCAAACTGATGAAAAAGCTTGCCCTATCTCTGAATACTCTTTATGTAAAATTT
Organism: Euprymna scolopes; assembly: GCF_053919585.1. NCBI lineage: Eukaryota > Metazoa > Mollusca > Cephalopoda > Sepiida > Sepiolidae > Euprymna > Euprymna scolopes. The sequence goes on from NC_136484.1 coordinate 93,775,657, forward strand.
CAAATATTTAGACCAGAAATTGTCTGAGTAATTTGGAAGAGACCGCAGAGGTCAATTTTTTTAAAATTTTGACCCCTATTATGACCCCTTAAAATTTATTGTTTTGGGCTCAAATTAAGTTATTAAGTTAAATCCATGTCGAAGGAACCTATATCAAAAATTTCAAGTGCGTAGACTAAAAATTGTCGGAGTAGTTTGGTAGTGTTCTCAAAGGTCAAATCGTTGAATTTTGCCCCCTTAATCGCCAAATTTCTGGCCAAAAACCGATCACATCGATTTTTCCGAATCTAAGTACCCTGTATATAAAAGAGTTATTGCGTAGGGAAATGTACACACACACACACACCGATACGTTCATTTATATATATATATATATATATATATATATATATATATATATATATATATATATATATATATATATATACAGTGATGATCATATTTATTGGCACGGTAAAATAAAAGTTAAATTTTGTCTAATAAATTCTAAAAAAGGGATTAAATTAAAGAAAATAACAAAGTATATTATGTATTTTTAACTGGCCTTTCCGATGCAGCAATCGGATTTTAGAAAAAATAAATAACAAAGGAACAACAAACATAATTGCAAAAAACCCTTGTTCAAAATTATTGGCACGGCTTTGTTTTTCTTTTAGTATCAGTATAATATCAATCAATTTCCGGTTTACGTGCTTTCTGAACTGAGCCATATTATGCTTGTTTAACGCTAATTCAGTGAATAATTTTTTTCAGATAATTTTTAGATAGCGATTTATTTAAACTATTATAAGTGACTAAATTATAATTTTCAATCGCCATGGTTAAAACTAAGGAACACAGCGAAGACGTCAGGAAGCTTGTTGTAGCATGCCATACCAATGGGGAGGGCTATGATAAGATTTCAAAGAAGCTAAACCTTCCCAAATCCACTGTTAGAGCCATAATAAACAAGTTCAAATCGCAAGGCCACGTTATGAGTTTAGAGGGTAGAGGGAGAAAAAGGATTCTTTCCCCAAGAGATGAACGGAAAATTGTTCGACAAGTAAAACAAAACCCAAGGATCTCTGTTGGGGAGATTGTTGATGAACAGAGCACCTCTGGAGTGAATGTATCTCGACATACAGTTGGTAGAGTTTTGAAGAGAGCTGGTTTAAAAGCATGTCGTCCGAGAAAGACTCCCTTATTGAAGCCTATGCACCTGAAAGCAAGGCTAGCCTTTGCAAAACGTCATATTGATAAAGATGTTGCATTCTGGAAACGTGTTCTATGGACTGACGAAACGAAAATAGAGTTATTTGGCCATAATAAAGTGTCTTATATTTACAGAAAATCTGGCGAAGCTTTCCTGCCTAAGAACACCATACCCACAGTGAAGCACGGTGGAGGCAGTTTGATGTTTTGGGGATCCTTTGCTGCCTCTGGACCAGGGCGACTTGTTAAGGTCACAGGTAGCATAAAAAAGGAAGATTATGTTAAAATATTGGATGAAAACCTGAAAGACTCTGCTAAAGAGCTCTCACTTAGTCGTCGTTGGTGGTTCATGCAAGATAATGACCCAAAGCATTCGGCTAAACTGACTAAGAAATGGCTTGAGGACAATCATATTAATGTTTTGGAGTGGCCATCACAAAGCCCAGACCTTAATCCAATTGAAAATTTATGGAGAACATTAAAATTGAGGGTAATGCAAAGGAAGCCTAAGAATCTTATTCAATTGGAGGATTATTGTCAGGAAGAGTGGGCTAAAATTACTACTGAAGAGTGCAACAACTTGGTTGTAAACTATGAAAAGCGACTGAGGAAGGTAATCAAGGCCAAAGGCTATACAATTGATTATTAAATAAATCGTGCCAATAATTTTGAACAAGGGTTTTTTGCAATTATGTTTGTTGTTCCTTTGTTATTTATTTTTTCTAAAATCCGATTGCTGCATCGGAAAGGCCAGTTAAAAATACATAATATACTTTGTTATTTTCTTTAATTTAATCACTTTTTTAGAATTTATTAGACAAAATTTAACTTTTATTTTACCGTGCCAATAAATATGATCATCACTGTGTATATATATATATATATATATATATATATATATATATATATATATATATATAGATATATATATAGATATAGATATAGATAGATAGATAGATAGATAGATTACGCGTAATTATATTCATGAAAGTATTCTACATGATTTCTACTTGCGTGATATTTGCGTGAAAAGATTACATTAAACACAAACCTATGTCTATATATATATTTGTGTATGCGTTTATATATTTGTTTAAAAAAGAATTGCTCACCAACCTCCTCCATCAGTTTTCGTCCAGACGTGAAACTTTATACATAGGGTTATCATATCTATGCGAAACTTTATATTTATATATTAGCCGGGGAAAATCGGTACAAAAGTGTGAAAATTAAAGAAATGAAATTTGCCAGGTGAAGGTCGAACGACCGCATTTCGAATATGCATGCTTTGCGCAGTAGCTATTGGTTCATGTTTTAATTTTTAGCCTAGCAGCAAACAGGAATTAAGGTCAAAGAAAAAAATTAATCATAGGTTAAATGTTTTGGTTTCCATTTTCGGTGGTGGTGCACGATTCATTTTTTTTTTTTTTAACTTTTAAAATTATTACAATATATTGGGTCCAATATAATCTATAATATAAATCTCACCTGTCTGTTTAAATATATGTATGTATGTATGTATGTATGTATGTATGTTGTGGTCAGGTCATGTCATATGCTACTGGTACCATGTAACCCAGTACTACCTGCCTCATGGTCGGGTCACCGGCGACTAAACTGGTTCCCCCACCAGACTTGTTTGGTGAGGAGGGCGGCTAGTCTCCCTGAAGGATTAAAAACAAGACCTTCCAAAGGGCGAATGAACTCTTTTTCTGGGTCAACGGCCAACTAGCACCGTGTATATTTGAGTGTGTGTATATGTGTATTGGGATAGAGAGGCTCTCGTAAGCCGTGGTGAAGGCAACCTTTCTAGGAGAAGCAAATCTCTGATTTAAAAACCGTAAAGCGGAAGACCAGCACCCGCATTAAGCTGGTCTGCAGTTTAATTTGTCGCTGGCTATCTTGCTCTTGCTTGTTGCTGGATCTCAACATTTTGAACCGAGAGAGAGACTTAGCTGTCGTACAAAGCTAAGACTCTGTAACATCATCTTTGTATAGATACTCCCTCAGGCATTTGGGCTCATGGACTTTAAGTGTCTGAGGGAGTGGCACTCGTCTGACAAGACGTTGCAATCATCATGTATGTATGTATGTATGTATGTATGTAGTCAGGGCATGCCATATGCTACTGGTACCATGTAACCCAGTACTACCTGCCTTATGGTCGGGTCACCGGCGACTAAACTGGTTCCCCCACCAGACTTGTTTGGTGAGGAGGGTGGCTAGTCTCCCTGAAGGATTAAATACAATACCTTACAAAGGGCGAATGAACCCTTTTTCGGGGTCAACAACCAACTAGCACCGTGTATATTTGTATTTATATATATGTGTGTTGGGGTGGAGAGAGCTCCCGTAAGCCGTGGTGAAGGCAACCTTTCTAGGAGAAGCAAATCTCTGATTTAAAAAACCATAAAGCGGAAGACCAGTACCCGCATTAAGCTGGTCTGCAGTTTAATTTGTCGCTGGCTATCTTGCTCTTGCTTGTTGCTGGATCTCAACATTTTGAACCGAGAGAGAGACTTAGCTGTCGTACAAAGCTAAGACTCTGTAACATCATATTTGTATAGATACTCCCTCATGCATTTGGGCTCATGTACTTTAAGTGTCTGAGGGAGTGGCACTCGTCTGACAAGACGTTGCAATCATCATGTATGTATGTATGTATGTATGTAGTCAGGGCATGCCATATGCTACTGGTACCATGTAACCCAGTACTACCTGCCTTATGGTCGGGTCACCGGCGACTAAACTGGTTCCCCCACCAGACTTGTTTGGTGAGGAGGGCGGCTAGTCTCCCTGAAGGATTAAATACAATACCTTACAAAGGGCGAATGAACCCTTTTTCGGGGTCAACAGCCAACTAGCACCGTGTATATTTGTGTTTATATATATGTGTGTTGGGGTGGAGAGAGCTCCCGTAAGCCGTGGTGAAGGCAACCTTTCTAGGAGAAGCAAATCTCTGATTTAAAAAAACATAAGCGGGAGACCAGTATCCGCATTAAGCTGGTCTACAGTTTAAGGTGTTGCTGGCTATCTTGCTCTTGCTTGTTGCTGGATCTCAACATTATGAACTGAGAGAGACTTAGCTGTCGTACAAAGCTAAAACCCTGTATCATCATCTTTGTATATATATTCCCTCAGGCATTTGGGCTCATGGACATTAAGTGTCTGAGGGAGTGGCACTCGTCTTACAAGACGTTGCAATCATCATCATCGTACATGTATGTATGTATGTATGTATGTATGTCTCGCAAAAACTTTCATCAGGGGCGACCGATCCTGACAAGATTGGTATCATTTCGGACGACAAATATCGAAAAATTGGCTAAAATCATTAATTCCTTCATCCTAAACTCGGCCGTTTTCTACAAGGAGTGGTCGATTTTTTCGCCGGCATTTTAGCAAGTCATTGTCACCGTTGGATTGACTTCGATTAATTTCAACGCTTTTGACTTCCGGTCGCGTCATGGAGACATCAGCTAAGACGTCAGATTTTCTTTCATTTTCTTTTCCGCCGTCGCGGCACAGGATCGAACCTTCCTGCCTACTACCACTTATTTATTTATTTATTTATTTATTTTGCACAACTCACACCTCCAACTACAATCATTGTAGTCTATTATACAAAGTTGAATTAAATCATTCACTTCTTTTATGAAATAAATAACATTGACAATAGCTGAAAAATGAACCTTCTTGATGAAATCTGACCTAGTTGATAAAAAATGATTTTATTTTTTAAAATTTTAGATACAATCAATCCGAAGAAACACCGAACAAAAATATATCAACTTTGTGAGTCTTTCTTTTATAGTTTAGTATACATTTAGCAGGACATGCAAAAACATCCACATAGAAAAAATGATCTAAAAACGACATGGTTTCAACAAATAAACATTATACTGGTTCTGATAGGAATAAATAAATTTAATAAAAAAGAATCTTCAGAAATACTTGGAAGCAATCCCTGGAAGATCAAGCTGTAAGGAAATACTGATAGCAGCCATAAAGGAAACAGCGTCTGTTTTTAAAAAGGAATCCTCGGATACAAATTTAAATCGAAATGGAATCAAGTGTTCGCTCTAGGAAGGATTAACCCCTTTATTTTTTTTTAATATTTTTCTTCAATAAGTCTTAAGAGACTTATTGAAGAAAAATATTAAAAAAAAAAAAACGTCATGTATATAATAGACTAGCCTGGGTGCCTGGCGTTGCCCGGGTGTTCGGAGGTGTGTATTGAGCAAAAATAAATAAATAAATAAATAAAAGTGGTAGTAGGCTGGCAGGCTCGAACCCGTATCGCGAATGAGGAAAGGAACGTGAAAAAAACGTGACGGTTTTGCTGTTACGTCCATCGCCAAACCAGAAGTGACGAAGGTTTAAATGAAAGCTAGTAAATTGAAAAGAGGGGATGACTTTTAGAAGTATCGGTGAAAAAAAAAGCGGCGGAGGTCTTTGCTCAACTGGGAGCTATTCTTGTTTTGAAATAATTCTTCTATATTTCACTTAAGAAAAAAAATTCCCCGGGGATGCTGACATAGTTTATAACTGCATGGATGCTATCAAGTATGTCACGCTTTAGAAGATGCTACTGCACTGTTGCGCAGTTATTGGTTTCTTTTTTCATTTTTTTTTTTTTTCTAATTTTTTTTCTTTTTGTGTTCAGTTGGCAAAAGAAAACAGCAGATGATGGGGTGGGATTATATTATTAGCAAAAATATGTCGAAAATATAAACGGAATATTTTTTACTATTTGTCAAAGGACAAAGTCATATAACTAAATAACCTATCTTCATTTCTTTACTCAGGGCGGTTGTCTTAAAAGTATATTCGATTTTAATTACAAGATTACGTGGATACATTACACGAGTTCGACAATAGCAGCCATATAGCGCAACGGTTAGAAGCTCCGACTGTCGTTTGGGCGATCGGGTTTCAAGCCTGACTTGATGTAGTTGCATGTCTAGCCGCACTGATGAGCTGTGAAATAGCGAAACAGTACTGTATGTGGGTGAATATATATATATATATATATATATATATATACACTAGCAGCGTGACCAGACATTGCCCGGAATTGATTGATAATCAACGCAGATTTCACACTCTCATATTTTTTTATTGTCATCAAAATCGATGAAATAGCCCACATTTCGATCAAATCGATTGATTGCCTGCTCTAATTAAGGACCAATCGCGATGCACCTGGAGTGAACTTAATATATTATTCGCTTAGTTCACGATATATTGTAGTCTACATTGCACTGTAGAGAACCTACTGTTGATTTTATAAAATTATTTTGATATATAATGGCTTCCGTTAAAGTTTAAAATGCAAAAGTCAAGCATCATGCTTTAATTGTGTTCTAATCAGTAAAATTCATTTCTAACGCGCCCTTGTCATATCAAAGAACCTACTGTTGATTTTATATGCATAGCATTACTAGTTGTGCGGTGATAATGACTTTAATTTAAGTTTAAATTGAAAAAGTCAGTCATCATTGTACAAATGTGCTTTAAAGAGAAACGTTCATTTCGAACGCGCCCCTGTCATATCAAAGAAATGACTGTTGATTTAATATGTTGGGCCTTTCGGCTTGTGTAGTAATAAAGCTTTTAAAATTCACTTGTTATGTATGTGTTAACTTTGTTCAAAATCGGCTGATTAAGCGAATATATATATATATATATATATATATATATATATATATATATATATATATATATATATATATATATATATATATATATATATATATATATACACGTACTCCGCAGATTAAGGATTTTCCCCTCTGTTTGTGTTTTCTTTCCGAACAATAAATATATTTGAAATTCTTACTCAAGCAAAAAAATTAAAAATTAAAAATTAAAAATAAATAAATAAATAAATAATAATTACTATTATTATTATTATTATTATTATTATTATTATTATTATTATTATTATTATTATTATTAACAACAACAACAACTGCTACTACTAATGCTACTACTGCTACTACTACTACTCCAGGAAGTTGAATATATAATTAATTTAAGCCTAAAACATTTTCCCCCCAAATTACTATATTCGGTATTAAATGACTCGAAAAGGGTTGGTATACCGTAAAACAAAACAAGTGAACCAAACCACATGGGCAACGCCGGGAGAAAGTGGCTAACATTAAATAAAAAACTTCAAGCGTGTTGAGTCATTTTCCTCTTCTTACGACATGTACTTTACTTTTCTTTGAATCCTTTACAAGATGTGTAATACTTCTTCCTGTAGATATCTGACTTGGTCAAGTATCCACATTAACAAAATATTAATAATTAATTCTATTTTATGATGCTAATAGATGCGTCATCATAGAATGCTACGAGCTGGTGTCATTTTACAATTAAAAACACTCAACGTACCCTCTCCGTATACGAATAATCTCTACTGAGAGAACCAAATAACTAGTAGGGTCAAATAGAATTGAGTCAAGTAAAACAGTCATCTTTTTTATATAACCAGCGGGAAGACCAGGCGTTGTTCGGGATTTAATAATGATATTGCTATGTGCTTTGTTCACTACGCGCATAAAACCATATTTCCTTTTTTTTTTTTTTTTCTATTACACACAAATATAGTTAGATAGCGTGAAATTTGGGGAAAAGAATTGAATTCGTATCATATACACAGGCTTTACATTCAATTAAAGTTGGGTTTCGTATTCTAGTGGGGAAGATTGCTGAAACAATCTTTCACATACTATGTATCACTAATATGGAATATTGAGATAACCTGTCCCACTCTTTGAAGTTTTAAGTGAAGTTTCCCCCACATACTTACACATGATAAAACTTTTATTATTTGGATTGTTTGGATTATTTGATAGTGAGTGTTTTTTTACAACGTTTCGGTTGATGTAACCTCCGACCTTCTTGGCATTATATATATATATATATATATATATATATATATATATAGAGATATACTAGTAAAAGTACCCGTCGTTGACTGGTTTCAAAAACAGCCTACAGAAAATGGACTTTGATTTATGAAAGTATGATAGGTTATGAAAAGGAAGGGTTGTAAAGAGATAGCTTCGAATTTGTCCGTATCAAAACCAAAACAAAATATGATGAAAGTAAAAATAAAACCGATAACCCCCATAATTTATTATACCATACCTGTTCACACTGAAACACTTATCACAATATTTTGTGGACCTATATTAAAAAACCTTGTTAAACTTTGTGACATATTTCCATTCTATGGAGGTCAGGCGCGAACGAACACCTCATAATTTTATTATACCATATTTCTTCAAACTTAAACATAAGTATCAAAGTATACTTACGCAGATAGATATGAAAAGTCTTTATTAAAGTTTATGCCTATTTCCATTTTATGGAGGTCAGGCGCGAACGCAGACGCCACAATTTTATTATATCATCCCTATTTAGGTTAAAACATACTTATCAAAGTAGTATTATGTACATCTATATCAAAAACACGTGCAAACTTTGTTTTTTGATTTTTTAAATTTTTTATTTCCATACTTTGTGGACCAGGGGCGAACGGAGACCCCACAATTTTAATTAACCACCGTTCTGCCAGATCAAACATACCAATTCCTGTGTCTCGA
>NC_136484.1:93786966-93809466 GCF_053919585.1 Euprymna scolopes
TTTTGAAGGCAAAACTGATTTAAAAAATCCCAAATTTATGAAGTCTTTTTTGAAGGGCCAATATCCTTATAGGAGTCACAGACTCCTATAAGGCTATTGGAGATAAACCGCAATAACCAGATATACTCTGACATTACATTAACGAGATTACTTAAATTAATACTTTTGTAGGTTTAACAAAAGGGTTACGATAATATCGCGGAGTCTTCATTCCCGCTGAACGTCCAGCAGCAATATATATTACATATAAAAGATGCCGCTGTGAAATTTCCACAGATCCCGTTAGTTGGTATGAATAAAATCATTCAAAGTAAAACTAAAACTATTCATGCCTAGTGAAAATAAAAACATTATTTTTGAAGCTAAGATCAAAGTGTAGTAACTGTCCCTACAACATCAACGCTATTTGTCCTCGGAAGTTTTCATGTAATTATCTCTCTTGCCAATGAAATGTTCAATTTTTTAAAGCGCTATAATTTTTTTTTTAGTTTAAAAAAATTTCTTTAATTAATTATATTAATAATTATAACAATAGTACTACAGATGAAATTATTGTGTATATACAATGGTATTTGTTAATACTAATTGTGAATGCATATTACATAATATTAATTTATTAGAAACTTTAAAAGAAAAGGCATATATAAATGAGCCACATCGAGAGAGTTTGAAAATGGGTATTATTCAAACAAGGTAATTATGGTTAAGTGGCAGTCTTAGTCATTTAAAACTTTAAAGCTTCACCGCTCATTCATTTTTCGACCAAATTTCAAACAATTATTGCAGTTTATGTGCACCTTCTCAGCTATATTGGGAAAAAAAATAAAACAAAGTTATGATGAATTTAGTGGTGTTCAAAATCGTAAGGAGATGAGCGATGTTTTTGATGACTGGTTTCCATAGCAACCACGTCGCTTAGCGACTAGTGTCGTTGCTGTTCACTGCTGTCGCGAAAAGAGAAATAACAAATGAAACGGACGGAGTGAAATAATGAAAGGGGGATAATTGGAGAGGATTTTATTTAAGCAGATGAGTACCGTACATTCTTATTATATGTGTGTTTTGGGGGGCAAAAAATAAGGCTGGAATAAAACAAAGAACAAGTGAATTTACTGGAAGCCTGGAAAAATCATAGATTACAATAGAAAAATGCGAGCATGAAAAGTAATATAGTTAAGCTTAAACATAGAAATATAAAGGACTAGTTTTTAAAACTAGAAAAGAAAAGGAACAAGATATTCTAGTAAAAAATATGAGAAATCTATAACTTAAAATATTGAACCATTAAGAATTGATTATGTAATGTTATCAATTGAATTAAAAAAAACAAACAAATGCCGCTTATATAATACGGTGAAAGATAACTTGTAGAGAGTACCAAACCTAGATAAAGTTCAGTCTTTGCTTTTGGTTCACTATCTTCTTCTTCTTCTTCTTCTTCTTCTTCTTCTTCTTCTTTTTCTTCTTCAGATATCAGGGCTGTTATTGCAGACATCGATGATCATTCGGTCTTTCTATTGAGATCTGTAGTCGTGTTTTCACTGATCCTGCTGTGTTCGTTGTTCGTTGATATCTTTCATAACATCAAGCTTTTCTCCAAGACGTCTGCTTGCCTTAAATGGCCAAAGAACTTTAATTGTCCACTGGTCCCTATAAAATGGAAATAGGCATAAACTTTAATAAAGACTTTTCATATCTATCTGTGTAAGTATACTTTGATAATTATGTTTCAGTTTGAAGAAATATGGTATAATAAAATTATGGGGTGTTCGTTCGCGCCTGACCTCCATAGAATGGAAATATGTCACAAAGGTTAACAAGATTTTTTAATATAGATCCACAGAGTATTGTGATAAGTGTTTCAGTGTGAACAGGTATGGTATAATAAATTATGGGGTTTATCTATTTTATTTTTACTTGCATCATATTTTGCTTTAGTTTTGATACTCCCAAATTCGAAGCTATCTCTTTTCAACCCTTCCTTTTCATAACCTATCATACTTTCATAAATCAGAGTTCATTTTCTGTAGGCTGTTTTTGAACCCAATCAACGACGGGTACTTTTACTAGTATATATATTTATTTATATCTATATAATGCCAAGAAGGTCGGATGTTACACCAACCGAACTTTAATTGTCTTGGACGGTATTGAGTAGTAATCTGCTGTAATCTGCCTTACGCATGACTTTTTTTTTTTACATAGGAATCATCACTTATCAAGGTCCGGAAGTCACTCGAGTATAAGGGGTTTCTGGGTATACCATAGTCAATGTGATTATAGCGTAGTAAACATAAGTAATGGAAATTTTGTAAATTGAATAACTTAGGGGGCGGTTCATCAAGAACTTGTTTACGTTGGACTTGAAGACAATCGGAAGAGAGTTCCACAGGCGTGCAGTTCTAAGAAATAAGCTTTGTTCATGGAATCTACATTTAGGTTTAGGCACAGATAAAGAGTGTGGGAAATTGTTGATAGTGATTTTGGCTAGACGAGTGTTTTTTTGTGAAAGTTTGGCGAGGGGGGGCATAGATTGAGGCTCAGACGAGCACTTGCCATGAAAATAATAAAAAAGCAGAGACAGGCTCGCAACGTCTCTTCTGTGGGAAAGAGGTTGCAGGGAAGACAAAAGGGCCTCCCCCACTAAGCTACAAAGTCTATTTTGAAATCTGTCAAGACAGGATAAGCTGCTTCTGGCAGCTCCCGACCAGATGTGGCAACAGTACTCCATCGTTGGCCGTATCTGGTTTTATATAGGTAGAGAATTGCATCAGGAGTGAGATATCTAATGTAGCAGTTGAAGGATCCCACCATTTTTCCAGCGACCTTTTGTCTTCCTTTCTGTCGTACGGATTCATGCCTTCCCCAATGGTAGGTATCGAAATCGATCTCAGAAGATGGTAATCGTGATTTAAGGTCGAGATTTTTTTTCTTTTTGTTTTTCTGTAGGTTTTTTTCTGTTGTTGTTTTTTTTTTTGTTTTTTTGTCTTGATATTTTCGTGTATAAGTCTTATCTATTTTCCTTCCACGGTGGGAAGATAGGACACAAGGTCGAGGAAGTGGGATTTTTAAAGCCAGCGTCATAGAGAAAGATCACTCAGTATTACAAAAATAATACCTGAACAGCTACTTCAGCATTCCTCAGTAAGGGCGCTTCGTATTATTAGTAATAAACTAACCCCCTCTCAAAGTGTGAGAAAGTAAAGCCTGGGAGAGTGGACCTCCTAGAATTGCACAGGAACGGCAGAGAAAAAGCCATCTCAACAAAATATAAAATATGACGGACCGATTTTCGTATGAAAAAATATATACAATTCATAAAAACATATATGCAATATATATAACTATTAGTCTTGGGGCGATTCCAATATTTTTCACTGATTCCGATACAATTACCGATTCCGATTCTTTATAAATCTCTAAATCTTTAACTACAGAGTTATTATTTTCCCCGAATTCTGTAAAAAAAAAAAAAAAAAAAATATGCAGATATTTTCCTAAACGTAAAATTACACTTGTAGAGGAAATTCTACTAATTTTAGGTTTATTTGTATTTTAAAATCAATAAATATTTATTATTTTATTATTATTACCAGCAATGGAAGATTTTGCTTTAAACAAAATAAAAAAATTAAAAAAAGGCAATTAAAAGAATCGTTTTGGCATCGGAAAATAGGCAGCAATTTTTTCGATTTCGATACCGATTTTGATACCCCAAATGTGTCTATTTTTCCGATTCCCGATTCCGATTAATCGTCTTAACACTAATAGACATATAATAAACTATATATAATTCATTAAAAACGTATTCATGTGTAAGTAAGCACTTTTTTCCTTTGTATTAGTATCTTTATTGTTTTTGTTTTTTTTTCTTTTTTATCTTTGAAACTGGCAAACTGTGCCATAGTTTTCAAATACATTAGATGAAATATATGTCGTCTGACATGTTTGGATCATTGGTATTTATTCCACATATTGCCATACTTGTAAAAGCTGGATGCCTTTGTCTTCGTGTCCCGATTTATTTGTCTACCCACAAGGACAAACTTTGGCGAAATGTCGGTTTTTAAACTGAGGAAAACGCGGCTCTCCACGCTGGGTTGTGACAAAAGTGCGCTTTTTGTAGGGAAAGGCCACTATTAATAACAAGAACCGACTTTAGTAGAAATAAATATTAGCTTACCCAGCCACAAGTGCACACGTCCTTAACCTACTTTAATGAGTTTTGCTTAGGCGTTTATTAAGATAAGCAGAAGCAAAACAGAATAAATGCCACTGTGGAATGAATCGCGGAATGACGTACAGTTCTTTGTGTGAGTTTATGTTGCGGGCAATAGGTAAAAGAAAGGATTGTCTCATACAAATACGCAAAAACACGAGTCGAATTTGCTTATATAAGTTTTAACTAACAATAAATTTGCCTATTATATTGTTGCCGAACAAATTAAATAAATGATTAGAAACTCAGAAAATAGTTAATGTCAATATTTTCTCAACTCCGATAAAATCATCGATTCTTTTTAAATGCTCGATTCCGATACGATTACCGATTCCAATTTTTTAAATATTTATTATAGAACTGTTGTTTTTTGTTTTTAATTTTATTTTATTATTTTTTTATTTTCCATTTTCGGATTATCGTAAAAAAATCATGTACTATGTGCATATATTTTCGCAAGCGTAAAAATACAGTTGTGAAGAGGGAAGTGGTTGTATGGATTTTAGTTTTACTGATAGTTTTAAATCATAAAATATTTATCATTGTTTGACATTAGTACCAGCAATGGAAAATGCAATTAAAGGAAAAACAATTAAACGAATCATCTTGGACAGCGAAAATAGCCCACATTTTTCCGATTCTGATACCAATTCCGATACCTTAAAACGTCCCAATTTTATCGTTTTCTGATTCCAAGTATGCGTGCTAATACCAGAAAATACTAATACTAATCTGTTATATTCTCATTACACTATATTTTATTGTAACAAAATGCATCCGGGCTTTAATAATACCTTATCATATACAGTAAAGAGTAGAAGTTAGTCATTCCAAAGTTCCCATGATTATGAATAGAGCTGGTATGTTTAAAGGTCACGTTGCCGGGATAAACGATGTCACTGTATTTTGCTGCTTGCTAAACACCCTAATATCAGGTGTGTCCAAACGCAACTTCTTTTTGCTTTATATTGCGCTAGCAACGCGTAGTAGTCTTGATAGTTTAGTATAAAAAATGCGTTTCTTTCGAGGCCCAGAACACAGTAAACAAGATAATGCTATATATCAGTTTTAATGAACTTCAATAGGATGCATCTCCGACAATAATATAAAAAATATCTCATTGCTACATCAGTTTTACTATCACAACTCTTTCCCGTAGACTCACCTTGCATCTCTCAAACACAAGCTCAGTTTGCCGACATCTAAAACCACATAACTACATCCTTTCTTAATCAATGTAGACACGCTTTTGTTAATAATACCAAAATTGTACACCACGGTATGTGCATTAAAAGATGGTTATTTTTAAGCTATTCACAATAAAACTAGGCACGCCATGATAATCTTAATTGCGAAACTAGTCACAAAATTTTAGTGTCTGCGTAGAAATTAACATTACCAAATTCTTATCCGTGAAACTGTTAAAATGTTTTTGATTGCCAATGTGGGTATGACCCAAATGATTCCGACGATCTTATTTATAACTCAAGGTTAGGACAATCAACCAATCAGAAGCTTCAGACGTTATCGAATTTTGTATTCAATTCAGTTCGCTGTCAACTTCTGTCTCGAAAAGATTGAATCGTGGCTGCACTGATTCTTCGCCGCTATCTTTGTTACAAAGAATTACTCAACACTCGAGATCGTAACTACATTGATTCTTTGATGTCATTTTTGTTACTAAGAATCACTCAACACTCAAGATCGTGACTGCATTGATTCTTCGCCGATTTGATTTACTGCCGCCATCTTTGTTCAACATAATGTCTCAATACTTAACAGAAAAAAATAATGATTTTGACTTTTCAACGCGTGTTGAACGTAATCGCGTTCTCATGCAACATCGCATCATTAGAAACGTTCATTATTTTTTTAAGTCGTGAATACTAGCCGTTAAGAAACTAAACAAAAATGGAATAGAGGGTAAGAAATATAGGGAGAGAGAGAGTGATATAGAGGAGCGAGAGAGTGGGAAGAAGTAAAAAGGATGAGAAGGAGAAGACAGGGCATAGAGATGGGTGAGGTAGAAAGATACACACGTGTTTAACCCTTGTATTTTGTTGTCTATGCTTTCGGAGTAACCTTGCTAGTTTAGAATAAAACTAGATTTTTTAAATTCCATTTTCACCCAAAACAGACCACAGAGCCACTTTGATGTAGGGGGTTACTATCGGGGTCATGAGTTGCAGGGATACTATGTAGGGAGTTGCGCAGCGAGATATTTGTTCACATTACATTTCAATTTCTCCATGTTAGTACAGCTGGGAAAGCAGGTACTCGGAAGGGGGTTCCAAAGTCTGGCAGTTCTGGAGAATAAACTATTAGAGTAAAAGGATTTCTCACATCTAGGGATCTCTACTGTATAGGGGTGGGATTTTGCTGCTTGTCGGGTTTGTCGGGGGTATTTACGTCGAGGGAGTCTAACGGCTTGTAGCTCGTCGGAGCATTCACCATTAAAATACTTATAGAACAGGCAGAGGGATGCAACATTACGTCGATGGGACAGGGGTAGAAGCTTAGATGACAGTTCAGATTAAAAAGTATTTGTGTGTTGCGTCTTCAATAAGTGTTTCTTCCCCCAGAATGAACACCAAATAAACAAAAAAGGCCGACACCTGTCAACAACACTTCAAATATTTTTAATATATTTTCACGCACGAGTAATTTATTGGTTTCAAAACCACAATTTCACACGCAATAAGACTTGTTTTTACAGAACAGAAAAATCTATTTTTATGGAGAGAAATCTTCTAATCAAATTAACAAACGATCTCATGTAAATTATCATTAGAAAAAACAATAGAAAAACAGAACTGATGGTGAGATATAAATTAACAATGATATGGTTAGGAATTATCCCGCGCATTGCTTTGATATCGATATGATCATATTTAATATATCAATAATCAAACGGAATAAAATGAAAAAAAATGTAAAGTGTTTATGTATTCATTGAATTTTCGTTTTTATTGCTCAAAGACTTTTGCTAGTGTGCTGATGTAACGAATAACTTAGAAGGTAAAATTTTATACACGTAATGCATCTGTGACGTAGAAAATCTTTCCTTTTAATTCTTTTTCTAAATAAAATGAAAATAATCATTTTGTGAATACTCAAAAATATATGAAAATAATCGATATTAGTAAAAAAAATACAGTATGTCGTAATATTTGCAACGAAAAAAAATGGAAGAGTTTGTCGGTTGCATAAGCCGTTTAAGTTGTTCAAAGCTGTGTTTTTTCCTATTTTTTAAGGTAGAAATCTGATGAGTAAATGGCAAACAATGCAGCCAAGACATAATTTGCAAAAAATTACCAACAAAAAATCTTAATCTTTGGAATTTTGAGAATAATTATGTTACATTATGTATATGCATATTTTTTGTTTTATTTTACTTCAGTCAAAGTTTTCAGAAATCAAGGGGCCCACTACATGGGGCTAACTCTTGAACTCTATATGAGATAAATAAATATTCGAATGTTCCATTAAAGTTCTTTATCTCTCAAATACTGAGTTAGAAAAGAAATTGATAACATAATTTTCCTTTTCCCAATTGATCATTTTCATATGTTGTAGTATGTCTTTCGTTTTGGTCTCTTAGTCTTACTGTATTCCAGGACAAGAATTTATCTAGTCTGGTAGAGTATTCAGCTTCGTGCTATTACTTGAGAAAACATCACTTGGAGAAGCACCATACCTCGTAAAAGCTAATGTGGGTTAGCCATAGCGAGGAGATCTTATTTGGGCAGCGAATACTATGTGATTTTGAATATTTAGTCAGGCTTTACTTCTAGGAAAAAGCATACTCATCTCAGGTTGTTCTGGCAAACCCCTGTACAGGGAGGCTTTAGACATTCGAGGATAGTGCCTAGTAGGCAGTCAAGTTCTCTCCTATATATATAGGTCCTGGATATGACCTTAAACTATATCCAGTGGCGAGGCCCCCGCTTGCGAGTTTTGGGGAGTGTTGAGCCACCCTTTAATTGCCATTGCTCCCAGGTCCACTCTGACCCGGAGTGGTAGTACCTAATAGGGCCCCAACTATGGGTTAAATAGGAACCGACTTGAAAATAACAAATATATTCTACAAAAAATCTTTCTTCCAAATTTTTGGATTCGGCATTAAATAACCCGAAAAGGGTTGATATGCCGTAAAGTAAATATAACCCACCTATATATATATATATATATATATATATATATATATATATAGAGAGAGAGAGAGAGAGAGAGAGAGAGAGAGAGAGAGAGAGTGATAAACATGGAAATTATATTCCGACGAAATAGAGAAAAAAAATGAAAAGCATTTGTGTTGTGTCTCTAATTGGAAGTCTCGAAATAAAGACGACACGTTGATGAACACAACTCGCTTTCTTCCTTTTTCCTTCCATATATATGCTTATGCATATATATATATATATATATATATATATATATATATATATATATATGTATATGAGTATATACATACAGATATATATGTATATATACATAAAGTATGTACATATATGTATATTTATATATAGGTATGTACATATAAACGTATATATATATATATATAATATATATATATATATATGCATATATGTATATACATATAGAAGTACATACATATATATATAGATATATACATAGGGCACCGGCGAATGATAGTTACAAATTGAAAAGAGGAAAAGGAACCGACGACCTTGCCAAACAGACAACACGCTGAAAGAAAAAGAAAGCAAAGTCGAAACAACGAGCTAAAATTGTTTATAGTTGACAGTTCAAATCGTTATAGAAAAGATTAATAAAAGAGTAGAACAAAGTACTATAGATGAAAAAAATATCTTCATTTATATAAAGTTAAGTATGTATATATATATATATATTTTTTTTTTTTCAATTTTACTGTCATTTTATCTCAAACAAGACACAATGCCCGTTTGACATTAAAGGCTATGATTTCTGACTATGTATGTATGTATGTATGTATGTATGTATGTTTATATGTCAGGTCATGTCATATGCTACTGGTACCATGTAACCCAGTACTACCTGTCTCATGGTCGGGTCACCGCCGACTAAACTGGTTCCCCCACCAGACTTGTTTGGTGAGGAGGGCGGCTAGTCTCCCTGAAGGATTAAAAACAAGACCTTCCAAATTCGAATGAACTCTTTTTCTGGGTCAACGGCCAACTAGCACCGTGTATATTTGTGTGTATGTATATGTGTATTGGGGTGGAGAGGGCTCCCGTAAGCCGTGGTGAAGGCAACCTTTCCAGGAGAAGCAAATCTCTGATTTAAAAAACCATAAAGCGGGAGGTCAGTACCCGCATTAAGCTGATCTGCAGTTTAATTTGTTGCTGGCTATCTTGCTCTTGCTTGTTGCTGAATCTCAACAATTTGAACCGAGAGACAGACTTAGCCTTCGTACAAAGCTAAGACTCTGTAACATCATCTTTGTATAGATACTCCCTCAGGCATTTGGGCTCATGAATTTTAAATGGCTGAGGGAGTGGCACTCATCTGACAAGACGTTGCAATCATCATCATCATCATCATGTATGTATGTCAGGTCATGTCATATGCTACTGGTACCATGTAACCCAGTACTACCTGCCTCATGGTCGGGTCACCGGCGACTAAACTGGTTCCCCCACCAGACTTGTTTGGTGAGGAGGGCGGCTAGTCTCCCTGAAGGATTAAAAACAAGACCTTCCAAAGGGCGAATGAACTCTTTTTCTGGGTCAACGGCCAACTAGCACCGTGTATATTTGTGTGTGTATATGTGTATTGGGGGTGGAGAGGGCTCCCGTAAGCCGTGGTGAAGGCAACCTTTCTAGGAGAAGCAAATCTCTGATTTAAAAAACCATAAAGCGGGAGGCCAGTACCCGCATTAAGCTGGTCTGCAGTTTAATTTGTTGCTGGCTATCTTGCTCTTGCTTGTTGCTGAATCTCAACAATTTGAACCGAGAGACAGACTTAGCCTTCGTACAAAGCTAAGCCTCTGTAACATCATCTTTGTATAGATACTCCCTCAGGCATTTGGGCTCATGGATTTTAAATGTTTGAAGGAGTGGCACTCGTCTGACAAGACGTTGCATGTATGTATGTATGTATGTATGTATGCATGCATGCGAAATATCTGTTTATACATTACATTTGATCTTCTGCATGTCAGTTCACTGAGGAAAGCAAGAACCTGTGAAGGAATTCCAAAGTCTAGCAGTTTGGAGGAAGAAACTATTTGCAGAGAAGGCGTTCCTGTATCTAGAAATCTCCACAATGTAGGCATTCTGAGATCTTCTGGTTGATCGGCGGTATTTACGTCGAGAGTGTATAAATGCTTTCAGTTTGTCGGAGCACATTGCATTCGAATACTTGTAAAACAAGCACGGAGATGAAACATTTTGGCAATGGGACAAAGGTTGGAGTTTGGTTGATAGTGTGGGACCTATTAGGTTGGCGACTGTTTTTTTTTTTTAGCCCTGTCTAGGGGCGAGAGACTAGTGACAAAGGCACCAACCCAGGTGTGGCAACAATCCTCCATAGATTGGCGAATAGTATCCTCGAAGAGGTACAGGATACTTTCAGGTTTAAGTAATTTTCTAGTACGTTAGAGAGAGCCTACCTTCTTCACAACAGTCTTGGCAATGCCTTCAATGTATTGATTCTAAATCATGATGCCTATGAATGTTAAGCCGAGGATTATTGAAGGAAGAGCTTTCAGGTAATGCCATGACTATTAGTGATAGAAACAGTTTCATGTAATTGTTAAAGGAAAGAAGCCTAGTGTTGATGGCATTGAATTTTACCATGTTTGTCCTTATTCCACTACTGACTGGAGTTCTTTCAGCCATTTCCTTAGATATGTATTCATTTTCCCCTCGCGTCTAGTAGAGCGTGGTGTCATTCGTAAATATACCCATAAGAGACAATTTTTCTCAGGTAGGTTATTTATGTATGTGAGTAATATTAAAACTCCAAGGATCGACCCTTTGGGCACATCTATATTTATATCTTGTTCTTTTAACGTACGACCATCGAAGACAACCTGGATTTTTCTCTTATTTAAGAAGAATTTAATTATATTAAGCATTCGTACTGTAATATCATATCTAATTTTCATGAAAAGTCCATCGTGCCAGCCCCTGTCCAAAGCTTTAAATCTATTTAAAGCTGCTGCCCCAGTCTCTCCTATCTTATCCAGTACGGTATATATACTTTCAGAGATTATAGTTAGGATAGCTGCAGTAGAACAGGCTTATCTAAATCCATAATGTCAGTCAGAAAAAAAAATAGTATCCATATAATGATGGACTAGTGCTTCTTTGATTGATTAAGAACTAAAAGATTTTTGGCGAAGAAAGGAATGAGAGTGATGGATGATTCTTTTGCCAGAATTTTTATGAACTGTTGTCATGGATGTGATTTTCTGAAAAGCGGGATTCGATAAAGCATTTATTGAAGAGTTTGGAGAGAACTAAGCGGGGCTTTTTTTTAATAGTCTAGCTGTGTGATGTGACCGTCCCAAGGAGCGGTAGACCTCCCCATTTGGAAGAAGTTAAGACTCCCGAAACTCTGAAGAATGCCGGGCAACTATGCCTGTGTTATTTGTTAAGTATTATAGTATGCTCGGGCATCAGCATCCAACCCTGCTGAAAATAATGAATTTTATTATTTTTGTGAAACCGACATATAAATTTTACTGTTTGATCGAAAACTGGCAACATATGTCACCTTGAGAATAGGTAACGTCTATACCGTGGAAATATGTTACAGACTCCTATTAGAATATTGGTGATAAACCGTAATAACCAGATATATTCTGATACTACATTAACCATAATACTTAGATAAATACTTTTACAGTTTTAACAAAAGGGCTACAATAATATCGCGGGGTCTTTATTCATGCTGAACATCCACAGAATGGCCAGCAGCAATATATTACATATCCAAGATACTACTGTGGACCTCCCACAAGTCCCGCTAGTACGTATAAAAGTCTTTACGAAACAAACATTGATTTTAATCAGCTTGCTTATATATATATATATATATATATATATATATATATATATATATATATATATATATATATATATATATACTAGTGAAAGTGCCCGTCTTGACTGGGTTAAAAAACAGCCTACAGAAAATGGACTCTGACATATAAAAGTATGATAGGTTATGAAAAGGAAGGATTGTAAAGAGATAGCTTCGAATTTGGGAGTATCAAAACCAAAGCAAAATATGATGAAAGTAAAAATAAAATAGATAAACCCCATAATTTATTATACCATACTTGTTCACACTGAACACTTATCACCATATTCTGTGGATCTATATTAAAAAAAAAACATTGTTAAACTTTGTGACATATTTCCATTCTATGCAGGTCAGGTGAGCACGAACACCCCATAATTTTATTATACCATATTTCTTCAAACTGAAACATAATTATCAAAGTATACTTACGCAGATAGATATGAAAAGTCTTTATTAAAGTTTATGCCTATTTCCATTCTATGGAGGTCAGGTGAGAACGCAGACGCCACAATTTTATTATATCACCCCTATTTAAGTTAAAACATACTTATCAAAGTATTATTATGTACATCTATATCAAAAACACTTGTAAACGTTTTTATTTTTTATTTTTTAATTTTTTTTTTCCATACTTTGTGGACCAGACCCGTACGCAGACCCCACAATTTTAATGAATCATCATTCTGCCAGATCAAACATACCCATTCCGGTGTCTTTATCCATCTTCTGTCATTATATGTGATTAGTTTTCTATAATAGTCAACTATATAGGAGCCTATTCGTGACCAGACACACACACAGACGTTCAGTTTTATTATATATATATATATATATATATATATATATATATATATATATATATATTGGATTGTCGATTTGAACATAGTTGTTTATTTGTAATACATTGGTGTGTGTGTGTGTGTGTGTGTGTGTGTGTGTGTGTGTGTGTGTGTGAGAGAGAGAGAGAGAGAGAGAGAGAGAGAGAGAGAGGAAACGCCACCTGTTGCCTCCGTGTTCCACATTCTCTACCAACTGGTACCAAACTGAGAATTTCAACTTGTTTTTCTTTTCTAGTGTCATTTCCACTAGGTTAAACATCCCTTCGATTTTTCTGGAAACTCCTATTGAGGTTTGTAAATTGTAATCTATGTTTCTGATATCATTCACGACATATCAGGGACGGGTGCGGGTAGCTGGTTATTGACCCTCACTCCGCTACACCCACCTACTCATACACACATGTTGAGTTTCTACTAACTTTATGAAAATTCTAAATAAAAAAATAATAATAAAATAAAAAATACCATTTCTAATAAAACCATTATATTCAACGTCGTTTGACAATAAAAATGAGTTATTTCGACTTAAATAAAATTCAACTTAGAAAATAATTAAAACAGCTAACACTAATTCGAAACTAATTTCAAAATGGCGCTATTTGCTTAGACTGGTTTCCACGCTGTTTGCAATTATTAAAATATGGCCGTTCTACAATGAGTGAGGCATTCTGGGATTGTAGTTTCTATTTTTTACTTATAAACATTTCTTTTCTACAAATCTTCCTTCAAAATGTGGTCATTTTATTTTTCCGTGAATTTTTCAAATCCCTCAATACCAGAATACTTTACTGATCGTAAAACAGCAATTTTGAAATATTTCCATTTACTGCATATCCTTTGTATATAAAATTCTAAATAAATACATTTAGAAAATTACATTTTTCTTATTGCTTTCTGGAATAGTTTACTGACAATGTTTACGGAAAGAAGGTTGCATATATTTTGTTTAAAAAGAATTATGCTGTTACAGTTTTGACTAAATGCGATATATTCGTTTGATTCATTTAAAAACTATTTAGTTGTCAACAATAATTATTTTTTACAGGATAAATGAAGCACATTTTCCTTAAAAGAAATGATTTGGTAAGAGACATTTATTTCAAAGGGAATATTGTGATCAATAACTTTCGCTTTCCGTTGTCCTCACATTTGATGAGCGATATTTATGACAAAAGGAGGAGGGGTTAGTCTTTGTTTTCTGGACAAAAATTTATCTATCTAACACTTATTATTAACTAGTTTTTCATTATGAAGTAGTGTTTTTAGCTCCTTAAATTAAGTGACTTCATACCTTGTCTGGAGCGATTTCCATAAGAAAGTCTAATGTCATACAAATACTTGATTTACTCCATTCTCATAAGTAATAAAACTCTGTTCATTCTACTGACAATTTCAGTATTCCCATAGTGTTCTTCATCCTTCGGCTGACAGGCATTCCATCTAATTAACTCTTATCCTTGAATTGCTTTTAGCCTTGATAAGTGGTGACTTAATAGCGTGAAAATAGTATTTAAAATTTAACAGAATCTATCCATCTCACACTCAATTGTCACATATCAATTGGCTTTATGCTTTGTCTGGGGCGATTTCAATAAAATAAATGAATATATGCAACTTGAGGTCTCGCTAGTGATTAATACGGTAACTCAATTTGTATTTAGACAAGTGATATCAGTGATATTTCGTTATTTTCATGACGAGTATTCATCTGAGCTTCAATATAGCCCCCCCCCCGTTTGCCGAACTTTTACAAAAAGCACTCGACTATCTACAGCCACTATAAGCAATTTCCCAATCTCTATCTATGCTTAAATCTATCCGCAGATTCCATGAACAAAACTTTTTTCCTAAAACTGCCCGACTGAGGAAAACTATTTCACAGGCCTGCTTCCCTGCCGATAACAATATGGTCCCCGCCAAATCTAATGTACACAAATTCTTGTTAGTCCGTCCTTTTAAATAATCCAGATTCTACTCAATCTAAACCATTCACGGTAACTACACTACCACCTTAAATTCATTAACACTTATACTCAAGTGACTTTCGGACCTTGATAAGTGGTGACACCCTTGTAAAAAAAATCCGTATGAAATATATTTTGTTAAAAACGGCCGGTAATTTTCCCTGGAATAAGATTGACAATGAGTTTTTTTCGATATCTCAGTATTTTCCGTTTCCTTTCGGTGAAATATGATTACTGTTGCCGTCATTACTGGGATTAGACTTTTTAAAACACACACAATTCTATTAAATATCGGTCAAAAGTTCAAAGCCAAGCAGGTGTTTATTGTGAATTTTTAATTGTTTGCATTTTTTAAATCAAAGTCTTCTCTCAAAGTAAACCATCGATAAATAAAGCAAACAAACAAACAAAAAACAATTAATTTTTGTTTAATGTTTAAGGGTTATCTTTCTTAAACTTTCAGCAAATTCAACTAAACTATACAGCCATTGATTAAACGGAAAACAAGTGAAGCATGTACGGTCCCTTGTGAGTGCGCAGGCATAAAAAATGACTAAGTTAAGCATTTGTGGCCACCCCCATTAAGCCCCAAACTCCCCAGGGGACGTCAAATCCTGGAGAAAATGAACAAACGGTTCAGTTTTAGGACTTAACATATGTAAATTTGAATTCTGCACCATGCAAAAAGAGAAATGACTGAGTCTATCATTCGCCCTCCCACCCTCATTTAGCCCCAAAAGTCCCTAAGGCCTTTAGATATTGAAATTTGAGTTCTGCACCATGCAAAACTGCTAAATAGACATACACCGAAAATTTTGGACAAATATGGGAAAATAGTCCCCAAAATGGAGCGTTTTTATTAGCCCTAAAAAAGCCCCTGGGGCACACCCAAGAGTTATCGCGATGTATAGACAAGCAAAATTATAGAGAAATCAATTAGTTACAACTTTTCAGAAGTTTTATAAAAATCTAAGGCATCAATTATGTTTAATAAACAGAAAAGTGTCAATTTTAGCCATTTAAATCCGAAAGGCACTGCTAGGGAGGGAGAGGGAAACCAGAGTTTTACCGGAAATCCGTTCTGTTACATTTTTACTCATATCATGTTTAATGTTTCTGCAAAATTTCAAAAAATTCCAAGGCGTAGTTATTCAGACAAATGCGGACAGACGAACGGACAATGGTGAATTTACAGGTCCACCCTCCTTTTGTCAGGGGGACCAAAAAGTATACCACTTTCGAAACATAAACTTAATATTATCGCGAAAAAAGATATGGGCAAAGTCAGATGCTTCCAGAATGATGAATTACTATAGTATCACCGTCAACAAAATAAAATCTTCACTAGGTTTTTGGTTTGTGCGAACAAATTAGAAGATAAAAACAGAATTCGGAAAGTTTGACATCAGTGCAAAGAAAAAAATAACGGAATTCGTGACGCAAGTTGATATTGTT
This sequence comes from Euprymna scolopes, assembly GCF_053919585.1. NCBI lineage: Eukaryota > Metazoa > Mollusca > Cephalopoda > Sepiida > Sepiolidae > Euprymna > Euprymna scolopes. The sequence continues at coordinate 93,803,478 of NC_136484.1, forward strand.
CCATCGAATCGAAAAACAAAATCCTGTTGTTCTGCTAGTTAAGTCTTGTTGAAAATGGAGTTCATTTAAAGTCACGGTCATGACTAAACACAATTACAGCTTTTTTGTGTTAAATAGTAAATGGAGAACGGTGGCCAAGTGGTTAACAATGTTGGATTGGAGTTTCTAGGGTTTGGGGTTCAAATTCCTTGCCTGACGATATAGTTATTGCCGGCGGGCCGTCTAGCTTACGGAATTGCTCAATGAGGTAAAACTAGTTCGAGCTCTCCAACCCGCTGAAAAGATGTTTACAACGTTGTCACTGCGTTATTTTAAATAGTTTTTTTCATGTTAAATTCAAGCTTCACGATATCTTTTTTTTATTATAAGATTGTTAGGTGAAAGCATAGAATAGTTACAAAACACCGCCCTCCTCATATTAAGAATGACTTACAAAATAATAACGCTATTTTTTCAGCACGGTAGCAAAAGTGCACAAGTACTAAAAAATTTCAGGAAAGCACATCACCGGGATGTTTATTTCAACTTAAATTTCAAATCATCAAAGATTTCTGAAATTAAGATAATTGAATCAATTATAAAAAATGTGAAGTAGTAGTTGGAACGATAAATCAGAATCGGGAATCCTAAAAGTCGGAATAATTGCGGGTATCGGAATCGGTATTGAATCGAAATAATGTGTGTCTATATTTTGATGCCAAAAACAGTGCATTCATATTATTTTTGTTTGTTTTAAAATTCATTTTCTGTTGTTGGTACTTATGATTAAACTGATTAATATTCATTAATTAAAAAAAAAGAAAACAGTAACACTAACATATATAGATCACCTTCACGTCTTTCAAATATATTTTACGTTTGTGAAAATGTAAACGAAACAACACTAATCTAGTTAAATATTTAGAGCTTTTACAAACATTTCAATCGAAATCGGTAATTTTATGAAAATCTGTAATCATCTTGGAATCGTCCTATTACTTGAATAATACACACACACACACACACACACACACACACACACACACACACACACACACACACACACACACACACACATATATATATATATATATATATATATATATATATATATATATATATATATATATATATATATATATGAGAATATCCATCCCAGGGCGGCTATAAGCAATAAATATAGTATGAGTTCTATGATCCCAAATAAATACTAATCGATAATAAAAGAAAGTTAAAAAAAAACAAAAAAACTCCGCTGCCTAAATGTTAAGATTTGACACAAAAAATATGCCTATGTTGTTCATCATTTTGTCTAGAATATATTTGACAAAAGTCATTAGTTTAGGAAATTACCCTTTATAGTTTTGCTGCTGCTGATGATGATGATGGTATTATTATTATTATTATTATTATTATTATTATTATTTTTTTTTTTTTTTACTGTTTGTGGAGGAGTTTAAGATATTCGGTAGAAATAAGAAGGAAATAGAGAGACTGGTTGAGATCGTCAGGACATACTCGGAAGACATCGGGATGGAGTTTGGGATTGGTAAATGTGCGGTGCTCTTGAAGAAAAGGAAAGTAAAAGTTCATTCGAATGAAATAGTGTTGCCAAATGGAGAAATTATGAAAGAAATAGAAGATACAGTGTATAAGCATTTGGGAGTGCTGGAGGGTGTAGGCATCATGGACAGAGAGATGAAAGAGAAAGTCAGGAAGGAGTATCTTAGAAGAGTGAGACTAATTGTGAAGTCGAAATTGTATGAAGGAAACCTAATGAAGGCGGTGAATGCATGGGCAGTCAGTGTTTTGAGATACAGCGCGGGAATTTTAGAATGGTCTGACAAGGAGTTGCATGCCAAAACAAGAAAAGTTTTAGCAGTGTTTGGTATATTCCACATTAGAAGTAGCGTAACGAGACTGTATCAAAAAAGGAAGGACGGTGGGAGAGGATTGAAAAGTGTAAAAGAGAGTGTGTTTAGAGGTGAGAAGTGGATGCTCAAGGTTGTGGCCAATGAAGTGGAGGTATGTGAGACCAAGTTTGAGTATGTGAAACGTATGAACAGAGAAAGGGCAGAGGAACTGGCTAGGAAGAAAATGCACAGAAAGTTCTTCCAGGATGTAGCGGGTGTGTGGCTGATGGCAATGGCTTTGAGCTGGGTATCTGGCTAAGAGTACTGAAGCTTTTGTTTGTGTAGCACAGGATCAGGCATTAAGAACACGACTATTCAAAAAAGTGGTTCTAGGAGAAGTTACTGCAGAATTCCGGATTTATGGTAAGGCCTCAGAGTTAACTGCACACCTTGCAGCAAGGTGTAGCAGATTGGCCCAGAGACACAATCGGATTGGACCCTGGATATATTGGGAGGTCTGTAAGAAGGTTGGGGAGAAATGTGCTGGAAAGTGGTTTGAGGAGGTACCTAATTGTGAGAACAAGTGAGGATGGCAATGCAGAGGCAGTAATTACTGGATTTAGTTACAAGACTCAGCATTCCTATCTCGTCGCGGGTAACCACACGATTAAGGCCAGCGGATGGGTTAGTCGAAACGTGGTGAAATAACAGCAATCATGAAGATGAGGATGACAGTCCACAAAAAATATATACACATATTCAGTAACAATTGTTTTATTTGACTAATGGACTTTTTCGTTTATTCGTGAACGGTTTTTTTACGGAAAATTCGCTATCAGCGTTATGCTTACATAAAATCTTGACTTGGAATATTGAAAAGCTCATATGAAATACGTTTTTGCTTTTAATCAATAAAATGACTACACATTTAATTTCCCCAACATTGGAATGGTTTAAAAACGCCATGACAATCGCCTTTTTGTTGTTTTTCTATTCAAATTCCCAAAATATGAAAGACTATGTATGGCTTTCTTTTCCATAAAGAAGACTAAGCCTGTCAGGTTGACAAGAAAGTTTTTGCGGTTTTTAACTTTTAAATTCAGATTAACATATCTCGCTTCAAACGAAAATTTATTGCTTGGAATAATAAGCAGCATCAGAATGAACACACTCTTGCAAACACAAAAGCAAATGCATCTATGCCAGTAGCGTAAAAATCTTGCGTTCTGGTGGCGTTTTTTGATATCGCTTAGATTTTTTAAGCATTTCTCACACAGAAAGTTGTCGAGATGCTTGAAAAAGTGGTAGTCGGTAAGTGAAAGGTCTGGAGAGTATGGCGGGTACGGCAGAATTTCGTAGCCCAATTCGTTCAATTTCTGTAGAGTCGGTTTAGCAACGTGCGATCGGGTATTGTTGTGGAAGAGAACTGAACCTTTCCTGTTGATTAATGCTGGGTGTTATTGTCGAAGTTTCTTATGCATTTCATCCATTTGTTGACAGCACTTCACGCCGTAATGTTTTCACCTGCATTCAAAAAACTGTAATCGATGAGACCGGTCGCAGACCACCAAACAGTCAGCATGTTCTTCTTTTGGTGCAACTCTAGCTTCGGGAAGTCTCGTTAAGCTTCATCGGCGTCTAACCACTGAGCTGAGCGTCGCCGGTTGTGGTAAGGGACCTACTTTGCATCGCAATTCACAATCTGGTCGAGAAACGGGTCGTTCTTGTTTCGTAAAACCAGGGAAGATGAGACTTCATAACAGCGTTTATTTTGGTCGTCGTTCCATTTGTGGGGCACTTATTTATCAAGTTTTTTGTCTTTCCAATCTCTCTCAAGTGGTTGGAAAACGCTGTATTCGTTGCGTTTAATTAAGGACCCAGTTCTCAAACAGTTGTGCACGGATTGGCTTCGACTAAACCTCCTTATTGATAGTTGTCAACATCCGATGGTCGACCACTACGCTCATCATCTTTAAGATCCTCATCTTCGTCACGAAATTTCTCAACCGCCATTGTGCCGTGCGTCAGTAGTGGTTTCTGGACCAAACGTTTCGTTGATATCGCGTTCTGTTTTAGCAGCTTTTCGACCTAGCCTGAATTGAAGTAAGAAAGTTGTACCAATTTGTTTATTTTCCATTTTGTATCCAATGTTCTGAAAAGAGGAAATAATTGTTATAAAACTATTGTAATTTAAACGTTTACATAGAGCGAAAAACGCTCTTTAAAATGGTATATAAAATAAAGGTGTTATAACGAAAACTTATTTAAAAATACATCATTTGATATCAAAATAAAAAAATAAAAAATTCCGCAGGAACTTTCTTGTAACCCTAATAGATTAATGGCGACCCAGAAGGGTGATAATTTTGTTGCTCGCATGATGGCACGAGTACAGTTGTAATTAAAATGTCTGCAAATTTTTTCTGGAAAAGTCACGGAAGTGACTGAAAAACGATAGCAATGTAAACGTATAACTAAATATAACTTTTAAATAACGTTCTTCGTATTTGTTTTTCGAAACCGGATGAGGCGTCATGACATTTTGAGTCTATATTGAATAACTCTTTATTTCCGGTGAAATGTCTGTTCGTCGGAAAGCGAAGACAAATAAAACAATCTAATTATTATTGTTTTTATTATTATTAAATATGACATACCAAATAATGAGTCTGCATACATTTATGATCCTCCACGTTTTTGTGAAATTATAAACATATTAAAACGTATGGAGATGTCTTTTTTCTCTTAACCCCAAAAAAGGCAAAATGGCGTCACCTCAAATAAAATATATCTATAATATGAAGCTGAACGTCTGTGTGTGTGTCTGGTCACGAATAGGCTCCTATATGGTTGTCTATTATAGAAAACTGATCGCATATAACGACAGAAGATGTATCGAGACACAGGAATGGGTACGTTTGATCTGGCATAATAATGATTCATTAAAATTGTGAGGTCTGCATACGCGCCTGGTCCACAAAGTATGGAAATAAAAAATTTAAAAAAAAAACGTTTACAAGTGTGTTTGATATAGATGTACATAATAATACTTTGAAAAGTATGCTTTAACTTAAATAGGGATGGTATAATAAAATTGTGGGGTCTGCGTTCGCGCCTGGCCTCCATAGAATGGAAATAGGCACAGACTTTAATAAAGACTTTTCATATGTATCTGCGTAAGTATACTTTGATGATTATATTTTAGTTTGAAGAAATATGGTATAATAAAATTATGGGATGTTCGTTCGCGCCTGACCTCCATAGAATTGAAATATGTCACAAAGTTTAACAAGGTTTTTTAATATAGATCCACAGAATATTGTGATAAGTGTTTCAGTGTGAACAGGTATGGTATAATAAATTATGGGGTTTATCTATTTTATTTTTACTTTCATCATATTTTGCTTGGATTTAAATACCCCCAAATTTGAAGCTATCTCTTTACAACCATTCCTTTTCATAACGTATCATACTTTCATAAATCAGAGTCCATTTTCTGTAGGCTGATTTTGAACCCAGTCAACGACGCGTACTTTTGCTATATATATATATATATATATATATATATATATATATATATATATATATATATATATATATATATTGGTTAAAACAGTAACTACCAGAAAAATAATTAGGAATTTATTTTTCGAAAAATAATAAAAAGAATCCACGTGGTATAGGCTTGGAATCGCTCATTTTTCGGTGTCTTTTTGCATTAATATAGTTTTAGATTTTGTAATTTATTCAGATACATAAATTTTGTGTATACATTTCAGGTTTTGCATAATTCTTTTCCGTAAGGTCGAGATTTTTTTTTTCAAAACTGACACGCATGTATTCCATTCTAGCCTGAAGCTTTCCAATTTACGATTTTTTTTCATCATTTTCAATGTTTTTACATTTCATAGGGTCTTCTTCTTCTTAAAAAAATAACAATTATTATTATTATTAGTAGTAGTAGTAGTAGATGCAGTAGTAGTAGTTTTCATGCATACATGCATTACTCTCTGCTAGTACAACATAAAATTGTCGTGAAGGGTCAAGGAGTATAAAAACGTACAGAGAGAAGTCTGATTAGACCACTACGAAAATGTGGAGAATACAAGAACATTTTTTCCGGCGGAGGGGGAGTTGACGCCTAACTTCAAGATAAA
>NC_136484.1:93814466-93824466 GCF_053919585.1 Euprymna scolopes
GCTATCGGATAAACAATTATGTGTTTTTAAAAAAATCTTAAATTATTCATTTCTTAATAGGCTAGTCAAAATAAATATCGATGACAAATTTGGAAAAATAGAGCAGCTTTACTTTATTATACATGTAAATCTACGGGTCTTCCAATAGATCAAAAAAACATGGCATGTGGCATGCAAATATAACTTGGTTGTTCTTCTTAAAAACAATAATGGCTACTTTTTTATTATATGAAACTGTTGGATTTTCTACATTTACTTGAATAAAGTCGACTCTTAGTTTGAAATTATACTTACTTTGAAATAAAATTTTGTTTTGATTTTGACGTAATACATCACTTTATTAGACGTTGGCCTCACAAATAAAAAAAAGGTAAAATTCCACTTTATTCATCAACATAATCTCCTTCTTGTGTGATTCCAACGCTTCTCTTACAATTGGATGCATCTTTGCAGAACGATTTGTTTTTAGTGTTTAAATATCTGTAATTTTCGGATTCTACTTCTTCATTAGAGACAAATCTTTATCCCTGGAATATTCTATGCAAGCTGTAAGTCGATTGCGGACAGATCTGGCGAATCTAAGTTCAGAAATAATTCGAAGTGCAGTTCATGGATTTTTGCCATCATTGCGATCGATTTATTACCAATGTTCATTGTCTTGGTTAAAGAGCATTTTTTTCTTCATTTGTAACCATTTTTTTTGTGTGTGTGTTGGGGATAGGTGATTTTTTTCTTCATTTGTAACCATTTTTTTTTGTGTGTGTTGGGGATAGGTGATTTTTTTCTTCAAACGTTCTAATAATGAGTTGGATTTAATTTCTTTGTTTTGTTTTTGTTTTGTTTTTTGTTTTTTTGCTTTTACGTTTGTTAAATTGTGTTAAAACTTTTTTCTGGGGTAAAAAATATCGAAAATATATTTTTTATGTCAAACGCTTTAGGTTTCTTTGTGTTTTATAAAATGTTAAAATATAATTATTTCTGCTACAATAAATAAAATTGGCAAACATACAGTATACTTAGCAATATATAACAAATAACTTTTACCAATCGCAAGAAAATTTAATTTTCCATCGATCTGCGTAATTAACCGACCCCAGTAAGCCAAAAAAACTTCGACATTTTGAAAAAACACCAACTACAATAACAACAACTTTAAAACAGTTTCAGTAAGTTAAAAATAGACGAATCGGTCGAAAATTATTTTTTATTTAAAAGTTTTGTTGTTTTTTATAATATGGTAATAGTTAATAAATACGCTTGCATTCTTTTTAATTTTTGATTTTTCACTTGTTAAACATACTGCATAAAAACTAAAAATCAAGAAAATGATGGTGGCCATCTTGAATCTATTTTTACAAGCCTTCAAGACTATGGAACCGATTCGGAAACAAAAATCGCTTAAAAAATCGCTTACAAAATAGTTTTAGAACTGAAAAGCCATGTAAGTCGATAAAAAAATTTAAATTTTCTTGCGTCTAGTAAAAATTATTTGGGGCATTTATGTTCCTGATTTTTGGAGATGAGGATTGATAATTTGTATTATTCCAAATACTTTGCTCATCGATAGTTTTATTTGCACAACGTTTCTGCCTTCACTAGCTGTATCTCGTTGAACTCGTGAATCTTTCTGTCGAACTCGGGAATCTGCACGGAATTTAAAACAGAACCCTTTCTTTAATCTACAGGGCTAGCACGCTCTCATTCAGGTCAGCAATGACCAGATAGAAGTCTTAAGTAATTCACAATCGTATTTTTGTAGCGCCCGTACTGAGGATTGAACCATTATCCCCCAGAATAGTGTCACAACTGAAGTAGTGATTTCAAACGGAAAAAAATAAATATGACTTGGGTGCAGTCAACTAGAATCGAAAGCAAAACATACCACTCTTTGACCTACTTTCTCCGTCTCTGAGCCACGCCCATACGCATATAAATAGTTCAACCTATAAATGCCAGGTATATAAACTCAACGGTAGGTTCTTTGATATGACAAAGGCGCATTCCAAATGAATTTTTCTGTTTAGAGCACAATTTAACCATAATACTTGACTTTTGCATTTTAAACTTTAATTGAAGTCATTATATATAACATTTCATACAATCAACAGTAGGTTTTCTACTATGCAATGTGTACTACAATGTGTTGTGAACTAAGTAACTGAGGGGAGGATTGAAAAATTAGCGATTTTTTTTTTTCGATGTCAATTAAAATATGGGAGGATGAAACATTCGTTGATCATGAGGATCATTCCCGGCCAACGTCGGGTCTCCCTGCTAGTACTTATATGATTTTCCCCTTCGTTTTTTTGATGGAGATTGTACGTCAGTGGTTGGAAAATACATGTTCTTCTGTGATATTATTATCAATTTAGAAAGAATCCAAATTTTGATGGGAAAATTTTATGAACAAAGATTCTGATTCAATTTGCGAATGCAAGTTGTTGAGTTGATACAAACCTGTTAACATTTTCAATCCTTTCAATTTTTTTAAAAAACTTTTAAAGTTTATAAGAATTTAGATCCTCTGGACCACTGCTCTCATCTTAAGTGTTATTTTCACAACGCTTCGTTTGATGTAATCTCCAACCTTCTTCAGGTGTATCTTGTCGAACTTGGAAATCTTTCAGTCGAACCCTGGAATCTGCACGGAATTACGAACTGAACCATTTATTTTATTTTATTTATTTAATTAGTATGCAATTATAATTAGTTTGTGTGAAAATATTAAACAAACATTAATTAATTCAACGATAATATCGGTAGTTTGAGAAATTAATTTTCTTTCATCGAATAATTAATGTGGACTTTAGGTGCTTTTTTCGTAATGTTCATGAAAAAAATATATTTCTATTTTTTATTCTTACAATCTACGATGCTTTATTTTTATTTAAAAAAAATAAATAAATAAACAAATTCATTCACTTTTTTATATATATACTGAAAACCATAACTTTAGTAAAGATGTTTTTTTTTTTTGTTTAAACAAAGTGATACATTTCCACTAAGATTTTAATAAAAATAATGGGTTCAATATATTCCGTGATCATTACTTGATAAATACTGAAAATGTCATAAAAATTGGTTAATTTCCTGATTTTTGGTGAATTTGTAAGTAAAGGGATAGGTCAAAACGTTTATACGTTTTGGCCATCGACATTCATTTTGCACGTACTTAAATATTGAAAAGTAAATAGACGCAGAGATCATACTTAAATCGAAGAATGTATATATAATTTTTAACCAGTGGAAAAATGTAGTGTAATAAAAAAGAACAATACATTTTTCAACTAAATCGATAAACAAGTTGAACTTTATTTTATTTATTTTTAACAAATGTGCAAAAATTTTAATAATTTCTGAAATGAATTATTTCTTATGTCTGCTGCGGTTATAAATGAAACAATATTTTCACATAGTTTCTTGGCTTTCTTATAAAATCATAGAACAAAATAAATATACAAATCCACTTGAAGAAATTTCTACTGTTTAACCTCCACCCAAATTAACAACAAAGTTAACAATTCCTAGCAAATAAATAAACAAATAAGTAAATAAAATAAACGTCGATCTGCCAGTATTTTCAAGAAAAAAGGACTTAGAAATAAATATCTTATAATATGAAAATTATTTCCTTTAAATTTTTATAAATGCGGTATTTTTAAATATATTTATGGGCGCTAAAAGCCGCAAAGCTCGCAATCTTATGACACTTATATGGAAATTAAACAAAAACTGAAATATTACTCGATTGGGTTAATTAAAAAATAATTAAATCAAGCATGTTTTGTGTGAGATAAACAAAACATTAACTACAACTCATTAGAACTATGCGGAGTAAAAATATATCATTGTATTTTTGAAGTAATCGAAGAATTATTACGTAGAAATCAGTTTGAAAAAATGTTAAATTTGTTCATTGACATCAGAGGGACGTATATATATATATATATATATATATATATATATATATATATATATATATATATATAATGTATTATATATATATATATAATGAATTATATATATATATAATGAATTATATATATATATAATGTATTATATACATTATATATAATGTATTATATACATTATATATAATGTATTATATACATTATATATAATGTATTATATACATTATATATAATGTATTATATACATTATATATAATGTATTATATACATTATATATAATGTATTATATACATTATATATAATGTATTATATACATTATATATAATGTATTATATACATTATATATAATGTATTATATATATTATATATAAGGTATTATATATATTATTTATTATATATAATGAATTATATATTATATATATTATATATTATATATATTATATATCATATATTACTAAGAAATTAGTTTGTAAAAATGTTAAATTTGTTCTTTTTACATGAGAGGGCCGGATATATATATATATATATATATATATATATATATATATATATATATATATATATATATATAATGTATTATATATATTATATATTATATACAATGTATTATATATTATATATAATGTATTATATATATTATTTATTATATATAATGTACTATATATATTATATATTACAATATATATTATATAATATACTATATATAATATATAATGTATTATATATATTATTTATTATATATAATGTATTATATATATTATATATTACAATATATATATTATATAATATACTATATATAATATAATATATATTATATATATTATATATAATATATTATATATAATATGTTATGTATATAATATATCATATAAATAATATATTATATAAAAATATATCATATATATAATACATATATTATATAATATATATGTATTATATAATATATATTAAATAATATATATATTATATAATATATATATTAGATATAATATATATTATATATTGTATATATCATATATATTATATAATATATATATTACATAATATATATAATATATATATAATATACATTATATATATTTATATAATATTATATATAATATATTATATATAATATACATAATATAAAATAAATATAAGTATAATGTATAATATATTATATATAACATATATTATGTCTACAATGTATGTGATGTTTATTATATATATATATATATTATATTTATAATATTTATTATATATGCAGTATATATTATATATATAATATACAATATATATATATATTATATAGTATATATTCTATATAATATATATTGTATATTTAATATATATCATATATTATATATAATATGTATTATATATTGTATATATAGTATATAATATATATTATATATAATATATAATATACATTATATATGATATATATTATATATTATATATTGTATATATGATATACATTATATATATTATATTCGTCGTCACAGGTTATTTTGCTTTGATTAATATTTTGTCGTCCCGCAGTCACTTGCTTGACTAATATATATTATATATATATATATATATATATATATATATATATATATATATATATATATATATATATATATTAGTGATGGGACGATTCCAATAATTTTTCGATAAAATTACCAGTGCCGATTCTTTATTAGTCTCTAAATATTTCCTATAAAATGTTATCATTTCCTGATTACGGTAAAAACGCATGTAAAATGTGCATATATGTTTTCAAACTTAAATCTACATTTGTGACGGGCTGATCATTGGTTTATGCTAATCATTGGTTTATGCTAATAAATATTTATTTTATTGTCATTGATAGTAGCAGTTTAAAGGTTTTAAATTTTACAAATAAAAAAAGATAATTAAAGAAATCGTTTTAGGTAACGGTAAATGGGCACAACTTTTTCCAATTCTAGTAATCGTTCCAACACTAATATATGTATGTGTGTGTGTGTGTGTGTGTGTGTGTGTGTGTGTGTGTGTGTGTGTGTGTGTGTGTGTGCGTGTGTGTGTGTGTGTGTGTGTGTGGTTTAACACAAACTTTTAGACAATAAAACTTTACAATTGTTGCAAAACTCGAATTCTTGTAACAATTTTTATTTTCTGACAAAAACAAATAATGGCTTCCACACAACTTTCGAATTTTAAAAGATCGTCAGCCATTTTAGATATTTTTTTAAAAATGTTTGTTTAGGAATCCAAAGTAATTTCTCGCTTGGATTAAAGTTAGAAGGAAAAAAATCTAAAAAAAAAAAAGTAAAGTACAATATAAAGGCTTAGTAAAAAAAAAAAAAAAAAAAAAAAAAAAAAGTAATTTCAAAGGCATCTCTGTCGTATTAAAGAACACATGACTGAAAATTAATAAAGTGATAACGTCGCTTTTGTTTTATTAATAAAAAGGAAGGGGCGGAGCTTCATAATAGAGGTTGCGCCGTTTTTTTTTTTTTTTTTTTTTTTTAAATTGCAGATTGTTGGGAGAATAATTTGTAGTTTTATTTATTTATTTTATTTTATTATTTACTTGCCCTTCCCTCACCTCACGAGGGTAAAGTTAGACAGAATGTCGGTTTTAAATGTGGGAAAAATCCATCTCTTCCTTTTTGGTTGGAGAAAAAGGCCTTGCATTTTTAGGTTTTCTCCTCCTCTGACCGAGGACAGACCAGCTATCCTGGACGTGGTTGTTTTAGCTTATTTTTATTTATTTTCACAGCAGAGGACTGGCATTAGGTTCAGGTTGATATCATTTCAGTTGTAAAAGTGTGCACACTTATTTATAGCCAGAAAATATAGACATTCGTCGCTGTCTGTTGATTTGCCTCCAAATGAGGGCAAATTATAAATGAAGTCGGATTTTGATGTGGTGGGAAATAGAGGAGTACTTTGGATTTGGGATAAAAAAATAAAAAATAAGAAATGTCTAGAACGATTCATCCTTCTCCTGACCAAGGACTGAACAGATGCAATAGTTTGATCCTAGACCTCAAAGCTGAGGAGTTGAATAAGGAATTTTAGTTACAAACTAGATGTCTATTTTTCAACGGAGGAATCCTAGCGACTTGACCTCTCCACCTCCAATCTTTGTGTGAACATGTTTTTATAATTGATAGTCGATACTCGCGCTCTAAAAGTAGAAATCGCCAACAATCTGTCGTTTCCTTTTTGATCTCATTTTCTCACACACACACACACACACACACACACACACACACACACACACACACACACACACACACGGATACGTTCACTTATATATATATATATATATAGATAGATAGATAGATAGATAGATAGACAGATTACGCGTAATTATATTCATGAAAGTATTCTACATGATTTCTACTTGCGTGATATTTGCGTGAAAAGATTATAGTAAACACAAACCTATGTCTATATATATTTGTGTATGCGTATATATATTTGTTTTAAAAAAATTTGCTTACCAACCTCCTCTATCTCTATTGTGAAACTTTATACATTATGACCCCTTAAAATTTATAGTTTCGGGCTCAAATCACTTTATTAAGTTAGGTCCAGGTTCAAGGAACCTATATCTAAAATTTCAAGTGTCTAGACCCAAAATTGTCGGAGGAGTTTGGTAGAGTTCTTAAAGGTCAAATCGTTGAAATTTGACCCCTTAACAGCCAAATTTCTGGCTGACACCCGTCACATCGATTTTCCCAAATCTCAGTACCCGGTATTTCAAATTTCGAGTCTATAGACTAAAAATTGACAGAGTTATTGCGTAGGGAAATGTACACAGACAGACAGACAGACATACAGACAGACAGACCCGTTCACTTTTATATATATATATATATATATATATATATATATATATATATATATACACACACACATAGGCACACACATATAACACATAGACACAAACACATATACATACACACACACGCACACACATATCACATACATACACACACACACATATATAGTGCCGAAAATTATGTTTCAAAAAACAGGTTTCAGCATAAAGGACACTAAAAAATGATTAATGGATTTATTAAAAAGCAAACAAATAAAAAAAAAACTTCTAAAATATATAAGCTTTTTTGCTTTTCAGTGTCAGCATAAGGAGAAAACGCTGTGTGTGTGTGTGTGTGTGTGTGTGTTTTTTTTTTTTTTTTTTTGTTTTTTTGTTGACTTTTTAAGACGAACAAACAGACAAAAACCGTACGACAATCCGGGCGCGAGTTTGTTCAGGCTTTTCCAAACAAAAGAAAGAAAGAAAGAAAGTTGGACCCAAGACGATAATAAGTAGATTAATGAACGGGAGGAGGAAGAGGGAAATGAAAAGAAAAAGGAGGCGAGGAGGAAGAGGTTACGAAATGTAAGTTAAAATAAAGCTACAAGTTTGAAGTAATATTCCGAGCACGTGTGTGCGCGCATAAAAAAGCACAAGTCAATCGTCATAAAGTAAATGTTTCGGGTTAGTTTAGAAAGAAAATCTAAGCCACAAAAAAAAAAAAAAAAAAGAAAGAAAGAAAAGAAAGAAATCGTTAATTAGCTACATTGCTACCGTCGAAGAGGAAAAGTACTCACTTTATTGTCATGTCGAAAATAGTAATATATTCAAAAATTATGAAAATTCATGGAGTAGCATTGGATTTTCCCTAACACCCTGAAGATTATGAATACAGGGACATACTCATCATCTCCCTTTTCGCCACTTTAATGGCCGACGTACTATTTTAGACCATAGTGATAGATTTTTTTATAAATTCAAAACACAATAGCGTTTGTTTTACACAATGAATTTTCGTAATTTTTAATATATTACTATTTTCGACATCACAAGTAAGTACTGTTGTTTCTACTTTAAAAAAACAAACAACATATTTTCATAAGATTTTCAGTCACTTCTATCTTAATAAGCACCAAAATATAAAATAAAAAGTAATTTACAAGAAATAATCAATGCAAATTAGATACTTGTACTTCCGGACCTTTAAACTGGAATAACTCCCCTCCTGTCGTAACTCCCCCACATTTTCGATTGCCAATTTGTAAAAATTATTGTGCTAGCATATGAAAAATTGCCGCCATCTTGTTTAAATCAATAATTCAAAATGCAGTATCTGTTAACCGAAGAGAAAGCATGTTCACAATCCAGAGTGTCTCGTTAACTCCTTAGCTGAATTTTTGCCACGTTAAAAATCGACCTTGTGTCTCACTGTGCTCTGACGGAACGGTGGCGGGAGCGGGAGGCAATATGCGATTTAGATGGGGGGGGGGGAGGTAGTGCTAAAAAAAAAACAACAAAAAAACAAATAAGTGTTACTTCAGAGAATAAAGCTTACTTTTCTATCTAGTTGCACAATTTTATTGTGTTTTAAAGTATTTTAATACGTTTTTTTTTTCTTTTTCACGAAGTTCGAACAACTAGGTTATGCCAGAATGAAAAAGGAAGACATTTAGCGACTTTCTCCGAACCGTAAAACATTTATTTGACAAATTAGGCACAAGGTCGTTCAAAAGCCTGATGATAATGGGTCATTCTTAGTCTCATATAAAATTGTCTTAACTAGAAATATCTTAGTTACCACATTCACTCCAGGCTCTACCAAACTTAAGATAAACCCAAATTTGAAAAATAAAAAGTTTTGTTTGTTGTATTATTTACAGTAATTACATTAACTTTGATTATTTATTTATTTACTTATTTAGTTATTTCTTGCACTTTAGCCCTTTCAATTATGTAGAAAGGTCAATTTGACGCATCTTCGCAATCCGAACGAAAATTGAAATATTGAATTTCAATTAACTACTTTATTGAAGTCGAAATAAGTAAAATATCCAAAAATTACGAAAAACGATAAAAGTGGAAAATCAATAGTAAAAGAAAATATTTATCTAAAAAAAATTGCAGTGTAAATAATAAAAAGTGAACCTAATTGCAAACTGTCTTGTTATATCCCTACCAAAATAAATAAATAAATAAATAAATAATAATGGCGGATGAATGAATAGTGAAGTTTTGAAAGTTCGTTTTCGTGTAATAATGCAGTGATATCTAATTTCGACATGATAATTGATAGTTGATGACGTTACTTTTA
>NC_136484.1:93831966-93911966 GCF_053919585.1 Euprymna scolopes
TGGAGAGGGTAAATAAAGAAGTCGAAAAGCAGTCCCGAGTTCTTGTAAACTTTGAAACGTATCTCTCCCCGACACCCCATCCCGACCCACCCACTCCTAGTCAAGTCCCCGGGGAGAGAGAGAAGCGGACGCAACGCACTACCCAACCCGACAGAGAGTGAAGCACGTTGGGTTGTGTATCCCCCACCACTCCACGCGCCCGGTGGTGTCCATAGAACTTTTTTCTCTCTTTCTCTCTTCACTTCTCACTTGGAGCTGACACGTACGACAACCCACGAGTCGGATTATTCATAGATATTAGTTTAATGAGACCCGAATGGTAATGAACCCCAATTTCGGAAACTAACAGATTTTGGGGGACAAACCAAACTTCGAAACAACGACAACAGACGCACATATTTTTTTTGGTTTATATATCATTTCCAATTGCAGTGAGTTTTAATATTTTTATTTCCTTATTTTTTCTTTTGTTTTATTTATTTATTAATTTTCGTTGTAAGGGAAAAAAGTTTTCCAGGTTTTGGAAAACGCGATTATTCGCGTTTGAAACGCTATTTCTTTATAGTTCTTTGTTTTAATTTGTTAATACTCTTAAAAAACACTCAACATATTTATCAAATTTAAACTTTCCTGTTAATATTAGCAAACTTTGAACACTTTTGAAGTCCACAAGGTGAGAGGTAGAAGGCGACCTTTTTTCTTCTTTTTTTTTTTTTTTCTCTCTCTGGCGTCTCTGCTAACACTACTGCTAAAAACTTAGATACATAGTTTCATACGAATTGACGATCTTTTTTATTTTGATTTTTCTGCTTCATTCACATCTCTGGGAGTAAATTTGTCGACATCTTAGTGTGTGTGGAAATCTGTTTTTCGGGGATATTGCCATTTAATTTGCGCAAGGATTTTTATTTCTCCTTGGACATTTCACTCGGATTAACTTTTTATAGTTGTCTTTAATCAAAATATAACACACGCACATGGAATGTTAACTAACTACATTCTTTCAATGTCATAAAGTAAGTTTTCTTTTTCCTTTTACGAAAAACAAAAATCCACAATGTTCACATGAATTTTCTTAATGTCGATTTTTAAAAGTTTTTCCTTTTTTTAATTCTTACATTTTGCAATATTCGGAATTCCTAATAAACCTAACAGTAAACATTTCCAAAACACCCCTCCATTAAATATATGGGTATATATGTACAGTTGAAATTATATCAAACTTTTTATTTTCATTTTATTATTTTATTTTATTTTTTTTAACTTAGATAAATCTTGAATACTAATATAAATAATTAAATCTTTCTTGGAATATGCGTTTCCCGTTTCACTCATTGTTTTTCCAACGTTATTTTACGTAAGTTTTTCCCCCCTCGATGCAAAGGAAGTAGAAAATTGTCGCTAGTTTTTTCCATATTGTGAAGTAATTTGTTTATTTTTTTCCTTGTTGCACGTTACCCTTCACTCGTCCGATATCCGTAGTAGTAAATAAATGCCCCTGTTTTAATGTGAAATTGGTGTAATATATAAAACGTTAAATTATACTAAGGAAAATACTTGAATCAAAGCTCTTGTTACCTTTCCGAAGCCCATGGACCTGGAGACGACTGACATGAAGTCGTTTCAGCGTAAATCGAATACATTTTAAATGGATTTTTTATATTATTTTGTTGTATGTAAAGTATCAGTTTTCAATTTTTTTTATTAAGCATTTTTTTTTAATCGGAATGGAAAGTCCGGTATTTCCCGAAGTTTCCATCTTTCTTAAAATATTTCTCGTTAAAACTGTTTAAAACGTTTAATTTAACTTTGGATGAACAAATTTAAATAGTTTTAGTTTTTAATAAAAAAAAAAAACTTGAATCAAACTTTTAATATTGATTTTGTAAACATATTGTTTTATTATTCGATGTGTTTAATTTTAATTTTTAGATCGGAAATTCTTGGAACTGTTCCAACTCGTTGCTCTCTCCCTCCCACCTTATTTATCCTGTTGTTTGTTTGTCTCTCTCTCTCTCTCTTTTTCTCTCTCTCACGTTTTTTCTCTTTTCTCTCTCTCTCACGTTTTTTCTCTTTTCTCTCTCTCTCACGTTTTTCTCTTTTCTCTCTCTCTCACGTTTTTCTCTTTTCTCTCTCTCTCACACGTTTTTCTCTTTTCTCTCACTTTTTTCTCTTTTCTCTCTCTCTCTCACTTTTCTCTCTCTCTCTCTCTCACTTTTTTCTCTTTTCTCTCTCTCTCTCACTTTTCTCTCTCTCTCTCTCTCACTTTTCTCTCTCTCTCTCACTTTTCTCTCTCTCTCTCTCTCTCACTTTTCTCTCTCTCTCTCACTTTTCTCTCTCTCTCTCTCTCACTTTTCTCTCTCTCACTTTTCTCTCCTTTCTACTCCTCTCTCTGTTTTCTTCTTTCTCCTCCCTCTCCTCTCTCTGTTTTCGCCTTTCTCCTCTCTCCGCCCGGCATGTGCCCCTTGTTACACATGCCCTAGATTGGGTGTCGAGTGAGTGAGCGGGAGGGGTAGAGTTGGGAAAGAGAATATGTCGGGTCGTATATACGTAATACTTTCTCTTCTTACCAAGGTTATACTTACTATAAGTGTGTTTAAACGTATTCGATACCGAGGAAAAAAATCCACACACACACACATTCTTAACTAACGAACCTTATCACTTTTATTTCTCGATTCTGTTTTATTCTGACAAATAATTTTAAAATATTTACTTAGAAAATAAGTTTTTACATGTGGATAAAAGTTTTTTTCTTTCTCATTACAAACCACCTGCTTTCCTGGACGAGAACTTTTCACATTTGGGAAAAACGCCTAAGCATGGACAATATCGCCTTTCGTAATGCTATACTTTGCTAATTATAAATAGCATGTAACTCATTAAAAAAAAATGTCCGGGTTTTTAATATACATTGGTACGGAAAAGTGTCCAAATAACAGATGTTATCAAAGGCAAGATATGTTACTCTTCTGTCGAGCTGAATAAGTGTTTAGTGTTTTTGCTTTACATTAAAACGTTTATTTGCCCCCAAAAACAAAGTGTTCGGCGAAGTGAGATTAAGCAGAATGGCCGCGGATTGACTCCTAAATATTTAAAATCTTGATAATAAATTAAAAAAAATAAAATACTGTTAGAAACCCACCTAGTCACGGTAACAATTATTGGGTGGGTTTCTAACAGCATTTTTTTAACTTCAAATATTTAGGCGTCAATTCGCGGCTATTTTTCCTGTTCTCACCTAAAGCTCGACACTTCGTTTTTCGAACCGTATGAACGTTTTAAAGTGAAACCATTAAAAACACACACACATATACACTTTCCACATAGGTATTATCTTGCCTTGATAAGTTATTTGGATGTTTGTTAAAATAGTCAACAGATCGATTTTTTTAAAAATAAGTTGCTTTAAGCAATGCCGAAAATAGTCATATATCCCAAAATTACGAAAATTCATCGGATAGAAAGTTATAGTTAAGTATTTTTGGGTTTGCCTTACTGTACACATAGATTCGAAAAAAGTTGTCACAAAACAAATATATAACAAATAAATGTTATCAAAGGCAAGATAAATTACTTTTCTATCCAACTGGATGTTTTTAGTGTTTATATTCAATGTAACATGTTTTCAGCTCGAAAAACAGTGTTTACCGATGTATTGGAAAATTTAAAACGGCAGCCGACTCTCTTTAAGGCGGTAAGTTTGGAAAAAGGAATTATAAATAAAAAAATAGACAAAATACTGTTAGAAACTCGCTCAATGTATGTTACTGTGACATAGGCGGACAGTATTTTGACTGTTTTTTATTTATAACTCATTTTCCCAAACTTACCATCTCCGAGAGAGAGTCCGCCACTCCGCCGCCGTTTTAAATTTTCTAATACGTCGGTAAACACTGTTTTTCGAGCTAAATAAACATGTTACATTAAATATAAACACTAAAAACATATCCAGTTAGGTAGAAAAGTAACTGATCTTGCCTTTGATAACATTTATTTTTTATATGTTTGTTTTGTGACAACTTTTTCGAATCTGTGTACAGTAAAACAAACCCGTATTTTTTACGGAAAATGGGGTAAAATTGCATTTTTCTTAAACGTTTATAAAGTACACATCGAGTCTACACACAGGGGACATAACTCCAAAACGAATATTTTAACTTGCTTGTTCATGGCGCAACATTTGTTAAACTTTTTTTTTTTGTCTTAGTAAAAACAAAATAGCAGTTGTGCTACTGCTACTCAATGATTTAAATTTTTTAATATATTACTATTTTCGACATTCGACGAATATTGCACCCTCTGCCTGTTTCTACAAGTACTTTAATGATGAATGCTCTGACGAACTACAAGCACTTGGTACCACCTCGACAAACCTGAAAAGCAGCTAAATCCCACCCCTTCACAGTAGAGATCCCTAGGTGTAAGAAAGACTTTTGCTCCAATAGTTTCTTCTTCAGAACTGCTAGACTTTGGAACTCCTTTCCGGGATTCTGCTTTCCCAACTGTACTGACATGCAGAAGTTCAAGTGTAAATGCTCATTTCCCTTCATAATACCCCAGCAACTTTGTCCTCGATAGTAGCCCCCTAGTAGGGGGCCCCCCTACTTCAAAGTGATAATGTGCCTTTTTAAAGTGAAAATTGATTTAAAAAAAAAAAAAAAATGCGTAATATTGTTTTTGGTTTAAACGATATATTTACAAAATCGATTAACACCGTTATTTGTTACATTTTTTTAAAATCACTTTTTCGTACCAATATGTAATTGTAAAACAAAGCCACTTGTCCTAATATTAGAGAAAAATTACTACTACTACTTTTTGTGAACGTTTGTAATGCTATTACTATTTATATGCGTTCATATAAATAGTTCAAGTTGGTATTTAAAAAAAAACTGTTTGGTCAACAGATTAGCTATGCACAAAAATGGTTCGCGTTTTTTTAATGTCGATTGTATTGTTCATGACTGAAAAAAGAAATAACTCGAAGTTATTTCTTTTTAAGGAGATGGGAGGAGGGGTTGGAAATATAAATTGTTAAACGTAGTTTTCATGAAACTGAAAAAATCCAGAACTTGTACGAGATTAAGAATTCAGATTATTTTTTTATTTGGTACTTCTACAGTTTATCGCCGAAAATGGAGATGCCATTTTTTTCGAGCACCTGTCGTTAAAATCAGACGGAGAAATCGGTATTTTAAACTATGACCGAAGTTGGAAATAACCAAGAAATTACAAAATTGTTTTATTAAAATTATATTTTCTTACGCAGACTTTTAAATAAAATATCTTTACAATTTTGATATATTTTTATACAATAACTGTTTTGGTTTTCAAATAGGGCTCGCCCAATTTAAACAATTATGAATATGTCATTTTCATTTTCCGTTTTTAATAATAATGTACGGTTCATGAAAAACTTTCCCGTTTTCATTAAGTAAATCGAAACATTTCAAGTTAAACAATTCCGGATACTTTATTTACTTTTTCTTTCATAGTTCTTTCCTGGAGTAATTAATATCTAGTTTATTTTATTATTTTCTTTTTTTGTTATTTGTTTCCTACTTCGGCTATAGTTAAACATACTGATTTCAACGACGGGTGCCCGAAAAATTGACGTCTCCATATTTGGCGATGGGTTTGTATTACATAGATTCAAAACTGTTGTAAAAAAAACAAAACAAAAAAAAAACAAATATATAACAAATAAATGTTGTCAAAGGTAAGATAAATTACTTTTCTACCTAACTGGATATATTTTTAGTGTTTTTATTTAATGTAACTTTTCAAATAGTGTTAAATTGTCTGTTGTAATTCCTAGTTAATTACTTCTTCCCACGGGGCCAAATTTGTACACACGACTTTATTTATTTTATGTGGGGACAATCAAAAGCGGTACTTCTTGGATTGGAACAAAAAAAAAAAAATTGCCCCAGTCTAGGACTTCACTGAACAAGGTGAACCGAGTAAACTATGCGTATACGCCGTAACAGTCTAGCCAAAGTCCATTTAATTTTTACTGTATCTTTTGTTTATTGTCGACAAATTAAAAAAAAACAAACAAACTTTCTCCCCATGGGTTTCTAAATAATATCGCTATTTCAGCACGGGCCGTATTTTGTATAGGTACCCTTTTTTTTTTTTTTTTCAGTAATATATTTGGGTTAAATTTCCAAAGCGAAAATTTCGAGATATTTCATCGATCTCTTTTGAATCTATTTTTTTTTTTTAAATAATGATTAAGGATTTTTTTTTTATTATTTATACAGACATGCCTGAACAAAGGCGTTTTTAAAGCAATGAAATGAAATCGCAAGCGAAATTTAGATATTTCTACCACGTGGGTATTCACGTGACCTACTAACGACTTTCGAACTTTTTAATAATGCAAAGGTTAAAGGTCACTAGATAAAACACACACACACACACTATCCTGAAAAAATATATTTTCTAATGTTTTGCATTTTGTTTTCTTTTTAATAGATTTTGTTTACTTATTTCAATGCGTGACAATTTTTAATTTTTAAATTGTTATAAATTTTAAAGTTGACTTAATTAAAAGGTATGGCGGAGTTGGGGGGGGGGCATATTCCTTCGAGACTCTCTGACCGGAGTAAAGTATTGTTTTAACACATTGGAGATTTTTACAGCAGAATGCCCTCTAGTTTACTGTTTATGGAATCCAAAAGCATTCAAGTATTTAATATAATTTTTCCCTCTTCCAACTTGAAATAATTTGCAACTTAAGCATCAACAATTGTTGGTAAATCTAAATCTCTACTTAACTGCAACTCGACGCTCACCTTTAAATTGACGAACGAACAGGTTTTTGGGTATGCTGAAAACGAATATCACTTTCAAATTTAATGCAGACAAGTAGTTTTCTGAATAATTAGACATTTTTTCTAATGTATTACATTAATTTCTGTGGCCATCGCCATTCTTAGCGTTTCCATGGCAGGTGCTCGTCTGAACTCCAATCTCTGGTCCCCCTCTCGCCAATCTTTTACGAAAAACACCCGTCTAGCTGAATCCACTGTCAAAAACTTTCCCCACTCTTTATCTATGCCTAAATCAAAACGTAGATTCCATGAACAAGGTTGCTTTCTTAGAACTGCACGCAGTGCACGCCTGTGGAACTCTGTCCCGTCTGCCTGCTTCCCACCCGACTACAGCCTGGATGTCTTTAAGTCCAACGTAAACAAATTCCTGATGAACCACTCCCTTAAGTAGACACTTTATTAAATCTCCATACTAACGTACTGTACTTACAATAACCCTTATCCCTGAGTGGCTTCCGGGCCTTGATAAGTGGTGACCACCTTGTAAAAAAAAAAAAAAAAAAAAAAAAAAAGATGTTTTGTAACGGGGATGCGCATTAGTATTTGTGCAGTACAACTTAAGTGCTTACATCGGATCATAAAGGTCTTAATATCCAGAAAAGTACTTGTCTGTCCCAAATAAAAATGTCATATTCGTTTCCAGCATACCCGAAAACCGACGAAGTCATCAATTTAACGGTGAATGTTGCAGTAACAGTTAAAATTAAAAAAAAAAAAAAAAAAAATTAAGTTTAGGCATTGCACCAATGCACCACTGCAGCAGCACTGCAGTGCACCACCACCAGTCGTGTAAGAGAGGAAAGTAGGGGTCGATAGTCATTCTAAAATGTTGTTACCTTTAGGATAAAGATTTCACCCACACTAAACATTCACCATAATGACTCGGTCACTCTGTGGCTGAACTTGAACCCTCCAGGTGTTTTTTTTTTTTTTTTTTTTATTATTATTATTTATTATTATTATTAACAACAACAACGATAAAGCTAAAAACTCTCAAAAAGAAAGAAAAAAAAAAAACAAAAAACAAAATGCTAATGGGAAAGGTTAGTAAAACACTCACACCCCTCTACTAAATTGTAGACCTCCTACTGTTTTCCGGTAAAAATCGAAAACAATCAGATCGAACTTTAAGTGGGAGTGGGGACTAAGTGGGATGTCTAAAATTAGATAGGGGTTGGGAATCAGGTAATGGGTTAGGGTAAATATGGTGCCAAACGTTCTTGGCCTTTGAGCCAAGATCAAAGTGTAGTGTCTGTTCTTCAAATGCTACACTTCAATTTCTTGTTCTGTCAGTGTCAGAAATCCTTCACGACTGAGGTAATTCTGGTGTCTGTTCCGTGGGGAGGCATTGTAAATAATTTCTCTTACACTTTTGATGGCCTTGTACCTAATTGGTGAGATTATTTTCTGTACCTTGTAGCAATGAATGTTTCAAAGTGGTAGTAGCTATTCTAGTCGGTCTCTTGGCGGTCATCCTCCAGGCATTACCTCCTCACTTGGATAAGGGTTGTTGATTTATTGATGATTGTTAGTCGCCCTCACCGGGGAAATGTAAATTGTGATAATTTTTGCATCTGTCCAGATCCCTCATCTCACTCACTCTAGCTTTGGGTCGTTGAATTCTCCATATAATAAACTTAAACTAACCTTGTGTTTAGCTTAACGGGGTGGAGGATAAGCAACGTTGAGTTTTAGTCTTTGATCATTACGCGACATCAAGCATCAAAACAGCTTTATTCATATGCCCCCCCCCCCGCCCACACTGTAGAAGGCGGGGGGAGGGTAACATTAAGGAATCTCCTACACGGGTAAAACTTTTATTAAAGTTTTAAAAAGTATAGTTTAATTTTAACTGGAAATAAATATCCCATCGGTCGTCAGGTTTAAAATGTACTAATGTTTTCAATGCAAGTCCAAGTTCAACCTTAATAAATAAAACAATACAGAAAAAATCTTTGATGGATGGACGTACCTATTCCGGAACGAACATATCAGCTTCCAAAAATTACGTAAATTGGCCAAGTAAAATATAATTTTTAAAACGATGTTAAACGATGTGAAATCGCTAGCATTATAAAGCTGATCTCATAAGTTTGAGTTATTATAGAATTGTCTACCCTTGTTTTTTTTTTTTTTTAATGTTTTTAAGATGACGACACGAGATAGTTCCTTTTTGTTTTCTCATCAAATTTGATTTTTCTTAGTTAAAAATAATCAAGTCACGTGAATTTTAGAATGACATTTTCGTTGCGTAAGGTTGAACTATGGACTTAAGCTGTATTATTGTATTCAGTTGGAATATTTCTCCGTTTTCGCTTTATAAAACGTTATATCTGTATAAATATTTTTCCTTATCATAAGTAACTTATTGTTGTAGACCCATGCTAGGGGTTACAAATGAAAGAAACCACAAGTAGTGTAAAGTGTATAAAATATATATATATTTATCATGAAGAATACAGGAGCCACTAAAGTCGTATGAAAGGAACGTGTTCGTAGCATGCGATTAAATATCGTATGAATGTCTCTATTTAGTCTCTGAAACCAGTGGTATTCATAGGACTGGTTGATTCCACTTAGTTTTCAAATAGGGGTGATTTGTACCCCACAACACTTATGCAAAAAAGGACGTACCATGCTGTAATAATATTATTTCGAAACCCATTCTTACTATGGAATAGTGCTTTGTAATTATTCTGTATTTTCACTTCACAATTTAATAAACAAAAGGTACCGTAAAACTTAAATAAAAAATTTAAAAAAACCTACTTCATCAAATTAGGAAATTTATTTATTTTAATATCTTCCTTCCATGTCTGGTACAGACGTTTCTGTATCTTTATATAGTACGATTCTGAATATGCACCTTTTTATTTTATTTTTTTTTACTAAATATGCTAATATATTTTAATTCATACAGATTTCGTATTTATTATTATAGAACTAATACGCTATTGATATTGCGCCCAATATATAATAGTGATTCCAAAAGTAATTTTTTTTAAAAATAACCTGGTACAATCAGCAAGAATCGAAACCAAAATATGTAGATCTTCAGTCTTTGTCGTTACCATTTGAGCTATCGTCAGATGGATAACAAACGGTTAAAAAGAAACTGACTTTAACGTATAAATCTATATATTTGCGAATGCGTACAAATAACACGTTTAGTCGACTTACGCCTGCCAAGTTCAATTATTTTTTTTAAAATTTGGATTCCTTAGAAGGTATTTTTACCGGCTTAAAACTTCAAAGAACGGTTCACAAAGAATGCAATCATTTTACCCACCTCGTGCCTATCTGCGACTTTGCGTCTAGGAGGAAATGCACTTTGAAAATAAAATGGAAAAAAGACACGCATAGTTTTATAAATTAGATTTCGTCCATATCCTGTCTTTCAGAAACAGTAAAAGATAGGGCTTAAAGTGACCAACAATGTGTTATTTTATGCCTGAATTTTTCATTTTCTTTTCTTACCAATAATTAGATACAAGCAAAAATGGTGGAGTAAAGATGGGAGACATAGTTTTGAAAGCTGATTGACCGTATTTTTTGTAGGTTTCCGACTACTGTTTCATTGTATTTGAAAGATTAAAGCCTTAAGTTAATTTCCAGAAAAAAAATTATTTGTACACGTAAAAAAGAAAAAAAAGTTATGAAAAATGTTTTCACGGTGAGCTAATTCAGCTAAATTTTGAAGTTAAATAAATTCATTCTAAAAATCTTTTGTAAGATTAATGTTAGTTTTCTGGTCTATTTCAAAGATAATTACTTAAGTCCTAAGGTATTGAATCAAAAAAACAAAAACAAAAGAAAACCTTGTTTGTACAAAAAAAAAAAAAAAAAAATAGCGTAATTAGCTCCCAAAACCGAGGGATTCTCGTTTCGTGCAACCGAAAGAAAATAAATTCCTCATCACATAATTATACGATAGGGACTGCCAACCGAATGTGAAAAAAAAGAAAGCATGATTCCGTGACGTCAGACTTGTATAAACTATACGAACTATGGAAAAACAGAAGCGACTTAATGATTTTTTTAAAACCTTTGTTTATCTTCAAACTGCAATTGATAATTAATCTTTGTTATAATTTTGTTAAAGTTTAAGATTTACACAGTTTAAGTATTAATAATATTATAAACATTTGTATATTAAATATGAAATACGGTTTTACTGAATGTTCATTTGGTTAACTACTGGCTTCCATATTTTGTTCTGTAAAAGGAGACAAACAAAATATGAATTTTAATCGTTCTAATCTTTTAAAAATTCATTTTTTTATGAAGTTTCTTTTTCTTGGCAATTCAACTGATATATTAATTCGAAAAAAAAAAACGCTATTAAAAAAACAAACAAAAAAACCAATTATATTAAATTTATATCATTTTTTAAATTGCAACTTCAGGGTAAGTTTTTGTTCAAAACGTCTATTTAAATTTGTAAAAAAATAAATGTTTTACTTATTTGAATTCTTATGTTTCATAATAAATAGAAATTTCGATAGATTTAAATATATTTTGTTCAAATTTCAAAAAAAAATGGTGGGGGGGGGCACGAACTAAAAAAGAAATATTTCCCCTCGTATATTTTATATGTAATTTCATTCTAAAATGGATAATATAGAAAATTTCACAAAAATCTGACCATTAGTTGATTTTTGCTAGATTTATTAAACACAGGTATGTTTTCACGTTCGAAATGCTTACTACATGGGAACGTTATTTAAAGCGCCAATTATGTAAACACGGTTTTCGTCTCGCAATTTCATTAGTTTCGTACGATGAAAAAATTTTATTTTAAATTATTACTAGTTTATTTTGCCCTTCTTTAAAATGGTACAAGAGTTATATTGATAATGTTAACTTATAATAAAGTTACATCGTTTTACATAGGGAGGTTAATTCTGTAGTGACTTTTTTATTATACGAAAGCCCAAAATTTCAGACGGTCGAAAAGGCTGTTTGAAAATGACGTCAGGTAGGTAGAGGGTGCTGTTTTTCCCCCCTCCTAGATGTGTATCCGTGCATTTCTATCGTGAACGTTTGTCTAATTATTACCATTTTTTAATTTAAGTATTTTATCTGTTCCTGTTTTTAAATTTGAAAAAAGTTTTATTTTTCAAGATTATATAAAAATTATGTTACGCCGAAAGGCTCACATTCGTACTAGCAAGTAAAATATCGTACATATAAAAAGTATGTGAAACCTGTAATTCAACAAAAAAAAAAGTAGAAATATGTTTTGCAATTAAAATTGTGTTTGTGTTTTACTCAATTTTCCCTAAAAATTACTTTTAACTATAAGTAATTTTCTACTCGATGTATTTTTGTAATTTTTGGATATTTGACTATTTTCGACATGACAAATAAGTACATAACATTATTTTTGCTTTTTTTATGGTCGCAATACTTTTTTTTTTTAAATTTTTACATAGGAGGCACCACTTATCAAGCAAGGCCCAGAGGCCACTCCAGGATAAGGGTTATAGAGTGTACAGTAGTCAATGGGAATATTGTAGTAATCGTTAGTAATGTAAATTTGGTAGATTGGATTACTTAAGGGGCGCTTCATCAAGAGTTTATGTTTCTATTTACAATGCCTCCCCACGACGGGACAGAGTTAGACACCAGGGTCGTTTTTTAACGTGGAGAAAGGGAACAAAAATAAAAATTGTCTCAGTTGTGAAGGATTTCTCCTCCACTGACAGAGATCAAGAAATTGAAGTGCAGCATCTGAAGAACAGATACTACATTTTGATCTTTATGTTGGACGTGAAGACAACCAAATTGTAGTCGGCGGGAAAGTAGGCGAATGGAAGAGTTCAACAGGCGTGCGCGTGCAGTTCTAAGAAAGAATCTTTGTTCATAGAATCTACGTTTTGATTTAGGCACAGATAAAGAATGGGAAAAATTGACAGTGGTTTCTGCTAGACGGGTGTTTTTCGTGAAAGATTGGCGAGGAGGGCCAGAGATTGGAGCTCAGACGAGCACTTGCCATGGAAATAACGATAAACAAAGATATATTTATAAATCATTTCGATTTCAATAAATATTCAATGAATAGTAAATACAAAAAATCAATCTGTAATTATACAAGTTACATTGATGCGGGAAATGCATACAGCCATAAATTTGTTTCATAACTTTATTAATATGGAGAAGTAATAAGAGAAATTGAACGAGATAGGCGAGGTGTTCCAACGGTTGCTATACAACTAAATGTGATTTTTTTTTTTTTTCAAGCGTAAATTAGGTGTGTACACGCTCCAGCTGTTTTCTTTTTTTCTTTCATTCGCCTCCCCCAACTTCCATGCATACTTTTTTGTTTGTTTGTTTTTTTACGAATCATCCCTTTTCCACGTGGGCTTTCCACACACACACACACACACACACTAACATTTGTGAATTTGCTATACGAGATCTAACGCGCACGTACACGCTTCGCTTGGCTGGAGCTGATAATTAACTTTTGTTCTCTTGAAAAACAAAGTTTATTTTTCATGGGCAAAAAAAAAAAAAAAAAAAAAAAAACTCATTCAACCAAAACGAAACGTGTGCTCGATTTTTTTTTTTTTTAAATTAGAAAAAAAAAAAAACCGTAATATTCAATCATATGTATTACTAAA
Source organism: Euprymna scolopes (assembly GCF_053919585.1). Taxonomy (NCBI): domain Eukaryota; kingdom Metazoa; phylum Mollusca; class Cephalopoda; order Sepiida; family Sepiolidae; genus Euprymna; species Euprymna scolopes. Next base: position 93,845,435 of record NC_136484.1, read on the forward strand.
GGTCCGAATAACATCGTTACTGTCGGTTTCAATCCATAATAAAGAAGACTTATAATAGGCATCCTTTACCAGACTATTCAACGTTTGTTTGCCTGTCTTCCGGGAAAATATACATAAACAAGGACCGAAAAGAGTCCGGTGAAGGAGGTCTATTATATGCCCTTTTATTTGAAGTCAAAGATACCGATTTTCTGAAACGCATATATATTTGGCACTTCTGCGTAACAGTGCCATGAGACGAGTTATCGACCCCTGTTCTTTAAATGAAAAATGCCCTCTATCGGCCGTTTTGTGAACCTCAAATATAAACAAGTGTCTCCGACCATGCAAAAATTTATAATAATGAAAAAACACAAAAATATGGGGGAAAAGCGAAGCATTTGTTGTATAAAAAATATAATTTTAATGTTTAATATTATTTCTTATAAATGAGTGATTTATAAGTGAAGATAAAATGTTAAAAACATGAAACATTTCTAGGTTGTTTTTAGAAACTTTTGGGTTTCTTTTTTCCAGTATGATCGTAGAAAAGGTAGCAATATAATTTTTTTCCAATAAGATTGTAGAAAATGTAGCAACATATAATTTTTTTCCAATAAGATTTTAGAAAATGTAGCAACATATAATTTTTTTCCAATAAGATTTTAGAAAATGTAGCAACATATAATTTTTTTCCAATAAGATTTTAGAAAATGTAGCAACATATAATTTTTTTCCAGTAAGATTTTAGAAAATGTAGCAACATATAATTTTTTTCCAATAAGATTTTAGAAAATGTAGCAACATATAATTTTTTCCAATAAGATTTTAGAAAATGTAGCAACATATAATTTTTTTCCAATAAGATTTTAGAAAATGTAGCAACATATAATTTTTTCCAATAAGATTTTAGAAAATGTAGCAACATATAATTTTTTTCCAATAAGATTTTAGAAAATGTAGCAACATATAATTTTTTTCCAGTAAGATTTTAGAAAATGTAGCAACATATAATTTTTTTCCAGTAAGATTTTAGAAAATGTAGCAACATATAATTTTTTTCCAATAAGATTTTAGAAAATGTAGCAACATATAATTTTTTCCAATAAGATTTTAGAAAATGTAGCAACATATAATTTTTTTCCAATAAGATTTTAGAAAATGTAGCAACATATAATTTTTTCCAATAAGATTTTAGAAAATGTAGCAACATATAATTTTTTTCCAATAAGATTTTAGAAAATGTAGCAACATATAATTTTTTCCAATAAGATTTTAGAAAATGTAGCAACATATAATTTTTTTCCAATAAGATTTTAGAAAATGTAGCAACATATAATTTTTTTCCAGTAAGATTTTAGAAAATGTAGCAACATATAATTTTTTTCCAATAAGATTTTAGAAAATGTAGCAACATATAATTTTTTTCTAATAAGATTTTAGAAAATGTAGCAACATATAATTTTTTTCCAATAAGATTTTAGAAAATGTAGCAACATAATTTTTTTCCAATAAGATTTTAGAAAATGTAGCAACATATAATTTTTTTCCAATAAGATTTTAGAAAATGTAGCAACATATAATTTTTTCCAATAAGATTTTAGAAAATGTAGCAACATATAATTTTTTTCCAGTAAGATTTTAGAAAATGTAGCAACATATAATTTTTTTCCAGTAAGATTTTAGAAAATGTAGCAACATATATTTTTTTTCCAATAAGATTTTAGAAAATGTAGCAACATATAATTTTTTTCCAATAAGATTTTAGAAAATGTAGCAACATATAATTTTTTCCAATAAGATTTTAGAAAATGTAGCAACATATAATTTTTTCCAATAAGATTTTAGAAAATGTAGCAACATATAATTTTTTTCCAATAAGATTTTAGAAAATGTAGCAACATATAATTTTTTTCCAATAAGATTTTAGAAAATGTAGCAACATATAATTTTTTTCTTATAAGATTTTAGAAAATGTAGCAACATATAATTTTTTTCTAATAAGATTTTAGAAAATGTAGCAACATATATTTTTTTTCCAATAAGATTTTAGAAAATGTAGCAACATATAATTTTTTTCCAGTAAGATTTTAGAAAATGTAGCAACATATAATTTTTTTCCAATAAGATTTTAGAAAATGTAGCAACATATAATTTTTTTCTAATAAGATTTTAGAAAATGTAGCAACATATAATTTTTTTCCAATAAGATTTTAGAAAATGTAGCAACATATAATTTTTTTCTAATAAGATTTTAGAAAATGTAGCAACATATAATTTTTTCTAATAAGATTTTAGAAAATGTAGCAACATATATTTTTTTTCTAGTAAGATTTTAGAAAATGTAGCAACATATAATGTTTTTTCGAATAAGATTTTAGAAAATGTAGCAACATATAATTTTTTTTCGAATAAGATTTTAGAAAATGTAGCAACATATAATTTTTTTCGAATAAGATTGTAGAAAATGTAGCAACATATTTTTTTTTAATAAGATTTTAGAAAATGTAGCAACATATAATTTTTTTCCAGTAAGATTGTAGAAAAATATATCAAAATATAATTTTAGCAACATGAAACATTTATAGAGGTTTAAGAATATATATATATTTTTACACAAAGGTAGTTTTTTTTACAGTAAGATTGTTATAAACATATGTTGAAATATAATTTTTGGTTTGTCAATAAAACAAAATATGATATTAATAGAAGTTTTTATTTATCTTATAGAAATTTTTAATATATTTTTTTTCAATGAGTGATACGATTTATCGACCCCCATTTGTTGACTGACACACTCCCGTTCTTGAAACTAAAATATACACATTTGCCTCAAGGCACTCATGGAGAAGTGCCAAATATTTTTTCCAGCACAAGTGCAGTTTAGCCTAACCCGGTTAATTATGTTTGTTTTTATTATTTCAGAAGAGTTTAATTTGGAACAAAGAAAGATAATCACGTTATTTAAGTTTCGGTTAAATTTGTATATAGAAACTTTTTTAATCAAACCAAATACACACGCAAAATGCGACATTAATAGAACATTTACCGAATTTAATTAAAATTTGGATTATATATATATATATATATATATATATATATATATATATATATATATATATAAACAGTTTCTTTACTTCATTAAACTTTCGAAACAAATTAAGACATCTGAAAATGTTTTGTTTTTTTTTATTATTGAAAACTAGCACTTGAAATTATAGTTTTAATGTGAATAAAAACGGTAATGTGATGTTTTTAAGGAAGTCCCTCCCCCGCAAAAAATAAATGAAAACAGTCACTGTAAAAAATGTGATTTCTTTTTCTTTTTTAAGAACAATTGAGATATTTATTTATTTTTGAAAATGACTAGTTTCTTCAAGAAATTAAAATTCTAAAATGTAAAGTCCACATAAAATAATTACAATTTTGTCTGTTTCTGTAAATATCATTTCAGGTTCGCAAGTACATATCTCGGAGGAAGAAAAAAGTTTGTGCACATGTAAGGAATCAGTTTCTGTTGGTCAATACTTTAAAGTAGCAAAATCTTAAGTGATTAACTTAAATTACATTATTGTTTCCCCTTTTCCCGGATAGAACTCTTCTAAAATGAAAAATAATTTGCTTTGGTGCAACTTATGAATTCCTATTTAGCGAAATATATGTAACGACAGAAATTCGACGAATTGAATATTATAAAACGTTTGAACCGTTTTTCGTAAAATTTCCTAAAAGTATAGATGAAGGTTTAGGAGAGAAGCCAATAAACGAAGGAAAAAAAAGGGGATCAAAACTTAAAATATATCACAAATAAATGTTCCCAATGTCAAGATATGTTATTCTTCTACCTACCTGTATAAGTTTTGTGTGTTTTAACGCATTTTAAGGTTTTTATTCGGTTCGAAAAACAAGCAGTGTCGAGTCGGTAAGTTAAACCGACAATCATCATGGCGGACGAAAACACAGCGTTTTCGGAGCGTCAATAAAAGCTAAAAAAAAACTTTTTAAAAAACAAAAAAATTCCACCCAATAAGTGGCGCTGTGACATTGCTAAATACCCGTATAAATTTAGTCGGCGGATTTATCGAGGAATGTTATCTCAACTTGAGTTAAAATTAAGTTTCGTCCGTCTTTGTTTACATTGTTCGTCAGCTGATTAATTGTCCATCACAATGAATGCCATGGAATAGTCACTTCTAACTAATACTTTCCAGTTGTTTGAAATATCACGTTATTCTGAAAAGCAGCCAAGTTCGTTTGCATATTTTGAAAACTGGTAAACATTAATCAGAAGTGACTTATCCAGGGAATTTATCGTGAAACACAATTAATCGGCTACCGAAGAATGTAAACAAAGACGGACATAATTTGATTTTTGCCCTTTTAAGCAATACTCATGTTTTTTATTCGGTTCAAATATACTTGAAAATTAAGTAATCGTTTTTTACATTTGCACTTAACGTACTTAGCTTCTTTTTTTTTTTTTTTTTTTTTTTTTTTTAACGCGTTGCTTTTTCTTATTCAGCCAGTCAACTCCGATATCTAAAGTACTTACCTAGTACACTAACTGCTGACTCTTAAATATATTCAATACTGATACACGTGACTTAAGAATTTGACAAAATAGATTTAATCAAATGTATTATCCATATGGTGGGACATTTACTATATTTGTAAACACGTATATTAACCTAGCCGACGTAAATGGAAGACCGTTCCATTAAAGTCACGTAACCTGTTCATGTCACGGAATCAAGTACAATTGTGACGGTTAGGCAACAGACCGCTATTAGGAAGATTATTTTAACATTAATAATTAAGTACATGGTGCTTATGCACTTATTTTACTGCACTATTTTTTAATAGTATTTGTAAGTTTTACGATATCCCTTTTTTTTTAATTGTTAGGTGAAAGTACAGAATAGTTATAAAACCACTGTTAAGAATGGGTTTCTAAATAACGTTATTTCAGCACGGTTTAAATAAGTGCATAAATACACTAAAAAAATAATAAAACCTCACTACAGTATTTTCCCGGCAAAAATACTCGTTTAATTGCACGTGTTCAAATGTAAAATAATTTATCTTTCGTAAAAGGAAAGTCATTTTTAGATCAGTTTTATAAATCCCTCGGCAATTTCTTATTTGAATTGAACCAGAATATAACTATCCTTGTAATAGTCGTTTATCGCCTAACCGTAGCCATTGCACTTTGTTATGTGACGTCAGCAGAACAGGTGATTTTTTTTTTAATAAAACGGCCTTTTTTTTTACGTAGGCCAGGCCACGTCGACTAGGTTAATGTGCTCGATTTGCCTTTATTTTTAATAGTATGTCATAACTGATAATACAAAATTTCTGACATGATAAATATTGTAATCAATCTCCATAATTCAGCATCAGCAAATATCGGGTAGATATATTTCAGATTTTTTTTTAGTAGTATTTTCAGCACTTAATAAAAAAAAGTCTCAATTCGTTACAAACGAAACTTAGCAATGATATTGTTAAATGAACAAAAACAAACAAAAACCTAACATTTTATTTTCGGTTGTTTTCAAAAAACCATTAAATAAATGTTTTTTTTTTATTCTGCAATATAAAAATTTTCTTTGTTACTTCCACACATTTAAAAATTGAAAATTATTGGTGCAAGCTCAGAATTCAACAAAAAAGACACTACAGAAAATTCTTTGATGTATGTCTTTGTTGCAGAACGAAAATGGCATATTCCAAAAATCACGTAAACTGATCAAGTATTTTTTTTTTCTTTATCAAGAAAATCAAATTTTGCAATTTTTACCGGTTAATAGTAGATCATAACCATTACAAGGCAGATTTTGACCTCTTATTTCTGGAGAGATTAAATGGGGGATACCCAGTGATAAATTTTAAAGATGGTAGACCTAGACCCACCATACTCGCTTGATCATAAAATTTGATCAATTTACATGATTTTTGGAATATGACATCTTTGTTACACGACAGGAGCTTACATCATATTTTTCTGTATTTTTACTTTATTTATTTTATTTTTTTTTATTAGGTTGAACTCTGGACTTGCTCTAAATTATTTACTGTTTTGATTAAGCATCATTTATGAAAACAGATTTCATAGAACTCATTATAAACGATAAGTAAATATACCCAACTGACGAATTAATGATTTTTAACCCAATTATTATGTAGTCTGCCGTAAAAAAAAAAAAGAAAAATGGAATTTTTTTTTTATTTTATTGTTTTATGCGTTTGTGGTGATTCAGCAATTTCATTGTTACTTTTGCTTATCATGAATTGATAAATTATTTCTTGTGCTAAATAGATACAAGTATTAAAAAATAATTATAAAACGCATATACGCAATAGTACCATTTGGTGTTGAATTTTTGAGAATGATTACAAAATATGTCATGAATTTTGTATTCTATTAAATTATAAGATATGAGCGCTGAAGTCCTAAAATTATGAGTTGAATTTCATTTGCAGTTGTTCACTTGCATCAAAGATTTCGAATGCTTCGTTTTCTATATTTATTATTGAATCTGTGTCCCTCTAGGGATGCAACTAAAGTTATAAGTGTTGAACATGACATATACAGTATGTATGTAGATGACATATATATATATATATATATATATATATATATATATATATATATATATATATATATATATATATATGCCATTTACAGACAGTTTCGTTGTATCACAAATCTTTTGTAAAAATGTTGGAAATTTTGACAAAAGAAAAACAAGCATTTCAGTTATCACCTTTAAGGCAAGCAAACATATTCCCCTCCTCCTCCACCGAAACAAAAAACGCCATGATGACTCAAAACTACATCAAATGACTCAAAACTACATCAAATGATGAGACCCCAATTTGTTAGGGCATCTGGACTCCCCCCCCCTTAGTTCCCATTACTCGCAGTACCCGTCAATGTCCCAACTATGGCTTAAATAGAATTTGTCCCGGGCACGATTCTAAACTATGTTGGACACTCTTGAGCAAGGTATTCACTGCGACTCCACCACAAAATTCGTACATCTTGGTCCTTTCCGTCTACCCCTATTCCCCAATTCTATCAACTACTCAAAATCTTACCCTCTTATTCAACCGTCCTTGGTATGCCCCAAAACTCCTTTCAGTGATGCGGGCCTCAGTTAGAAGAATGTAGTCACCATTTAATTACCGCTGCTCTCAGGTCCATTCTGACCAATCGTAATAGTACCTGTTTGGGCCCATAGATGGTTCGAATAGAAACAATACTTCTTTATATACTATGAGTTTACAATCAAAACGTATGCTTAATAATAGTTATGTGCAATAAAAAAAAAAAAAAATGGTCGATTCCCAAAATGTAAAAATATTTTGACCCTTCAGTTTACTTAGAATTTCACACCAATTCAGGAAATCAACCAATTTTAATGAAATTTTTGGGGAGGTGGGGGGGGGTAATAGTTCACGATCACAGAATATAATTGACCCATTAACTTCTTTAAAAATCTTTGTGTAAACAAAAAACTTTACTAAAGTTATATTTTCAAGTACTAAAAAAACGAATGAATTTATTTTTGCTATTTTAATGAAAATAAAACCTCGTAGGTGTTAACAATTAATATACATTTCTTATGTTGCAAAAAGCCCCGAAAGTTAGTGTTATCGAAATTATTATAACTCTAAGAAAAAATAATTTCTCGAACTAACGATATTATCGTTATAAAAAGATTCCATAGAACTCTTTACAAATCGCTTCTACACGTCATAATGTTTGTTCAATATTTTCACCCAAAAATAATATTGCAAAAAATATTGCCTGTGATAACAATTTCTGTGAAAATGTAAAAAACAATATTTTTTTTAGATTTCTCTTGCGCGAGTGAACACAGATGTAAGGATTTTTTTATATATATATAATATTGTATAACAAAAATGAAAAGACTTGAAATCCTGGGCCACTACAAAAAAAAATTATTAAATGGAATAATTTTTACTAACGATTAATTTTGAGAAGTATGGAAGGACAGAACAGCAATAAATACAGTAGACTTGCATCCTACTCACTGTCATCCAAATTTTATTTTCGACAAATGAATAAAATTGCCGCAGTAGGCAGTTTCGTGGTGAAAAAGTTTTTTCAACAAAGTTTTACGAAAGTTTTTAAATAAAAAAATAAAAAAAGTGTTAAACAAATTTCAATACTTTCCAAATTTATGGTTCATGGACAGTTTAATATGAATTTTTTTAGTTGACAATAAAATATATTGATTAAATAAGCATTTTATTTTTAGGAACACTTAAATTAATTTTTTATAAACTTAACATTTTTTTTTTAATTATAGTATAATTTTTTTTCAATTTCTACAAAGTATTATAAAAACATCTGTTTTCTTATATAAAGAATAAAACTTAATATTTGCATTTTTGTATAAAATAAATAACTTTATCTTTACGTTATTTATTTATTTTTTTACTAAATTCACATTTTTTGGATAATGATGAAATTTTTAGTACAAAATAGTATTTTTTTTTTTTTTTTAATTCAGTCCTTTGAGATATTTATTCAATATTTATTTTTTGAAATAATTCCAGAAAACTAATATTTTTCGAGTATTTTTACAATCATTTTAAATGTTTTTTTACATGTAAATTACACTTTTTTTTTCTTTTTTTTTTTTAGAGATTAACTTCTTTAAAAAAAATTTTTAATTCCCTTTTCATCCCAAATAAGACACAATACCACTTTGATGTAGGGGGCTACTATCAGAGCCATAAGTTGCAGGGATACTATGTAGGGACTTGAGCAGCAAGATGGCTGTTCACATTGCACTTGAACTTCTGGATGTCAGTACTGTTGGGAAAGCAGGAACTTGGGAGTTCCAAAGTCTATTAGTTCTAGGGAAACCCGTCTAGCTGAATCCACTGTCAAAAACTTTCCCCACTCTTTATCTATGCCTAAATCAAAACGTAGATTCCATGAACAGGGCTTCTTTCTTAGAACTGCATGCCTGTGGAACTCCTGCTTCCCACCCGACTACAGCCTGGATGTCTTCAAGTCCAACGTAAACAAATTCCTGACGAACCGCTCCCTTAAGTAGACACTTTATTAAATCTCCACACTAACGTACTGTACTTACAATCACCCTTATCCCTGAGTGTCTTCCGGGCCTTGATAAGTGGTGAACACTTTGTTTAAAAAAAAAAAAAGAAACTATTAGAGTAGAAGGCTTTCTTACATCCAGGGATATCTAGTGCATAAGGGTGGGATTTTGCTGCTTGCTGGGTTTGTCGGGGGGGGGGGTTACAAGAGCTTGTAGTTTGTCGAAGCATCCACCATTGAAATACTTGTAGAACAGGCAGAGGGATGCAACATTTCGTCGATGGGACAGAGGCTTAGATGACAGTTCAGGACCTATCAGGTTGGCGACTCTCTGGGCCCTGTCGAGGAGCGACAGACTAGTAGCAGATGCACCAGCCCAAATCTGACAACAATACTTCATACATGGGCGAATGGTGGCCTTGTCGAGGTACAGAATACTTTCAGGCGTAAGTAACTTTCTAGCACGATAGAGAGTCAGCCCTGGCAATGCTCTCAATATATCTGTTCCAATTCACGTTCCCCGTGAACGTTAAGCCGAGGAGTTTGAAAGAAGTACTTTCGGGATTTCGTCTTTTAAACAAAGAACTTTTGGCTTTTGTCTTTCAAAGGAAATCGGAAATGTATTTATTTTTTTTTTTTAAATTATGAGCAGCTTTTTATAACTAAACCCCTCCCATAGAGGACTACTATTTTTTACCTTCCTAACATGGAAGAAAAAAAAATGTAATCGATATAAAACGCTGAAGAATCAATTTTCTATGGAGCTTGCCTAGTTTTAACATACGGGCATTTGGTACGATTTTTTACAGTTTAGAAACATTTACAAATCGTTTTCACACGTCAAAAAAAAAAACAAAAAAAAAAAACTAGCCAGCTCCGGTAGAGAATTTCAGATTAATGCATTTTACAGAAATTCTGTGTTTTTATGACAGATTCTCACGTTTTAACTATTCAGTATTTGACAAGATATCTTCTATGTGCTTCCTACTTCTTGAATTAGTAGTTATTTATACTTGAAAATATATATATATACTATTTAAAACAATATATATAATATATATTTAATTTTTTTTTTTTTAACTTTTATATTTTTAGATTCTAAAATGTAGATATAAAATAAATAACTTTATCTTTATGTAAACAAAGTCGGTCAAAGTAACATTCCTACCACAGTTTAAGGTCGGTTCCATGAACGAAATAAATGACTTTAGATAGGGTTTTTTGTTTATAGTCTGATCGATTAATTCTATGTATTCGATTTTCTCTATAATTTCCGTATTGACATAACATTATAAAATTCCAACGAAAATATATTTCGTTGGGGGGGGGGACAAAATAAACCTGATGAAATTTTACAGAAATATATATATATATATATATATATATATATATATATATATATATATATATATATATCCCCTATCAATTTTCCTTCGGTTGAGTATTTAAGATTATATTTGTTTCTTTTTTTTTTAGAAACCTATTTTCCAAACTAAAATCTTGAAAAAAACTTTCTTCGTACCCGTCACGGGACGAAGATGTCAGATTTGAAAACCTCACGTAAATTAAACATTTTTTTGTAACTAAGACTATTAAACTATGTAACTAAGCGAGATGTTGCTTTTTGACATATTTAATAATTAAGGGGGAGACAATTGAATTCGAACTATTAAGATCGAAATCAGTTTGGTTATTAAAATCGCTAAATATCGTAAAAAATGATTTTCTATGTAAAAAATAACTATTTGATCAATTTATGTAATTTTTTTTTTAATTAGATGTACGTAGTCGTCACGATATTATAATGATTTTTCTGCGATTTATTTTTTTAATGGTTAACTTCTAAATACGCATTATTTATATATAAATCTGAGCAATCATGGACACCTAGCGAGATATAAGTGTACCATTTGCGATTACTTGCCCTTATATTTAACAAAATGGTGTCATCTGTTCACAATCTAAGGAAAAATGTCATTTCTTAAAATAATACTTTCTTTTTTAAAAACTGGAGCGTTTTTCGTAAATTTTTAATTCGTTTTTTTTTTTTTTTTTTTTTTTTTTGCCATAAAAATATTTCCTAAGATTAGAATTGCATCTAGCGCATTTTCCAAGTAGTGTCATGTCAAGAAATGGGTAAATTTCATTTTAAATCAAATTATATTTAAATTCGAAACTACGTTGAAATTAACACTATAAAAGGCGCTTTAAATGAAATTCATTTGATACAAAAATGTATACCTACCTCTCCCAATTGTTCGGAAATTGATGGAAACTCGATAGTTTATTATGGAAGAAGGGGTGGGGGGGGGTTAGTTCTCTTCCACTGCAATAACTATGACGCTAGCGTCGGAAAGTGGGATTGAGAAGTCCGCGCCCTCGAGGAGGTGCACTTTGATCCGTAAAAAGTGCCTGGGCGACGCCATTGGCGTAACCTGGTAAGGGCACCTAAGGCGATTGCAATAAACTAACCCTTACTTAAAGAGAGAAGGCAAACGGGTGGACCTCCTAGAACTGCAAAGAACAAGCATTGCGCAGCCAACAGGGTCTAATTCCTGTTGATTTTGAGGACCCCCCCCCCCCCCGATGATAAAAATCCTTAGAAACAAATAAATCTAGCTACTCATCCTATTTATCCCCTACCCCCATAAGGGCGAGTGAGACTCAAGGTCAAGCTTCAATTTAAGATAATTTATAACCACCACAGGATGCTCAAGAACCCGTACAGAACCACCTTACTCGGCATTTTCGCCCCCCTCCCCTTTGGCTCAGGGGACATTACGATACCCCCCCCTCTCCTAACTACCGATGAAAGGTTTAATGCTTGGGAGAATGGCTTCATAGCTCAGAGAGAAAAAAAAACAAAAAACTCGTAAGCTGGTTATTGACAGAATAGCCCCCCCCCTCTTATTTTATTTATTTTATTTTATTTTTTTTTTCTAGAATATTTTTGAATCAGTTTATGCTTTTGAGTGTGTGAGAAAATAGCTGATTGCCCCTCCCACATGGCATTTATGTCTCTATTGGTCATGAAAAACAGGGGAGTAGGGATGAATCCTTAATGTGATGAGGTATCCCTCACCTCCCATTAGGGGGCAAGGTGTCTTGAGTTTTTTTTTTTCTCGTTTTTCCCCCTCCACTCGGCTCCTCCCACAAAACACCCACCCTCTAACGTTGTGCTGAAAGAGGGCGGACGTCGGAATCAATAGTCGCCTATGCTTTATGGCATCCCCAGCTATTTTTTTTGTCCTCTTTTCAGTATATTTCGTTTTTTCTTTTTTTTTTTTTTTTTATTACTTTGCATGTAAACGGTACCTCGTTCTGTATGTAGGGGGTGTATTCTCCATTATGTATATTACATAATCTATAAATTTTGTATTTGAATTACTGTCAGTCGCCAATAAATGATTTTTTTTTTTTTTTTTTTTTTTATCTATATATTGATACCGTAGTACCTTGTACATACGTGTGTTATGATTTCAAGCTCAATTCGATTGGGAGATCCTATTTATTAAAAAGGATAGAAAGGTGATAACATACCTCGAACATTAAATTACTTTCATAGAATTTTATCAACTTCTATCCTCATTTTTAATAAATAGGATCTCCCGATCGCCGAAGATGCAATGCCATAAATTAATAAAAATAATAATTTAATGATGTCGCTTTTGGGCCGTACGTGAAACTGAAATATACCCTCTCGGTCGTCTGGCTAGGATTCAAAGGTAGTATCTAAACTGTCTAAAGATAGTATAATGATATCGCTGGGTTTCCTTTGGCGCCGGGCGTCCATACAATGGCAATATGTCACAGACAAAGAATACTGGGGATAAACCGTAATAATCAGATATATTCTGGCACTACATTAACGAGATTACTTAGATGCTTTTACAGGTTTAACAAAAGGGCTACAATAATATCCTGGGATCTTCATTCACGCTGAACTTCCACAGAATGGCCAACAGCAATATATTACATATGAAAGATGCCGCCCTGGAATTTCCACAGGTCCCACTGCTTTAATTTACCTGATCGTTTACAGGTTTCAGTCACCTCCCCCCCCCCCACATTTTAACTGATTTAGTCACATTTGCTCTGCATATCTATGTATTATCTCTTTTCATTCTGCCATTTAGGTATGGCCAAAATTTTCAGTGTCTAACCCTCCTTACAAAATATAAAGTTAACAAGGCCGATAGCCATTAGTCGCGTGCTCTCGTGTAATGAATGAATGCGTGAATGTAGGATTGACATGAAATTCTTAAAGATAAACTAAAATGACTGAAAAATGGGCTGAAATGACTTAAATAAAAAGTAAATGACTTAGAATGACTTTAATGAACTTAAGGATAAACTGAATGACCTTAAGAATGACTTGAATGCTTAAAAAATAACTGGTATCCTTCAAAAAAACAACTTGAATGATCGGGAGAATGACTTGAATGGCTTTGAGACTGACTGGTTGTAAAGTGGGTGATCATTTTACATTAAATTAATACAGAAAAGTGATCCCCCACTTTATATCACAAAGTTACAAACATAAGTACAGCATGTAGTAAGAACAGATACTACACTTTAAGATATTAAATTCTTTATTCATGTTAAAAAAAGAAGATACTACACTTTGATCTTGGCCAAAAGGCCAAGAAAAGGGTATTTATTTGCTCCCCCATCGAGCAAATTTGGCACAAGGCCGATTTTTAATGTGAGGAGTGAAGGGGAAATGGGGACCAACTCCCCGAGGAGTAGAGGAGCTGGATAGTGACAATTGGTATGAAGGGTTGCCCCTACATTGACCAAAGTCTTATATTTGGGATTACCCCCTCATACGGTCTTTGCTTGTAGTATCTGCCGGAACAGATACTACACTTTGATCTTGATATATAATTTATTTTGTGAAAATGAAAATTACAATCAAGATAATTCAATGTAAAATCAAAATAAATTAAAAGTAAAATTCCAATTTACAAAACAAATTTAGGCACAAGGCCCTATAAGATCTGGGAAGGAGGTGTTGTAGGATCTTTGTTACTAAAGTGAAAATGGAGTCTTTGGCGACTCTTGACTGGCAACATTTACCACAATACCTCATTCACTCTGTGGACTCTAAACTAACTACTGAAAACCCCAGCGTTTTTGCAAGAAAGGATATATTTACAATTACTTTGTGTGTGTGCACAAATTTTTTTTTTTATTATTATTAAAATGTGTGTGTGCGTGTGAAAAAAGTTCAATTCATTGGAAAATAAAAGGCTCTTGAATTTGGAAGAGAAACACTTTGTGTTGGGAAGTGGGGAATTGGCCAAGAAAAGCTTAAAAAGCTAAGAACAGCATCTATTAACAACAGACCTTTGATCTTAACCAAAAAGGCCAAGCACAAGAGTGTTACGGACAGACGGACCGACTTATAGTCGCTTGCACACGACTAAAAATAGCTCCACTTATTTGGCTTAAAAGAATGATTATTTTATTTTAAATTTCGTGAATATGTAATTGTAAAAAATAAATAAGAATAAAAAAAAAAAAACTTGAAAACGTGCTAGGTGTTTGTATTATATGCAAGATATAAAAAAAATCAAATATTTAGTTTTAAAAAAAAGGTTTATCCAACATTCGGCTTAGGGTCTAATTGTATCATCTGTTCGGTCTCAGGGCAGGCATATTCTCCAGGATTTTGGGCAAATTATGTCGTCTAACCATTTCCTGACGACTATTCTCGTCTTGGTTTAGATTCTCCGACCTTAGGGTGCAACCTTGCTGCTCTTGGAGACCGAGTCCAAGTATGGCACTCCTCATAAAGATTCACAAATTCGTCTAGAAAGTTCCAACATTTGAAAACATGTGCTCGGAGATAATCGGGATGATTACAGGATTGTAAATTGTAAAATTACTGACCAGAGAAAATCTTCCTATAATAGTTTTTGTATTTGTCCAAAATTCCCTATACAGGGCTCTACATTGTGAGTGAAACAGTCGCATTTGCAAGTGATTTTTTTTCTCCAAGTGGCGACTAGAAATAATGAAACTTATCTTTTGGCGATTGTATTTCTTTCACTGACAATCTTCCAAAGTTCACTGAGTGAAAAATATACTTTCACCTTTCACAAAGCTAAATTATTTAAACAAAAGTTTAATAAAACAATATACTCTTTTTTTTAATGAAGGCTGTTTAAAAAAAAATATCTGAAGAAATTAGAATGTTTATATCTTCAAGTATCAACATAAAATTTGTTGTATATTTAGAATTAGCATTTCAGCCCGGCGTTGCCCGGGTGTTTGGAGGTGTATGTTGAGCAAAAAAATTAAAAAAAGCTGCCAATTTTTTTAACTTGGACTCCTATTATTACCCCTTAACATTTATTGTTTTGGACTTAAGTCAAGTTATTAAGTTAGATCCATGTCCAAGGAACCTATATGTAAAATTTCAAGTGTTTAGACTGAAAATTGTCGGAGGAGTTTCATAGACTTCTCAAAGGTCAAATCTTTGAACTTTGACCTTTAACAGCCAAGTTTCTCACCGAAAACTGATCACAAAGATTTTCCAAAATCTCAGTACCCTGTATATCAAATTTCGACTCTGTAGACTTAAAATTGACAGTTATTGCTTAGGGAAATGTACAAACACACACACAGACACGTTCACTTATATATATATATATATATATATATATATATATATATATATATATATATATATATATTCACACACAAAAGTCTTTGATGTACATACTCGTCACAGAACGAAGATGTCATATTCTAAAAGTCATGTAGGTTTTTCTAGTAACTTTTCTATTTGGCTAGTAAACGAAAATATTTAGTTGTCAAAGGTCAGCTAAAGATAAATTTGTCCGTAGAGCATTGCTATATAAAAAAAATCAAGAGTAAAAAAAAAAAAAAAAAAAAGAAGCTCTGTATGATGTACAATGCTGTGATGAAACTGTAATATCATATTCCAAAAAATCACGTAAATTGATCCAGTAGTTTAAGAAAATCAAATTTGTAAAGTTTTATTTCCTCCCTTTTGGCCTAGGTACAATAATGCTCGACATTTGTTTAACTTTTAAGCCAGAAATTATTTTCTATTCGGTAGTTTGAAGGCTTCAATATCAGTTTCACAAGTAAATTATTTTAATTTGCATTATTTTACTCTGCGTTCTGTTAATAAAATCATGCGTTTGTTTTCATCTATACGTATTGAAATATTGAACATTTATTATTAATCGAGTATTTATTGAAATCGAACACAAGGGAAATTAAAATGAAATTTCATATCAAAAAGATGTTTTAATATTAGATTTCTCGTTATATATTTTATGAAAACTGCAATTGAAAAATAAATTAATCCCAAAGTGAATAATTATTTAAAATTTCATGAAAATCTGATCATTAGTTAATTTTTGCGATATGTATTAAATACCTTAAAAGTTGCCATTACATTTTAAGGCTTCGATAATGTAAAGACTTAGTTTCGCATTTTTATTATTTTCGTACGCTGAATATCTTATTGCTAGCTTATTTTAGGCATCTTTTTTTTTTAAGTTACAATTATATTGTTTTGGCCTTCGGGACAAGATCAAAGTGTAGTATCTGTTCTTCAGATGCTGCACTTCAATTTCTTGTTCTCTTTCAGTGGAGGAGAAATCCTTCACGACTGAGACAATTTTTATTTTTGTGCCTTTTCTCCACGTTAAAAAACGACCCTGGTGTCTAACTCTGTCCCGTGGGGAGGCATAGTAAATAGGTACAATTATATTGTTATAGTGGAGGAAGGTTTACTGTGAAAGTCCCTACAAAAAGTAATGAACATGTTTTCAAATATTTTTTATTCAATCGTTGCGCACAACAAATGTCTCCAGTGATGGATGCAATGACGAGTAAACATTGCTAGTCTATTAAAAAAAAAAAAAAAAAAAATTTTTTTAATAATTCGAAAGTAATTTTGAAATTCTGAAACTGTATTGTTTTCGCTTGAATTATACGTTTAAGACAAATATCAAGGGTATTGCACCAAATCTAGTATTGAGTTAATTGCGAGAAAAAAAATCAGTATAGACATTAAAAAATGAGTTCTCCTCGCCCTTTGAATTTGAAAACGATCTTAAGACACAGTAGGGTTTAAAAGGGGGGTAATTTTCCGTTTCGATTTAAATAAGATGGCCGCAATTTTTCACTTGCTAACACAATTAAAGTTGTTAATATAATTCAATAATATTCAGGTACTTTCGACTGCATAATTTGGAAGCTACCATTGTAATTTATTAGAATTGACAAAAAAAAATCAGAAACCATTGCTTTTTTTTTTTTTTTTTAATCTGAAAACTCCATTTATCGACTACAAAACTTCGTCCTAATAGTATAGAAGCGCCAGAAATTTAAATCCTTGTGAATTTTTTTCAAATAATCCTTTGAAAAAGAAATATGTAAAATAAAGTAGTGCTTATGCACTTATGTTACCGTGCTATTTTTTAAATAGTATTTTCAAGTTAAATACAAGTTTTACAATATCTTTTTTGTTTATTAAATTGTTAGGTGAAAGTACAGAATAGTTACTATACACCTGCCAGTTCGGGTAACCTAAGTCCACGCAACTGGAAATAAAATTATTTTATTTTTATAATTACAAATTTAAATCATTGTGAATTTATTCAAACGGTCCTTTATCTCTCTAAGTCACCCCCCCCTCCAAAAATATATATAATCAAATTCAAGTTTTACGATATCTCCTTTGTTTATAAAATTTTTAGATGAAAGTACATAATAGTTACAAAACACCGGCCAACATAAGTCCATAAGTACCAAAAAAGTGATTTTTTAATATCGAATTCAGCTAAATATATAACAAGCGCCACTTGAATGAATGGTTGATTTTATTGTCGCTACACCGTAATCACGTGATTAAAATTTTAGCAGACGAAAAATTGGGAAACAAAAGGGTCAGGAGAACCAAAAAATGATTCATGTTAAATATTGTTACATGGGGAGTCATTTCGAGTTAATATTTTTATTGTAAGTATCTAAACAATAGAAATAGGCGATGTAAATATGTAAACATTGATTAAATACTAACATGGCCGATATGAAGTGCCTACAAGACGGTCATGTTAGTATTTAAATTGTTTACATTTTAAAATCGCATATTTCTAATATTTAGATGCTTAAAATAAAATAAATATTACCTCGAAATGACTCTTGTAATAATTAACACAAGAAAACATTTTAATGTTTATGCTCTTATGTTACCGTGCTGAAATAATGTTATTTTGAAAGCTGTTCTTAACATGGGGAGGGTGTTTTGTAACTATTTTGTACTCCCACCCAAAAATTTAATGAAAGATATCGTCGTGAATTATATTTTAAAATACTATTTTTCAAAAATAGCCTAGAGTTGATGTCGGAAATTTTAGAATTCTTGGGAATCAAACAATATGCCTTCTAATTCTGCCACTCTGGTACAAATGTCAAGTTTTTCATATTTCGTTTTTCGTAAAATGTTTTCTTATTTTATTTTATTTTTTTTTTTGTACAAAATATCAAGTTTTTCGTTACTTTTAAACTTTCTTTCCTTCTTTTGACCGGGATTTTCCTGCGAAAATATCTTAATCCTATTTTCCAAATTATCGAGGTGGATGACTTTAATCCGATAAACATGCTTGTTTATCTAAATTACACAATTTTTTAAAAGGTCAATTTTCTTTTTACTACTGGCTCAACTTCCTTCAAAATTGTGTGAAATAAAAAATTATATTTTCTTGTCAAAAACATTTGCCACTTCGTAAATGAATAAATAGGGTACAATTTTCTTTTTTTTTTTTTTTTTTGTATTCGTCAGATATTACGCCAACACCATCGAAATACTTTAAAAGTTTATTTTATCTTTTTATAAAATATCTTGGACTTTGGAGTTAGGTTCAGTTTATTGAATAAATTACTGAACTGAGGCGGCACTCACCCTAGATGGGTTTAACAGGCTTCCTCCAATGGAAGAAGTTTTATGGGAGTATGAAATTTCCAAGTGGACCCCAATCACATGTATATCCCTGTCAGGGGGAGGGGGATGACGACGTTAGGGTTTTGCAGTTCTTACAGGGAGGTGTTGATGTCCTCTTACATACAACGCCTAGTATTCTAAAATGGTCACCCACCTGGTACTGACCAGGCTCAGCGTTGTTTAACTTTGGATTGGATAAATTAGATGTAAAATGGTTAACCGGTTCTACACTACATAGCTTAAGGCCGAATGAGTAACGATTTTTTATTTTTAAATTTTAATTTTTGAAGTGATCATTGGGATAATACAAAAGAATGTCCACTCGTTTGTTGTAAAGTATGTGTTCAACAACGTGGTGTATTACATGGAACTAAATGAACTCAGTAATGTTTAACGGTCCTGGTTAGAGAATAATGCAAGAAAAATATTTATAGACATTAAAAATCGTTTTGTTGGGTTTTTCTTTGTATTTATTCATTTATATTATTGATAAGTATTAAATAAGAAATGATTTCAAGTGAAAATTAGTTTCAATTTTCGATAAACACGACATCAGGTCAAATTCTGTGACCATTTTCCATGTGATGTAACTTAAACGCATAATGTTGACACATTACAAGCGAGATTTTCCTCAATTCTACACGCATAATACTAATTTAATTTTAAATGATTCATTTATAATACAAATCTCACCTGTTTGTTTAAATGCATGTATGTATGTTTGTATGTCTGCCTAAAATTTTTGACAGAAACGGTGGATTTTCATGATTGATATCATTTTGAAACGCAACATCTCGGACGACAAATATCAAAGAATTGGCCCAAAAAATTAATTTCTTCACCCTCTACTGGGCAGTTTTTTATAAGGTGGGGTCGATTTTTTGCGAGCAATCATATTGGGCAAATTGACTTTGCCTAATTTTAACAAGTGGAGAGGCAATCTGGGAGGTATGAAAATAGTTATGAACAAATCCATTAGTATTCCCCAGTAGAAATGCCACAGGAGTGATCAGTAATGAATTAACAATATTCTCAAAGGTTAAAGTCATGGCGAAAGTGTGACCCCCCCCCCACACACACACACCAGCACCGAACTGTACTATACTTCATTAACACACAACTTTTATGGTTGATATCATTTTAATGTGCAAATGAAAGAAAATCTGACGTCTTAGCCGATATTGTGTCTTAAGGAGTCCTGAGAAGAAATCTAAATTCAGGAAATATTGTTTAATTTGATATAAAAATTAGTGCAAATCTGTAATATTTTCAAATGACATGTTGTGCCCATATTATGGCCTTTAAGAACCATGAACCTGGTGAATATCTATTTAGTGTCTAATACCTCTTGTTGATATTTCACCCAACATCATATGCGTAGCAGTATTCCAGGGGAACACTCCGGAGTTTGACAACTTTCCTGGTGTTACCATTCTGACCATCTGACCCCACCCCCACAATTTACCTGATTGTCATTATATGTGCAGCACAGTTGAGAAAAACGGTGTACTGCCTTCAACAGCAAGGATCAAATTGGTGTTCGACCATCTGTTGAAAGACATTGAAGGATGAATGCTCCAGGTTAATCTTCCTATAATCTGAAAAAAAAAAAAAAAAAAAAAAAAAAAAACCTCTTAAACATTGGTTCCCATGGTGGCACACTTTTAAACTCCTTAAATTTTCCCAGCACACCTATCACGAAAAAAATGAATATTTATCAATGCGTATTCTTATTCAAAATATAGTGGGACAGATTGCTGAAACAAGCTTTCACTTGGTGATAAAAGCACCAAAATTAATATTTGTCAGCAGCCATCTTGAAAACTGGCAACCATCTTGAATTTTCTGATGGCTAACGTTCTTTTCTTAGAATGGATGTTCTGACCGTCATTTGTGGCAATTTTGGTGCTTGTATCACTAAATGGAAGATTCTTATGGAATATTGAGATAACCTGCCCCATTAATATCTAACAATTTAAAACAAACGATTTATTATACATTTTTTAATTAAATAATCAATATCATGTAAGTTATAATATACGAGTTAGTAGTTATTAATACAAATAACTCTGGTTATACTGATATAAAAGCCGTTATCCACCTATAATAATTTGTAACTTCCACTTATAACCTCTTTACGTCACACTAGTAATCTTTCGTGGCACATCAAGGTGTTGTGGCACGGTGTTTAGAAACCATTGCTGTAAAAAATAAATTTCAAGAATATTATTAGCCATGATTTTCTTTCCTGTCCAAATAGTGTTAAATTTGTCCTGAAGACAGTGTGTGTGTATTTTTATACCTACAGACACTAGTGTGATGTTTACGCAATCATCAGTGTAGGAAGTTATAACTGCCGGTTGGGATATATATATATATATATATATATATATATATATATATATATATAACTAGCCTGGGTGCCCGGCGTTGCCCGAGTGTTTGGAGGTGTGTGTTGAGCAAAAAAAAAAAAAGTGGTACTAGGCAGGAAGGTTCGATCCTGTACCGCGAAGGCAGAAAAGAAAGTGAAAGAAAATCTGACGTCTTAGCCGATGTCTCCATGATGTGACTGGAAGTCAGAAGTGTTGAAATTAACCGAAGTCGATGACTTGCTAAAATGTCGGCGAAAAAAAAATCAACCCCTCCTTGTACAAAACGGCCGTGTTTAGGGTAAAGGAATAATATTTTTATCCAATTTTTCGATATTTGTCGTCCGAAGGGTCGATCTTCAAAACAATACCGATCTCCTGAAAATCGTCGCCTGTCGAAAGTTTTTGCGAAATATAAATACAACATACATTTATATGTACATACATACATTTAAATAGATTACATTGCTAACTAAGAATTATAGAATGTAATAAAACTGTCCATCTCTATTTTTATACTATTTATATAAAAGGAACTTTTCGTTCCCTGTAGACTCAGAAACGGCTGAATCAAATATTTTAAAACAGTTTTATTTCACACAAAGGTACTTGATGTATTTGGGAGTCTTGCATAGATTTTGTATGGGAATACATTAGATAAGTATAGAAAAACGAAAAAAATCCAGTTAAAGAAGGAAGTCTGATTTTGATCACAGTTAACGCTTATATACAACCTAACATCTCAAGTGCATTTAAGAAATTTTATCACTACACAAGCAGAAAGGCCCAGCTTATAAAATCAACTGTAGATTTTTTATTAGATAGTGAAGGATTCAAAATGAATGCTTCTTTTTTAGAGCACAACTGAACCATGATACTTGACTTTTGCATTTTAAACTTTAAGTGAAATATGATTTCATAAAAGCAACAGTAGATTCTCTACAGTGCAATTACTGACTGAAGCTTTCTCCCAGTACACTGCGAGGGTGTGTCCCCCACAATCGATTTGATGAAAAAAATAAGCGGTTTCACTGATTATTTGGGGGGGGGGTAAGGGTTAATGGGCTTTTACATTAGTTATGGGATTATAACGTAGTAATCATAAGTATTGGAGATTTTGTAAATTGGATTTCTTAGAGGGACGGTTCATCAAGAACTTGTTTACGTTGGACTTGAGCACAATTAAAAATTGTAGTCAGCTGGAAAGCAGGCAAACGGAAGAGAGTTCTACAGGCATGCTGTTCTAAGAAAGAACCTTTGTTCATGGAATCTACGATTAGGTTTAGGTACAGATAAAGAGTGTGGGAAATTATTGATAGTGGTTTTGGCTAGACGAGTGTTTTTCATGAAAGTTTGGCGAGGGGGGGGGATGCATAGATTGCAGTTCAACAGGTGGAACATTTGTTGATCCGCATTAAATCCCGCATACAGTCGGGTATCCCTGTTGGAATATAAATGGAACAAGAAAATATTATTAAAAAATAGTGTAGATGCGATCAGCTTATGTGCAACCGAAAGTGTTCAATGCCCCTCGCAGAGCAGTTTATTAAAGACGTACAAATCAATGTGAACACAAAAAATTTTTGACTGGCATTACATACTTTTTTTTAATGATTTTATAAAATTCTACAAAAAAAAAATCAAGCTAGTTTTAACTGGTTCTAATTACTCTGATAAAATGAATACAAAATTTGTGCTGACATGCGATGTTATAAACGGAAAATTTCACTGTGTTGGGAATGTTCCAGGGCAAGTGGTGCAGCTGTTGCTTCACGTGGGTATGTGTAGCTTTTTCTGTGCCACGTGTGTTAAACGACCTTGCCAACTGTGAGTGATGCTTGCTCGGCCCACATAGGTTGGCACTGTTTTGTTATCAGTTGTCATAGCAACAACTGTATTTCTCTGTGTGTCGGTGTCAATTATAAGATATTGTTAAAAATGTCAGGATAGAATCAAAGTATTGTCCCCTAGAGTAAATGTGGTATTGTGGTAACTGCAATGATTCTAGCTGAGAGTAAAATAGACAAATAGTACGACCTCTATTTTTCCAGCACTTCTGGTGGCCTTGTGCTTTATTTAAAAAAATGTTTGTATAATAAATAATGAATTTCAATTGCAGTATCTGTTTTTTAAATAAAAACTTCATAGTGACTGAAATTTGAGGAATATTTATTGTTTTTGTGAAATTTATCAAATCTCCTTCTTCTCCCCCCCCCCTGCCTTGCACAACTAAATAAACTTGAATTACGTTTTGTAATTGTCTCACTCACAAGAATTTTTAATGCCATTTCCCTGAATGTTATGGTTCTGCATGGTTATAATTTAAAAAATTTTCTTTTCCTCTTCTTTTTAACTTTTCTTTTTTCCTCTTCTTTTTAACTTTTCTTTTTTCCTTTCTTTCTAACTTTTCTTTTTCCTTTCTTTTCTTTTTCCTTTCTTTTCTTTTTCCTTTCTTTTCTTTTTCCTTTCTTTTCTTTTTCCTTTCTTTTCTTTTTCCTTTCTTTTCTTTTTCCTTTCTTTTCCTTTTCCTTTCTTTTCCTTTATTTTCCCTTTTTCTTTATTTTCCCTTTTTCTTTATTTTCCCTTTTTCTTTATTTTCCCTTTTTCTTTATTTTCCCTTTTTCTTTATTTTCCCTTTTTCTTTATTTTCCCTTTTTCTTTATTTTCCCTTTTTCTTTATTTTCCCTTTCCTTTCTTTTCCCTTTCCTTTCTTTTCCCTTTCCTTTCTTTTCCCTTTCCTTTCTTTTCCCTTTCCTTTCTTTTCTTTTCCTTTCCCTTTCCTTTCTTTTCTTTTTCCTTTCTTTTCTTTTTCCTTTCTTTTCTTTTTCCTTTCTTTTCTTTTCCCTTTCTTTTCTTTTCCCTTTAATCTCTGTTGTTTCCCCTTTATTCTTTTACCTTTTCTTTTTCTCCTCTTTATTTCTTTGCTTTATTTTGACCTAGTTTATTTTCTCAGCAATTACCTCACAACCTACTGACATATATCATATACAAATGCATAGTACAAACGCCCTCATCTTGCAGAAATAGAAACACATGATATTCAATTTTCTTATCGGTACTTTTTATATCATACATACACAGACACACGAAAAATTTTTTAGTCGTTCAATTTTAGCCTACTTTATAACATACATTTATTTATCAGATTGGTACTTATGCACTTGTGTTACCGTGCTGAAATAATGTTATTTTGAAAGCCATTCTTAACATGGTGAGAGGGGTGTTTTGTAACTATTCTGTACTTCCACCTAACAATGTATCAAGGAAAATATATCGTGCAACTTGAATTTAACTTTAAAATAAAGACATTTTCGACTGAAGCAATTTTTGATTTTGTTTTCAGAGTTACTCTCCACATAATAAACAAACTTGTTGCTAACTTTCTCTTCGTAGGGAGGCAACTAAAAACGAACTTGTTCAGATGAAAAAGATTTAGTTTAATAATGTCTTTAGTAAACTTATTATTAACGTCGATTTTTTTTTTTTTAATTTTCTTTTCACATTACCATAAAGAATGTTCTGAAAATACTCTGAAAATTTTCATATATCAAAAATGAAACTAATCTTTAATAGATTATTTTCTCTCTGTAAAATATTTTCTCATTCGGCAAATATGTTGACAGAACAAGAGAATTTTCCATCCGTGGATTAAATAAAAGGTTTCGATCGAAATTTTGTACAGATTCCAAGGTTTTACAAGATACACCTCAAGAAGATCGGATGTTACATCGACCGAAACATTGTGCAAATGACACTCCAAACGAGAATAGTCCAAATAATAAAAGGCCAAAAGCCATCTTCTATAATATAAAAATCACTTGTCTGTTTAAAAGTATGTTTGTATATCTGCCTAAAACTTTCGACTGAGGCAACGGATTTTCACGAGATTGATATTATTTTGAGGGTCGACCCTTCGGACGACAAATATCGAAAAATTGTCCAAAAACATTAATTCCTTCACCTTCAACTAGGCACTTTTCTACAGGGAGGGGTCGCTTTTTCGCCGATATTTTCAAGTCATCCCCTCTTTTTCGATTATCTAACCTTAATTTAAACCTATATCACTTTCGGTTTAGCAAGGGACGCAACAGCAAACACGTCACGTTTTTTTTCTTTCTTTTTCGCGTTCTTTTCCTCGTTTGTGGTACGGTTTGAGATGCCTGCCTACTACCACTTATTTTTTTTTAAATTTCTTTAGTTTTTGTTTTTTTTGTGCTCAGCACACACCTTCAAACACCCGAGCAACGCCGGGCAGCCAGGCTAGTTTTAGGATAAGGGCTAGTAAGACTAGTTGGACAGCTGAATAATAAATACAATGAAAAAACTGAAAAATTCCTCTTCGTGTCGATCGCGATGAAGCTAAATCCTCAAACAGTATTTTATTTTTTCCTTTTAAAAGAAACACACATGCATAGACCCAACACGTTGTAGGCTCAATCGCAAGAGAGACACAGAATAGGAAAGAACTTCAACTCGCTTCTTTTTTTGTGTGTTATAAGGACATGTATTTCCAGGTACTTTGCCCTATAAAACGTGACTGTGCTCCATCTCTTTGAATTCTGTTCTTCTCTGGGGTGATCGCCTTCTTTAACGTGCTCTCCTTTTTATCGTTTTTTTTTTTTTTTTTTTATTTTTTTTTACCATTTTGCACACAGCTCGGTATTTGCATTCGTGCTCTTTTACAAATGTTTGTCATTTTCGATATCATTTGCAACTTACGCTGATGACACCTTTGCAAGCGCCAATCTTAACTTTTGGCTGATCCTTTGAATTAAATATTTCCCCAAAACTTTCTCCTTAGGAGAAAGCCAGAGTGAATGTTGCAGCGGGTACCAAGATGTTGGCTGAAGTGTATCGCGTCCTATGGCACCATCATTCGATGGTGGTGCTTGTGGACGAGAAAAGTGGGGTAGAGTGTTTTTTGTTTTGTTTTGTTTTTGTTTTTCTGCCTAAATTTAGTAACGTAGACTCACGCATACACCCACCGAATTGTATAACTAAGTACATATGTTGGGTTTAATTGCCTGAACAATCTAAACTCTGTTTGTGTCTCCAGGGTAAAACCAACTTTTTAAGTCAAAGATTGATTACTCTTTCAGCTTGAAGGGAAGTTTTTTCCCCTCCCTTTTCTAACTCTGTAAATGTATGTTCTAAAGAAATGAGTAGCGAATAAACGAAAAGAAAAAAAAAAGTGATAGGTACGTAAAAGTTTGTCAGCACTGGATTTTATTGACTTTGTAAGTTGTCCGGCTCTCCAAGGTCACGTGGTCCAGCCGGCTGACAGAATGATGAACGTGCTTTTTTTTTTTTTTTTTTTTTTTTTTTTTCCCCTCCCCATTATTGGAAATCAAATTTGAATATTAAATTATCAAGTCATGAAGTACTTGCTGATTTTGTCAACGCATTATCGCTCTGCAAGCTTATCTATATAAATAAAATAGATGCGTGTGTGTCTGTGTGAAAATATTACCTTCGTTGGTTAAATAAAGCCTTTCGTTCTAGAGATTTCCGAATTTGATAAGACTCTCCTGAAATGTTGGAATAATAATATCTAAGATGAGAAAATTAGTCCAAATAATGCTTATTATCAATCCTCATCTAAAAACAAATGCGAAACCTCTTTATGCCACTTCTATACAAACAAAACAGCATATATATATATATATATATATATATATATATATACTAGCATTTCAGCCCGGCGTTGCCCGGGTGTTTGGAAGTGTATGTTGAGCAAAAAAAAGGTCAATTTTTTTAACTTTGGCCCCTATTATGACTCCTTAACATTTGTTTTGGGCTCAAGTAAGATTATTAAGTTAGATCCAGGTCCAAGGAACCTATATCTTAAATTTCAAGTGCTTAGACCCAAAATAGGCGGAGGAGTTTGGTAGAGTTCTCACAGGTCAAATCGTTGAACTTTGACCGCTTAAAAGCCAAATTTCTGGCCAAAAACGGATTAAAAAGATTTCCCCAAATCTCAGTACCCTGTATATCAAATTTCGAGTCTATAGACCGAAAATTGACAGTTATTGCGTAGGAAAATGTACACAGACACGTTCACTTTATAAATAAATTATTTAATTGGAATTCATTGTTGAGATGAGTATTATTTTTATTAATTTATTTATTGCGGACTGTTATCCTCATCTTTATTGGTTGTTGTTTAACAACGTTTTGGCCAACTTTTCGGGGTCTATGGCACATTGGATAGACGTTAAATCTCTACAATTCCAGGTGAGAATTGTCTGCAGATAGCGGTTTCAATCCTACTCAAAGCCGGCCAGAGGCTTATTTTGCCAAAACGTGATGAGACAACAACTATGGATGGCAATAATTGCTGAAAATGAAGTCAGGAGATTCGGAGTTCCTATCCCATCGTGGTTATCACCTAACAAAGGCCAGAGGAATAGTTGACGGAGACGTCGTGAAACAACAACTAAGAAGGCTGAGGATAATAGTCCGCAATAAATAAATTAATAAAAACAGTAGATGTATGCACCTATGTGTGCGTGTCTGTGTGAAAATATTTAACTGCTAAACTCTCAAACTATTGATCACATAACACTGAAATTAACAGGAAATAGGCATCATACACCAAGGATGGTTTATAAGGAGTAAAATCTTTGTTTGGATGGATAATCAATGCATACAGAAATATGCTGGAAAATTGAAAAGCAAAACATTCATTTAAACTTGCCGACACATTTCTATTACGTGATCATGCTCCTTCTCTTCTAGGTCCTCTCAAACGTCTCTAATGTGATCGGCTTTTCTAAATTAGATTTTAGAATTCAATTGGTTTAAACTTCAAAATCCAGAAATATTTTTTTTAATAATTAAAATTGAGATATTGTAACAGCTCCTACAGTAAAATTGAAAGTGTGTGTGTGTGTGTGTGTGTATATCGCTTTGAAAATAATATACAAAAAAACCCTAGGGGCCCCTTTCACCAATAAACTCATCAGGAGTTAATCGTTGATGTATCACAAGATACAAAAGAACAAATTAAATTAATTTAGTCCTGCATAAATTTCGAAACCATTGTTAAAATCGAATAAACCGGACAAAGGTGCTGGTGTCATCCTGAATCCTGTAGATTATGTCCAGAAAATGTTAATTATTTTGAATGACGTAGATAAGTTTGTTCGCATTAGCCCTGCTGAAACATGCGACAACACTTATAAGAATGTAATTAAGAACCGGAAGCACCTTTTATACTTTTATAAAAAAATATACTTTTCCTAAGAGATCTATAATAAAATAAGTATTTCTGGTTCATTAAGACCTAGACTTTATGACCTTCCTAAAATAGGTTGTCTGATCTGCCCGACACACCCTAATCCGGGGGGGGGGGGGGCTATTGACGATTATAGAACCAGTTCATGCTCTATACAGTATATATTGTATTACCATTTCATTCAGGTTGGCTTAATATTTACACAAGTTGCAACCTAGTTCTGCAAACAACTTCATGTGTTCAATTGACGTTTCCAGCCTATTTACCAATGTCCCACTACAGAAGACCATTGGTATTTTGTGCCAACTCACTTTATAATAGCAATGTAACTCCCTCACTTTTCACTAAGAATATATCTGTTCTGTTGAAAGTGATTGGAATTCAGCTTTGATAACGTTATATACAGTCAGATCGACAGGGTTCAGATGGGTAGCCCCCTACATGTATTAGCGGATATTTTTGTAGGATTACATGAGTTGACACTGTTTAGTAATATATTGAAGCCCACAATATAGTTTAGATACGTCGATGACACTTTTGCAGCCTTTGCTTCTGAGAGCGAAGCAAAACATTTTCTCCGATAATCTTAATTCTCTCCACACAGCATTATCATTCACTGTGGAGAAAGAGGATGAAGGTTGCTTACCTTTTGTAGATGTTTTGGTAGAACGTAGTAAGAATTCTTTTCTTACTACAATTTATCGCAAATAGACATACCGGCTTTTATATGGATTAGCGTTCATCTGTGTCTACCTCTAGAAAAATGGGGCTTATTAAGACATTAGTATATCGAGCCATAAGAATTTTTTCTTCCAACAATCTTGAACATGAATTGAATATTGTCAAAGACATTTACATTCATAATGGTTATCCAGAGAATTGGATAAATTATTAATAATCAAGTCGAAAAATACAATTTTCGTATAGCCCTGGGTCTGTCCAAGTGTCCTGTTTATTTAAAACTATCTTGGATCGGAGTTGCTGGGCAGTGTTTGGGCAAACGTATTATTAAGTCCGTTAGAAATTGTTTCTCGTCTGTCGTACTACATTTGGTTTTTGGTGTAAGATCTGTATTATTCCCCCAAGTCACTAAAGACGGTTTGCTGCACATCACGCGAAGTAATGTTATTTATGAATGTAATTGCCAGTGTGCTGCTGGCCATGTGGGTCGAATCTCTCTGAATTTGCATACACGCATCAATCAATATATACCGGAAGAAATTAGACTAGGCAAGCCATGTCGTTGTTGTCCCTCTTCTGCTTTGGAATCTGCCATTGGCTGACATCTAATTGGAAATCCAGCTTGTACCAATGCCTATAAAATAGATTGTTTCAGAATATTGCATTGGGCTGACTCTAAAAATCATTTAAAGATTTTGGAGTCAGTCTCAATTAGTATAGTTATTATTTCATGCCAACCGTCGCTTTGCTGACGGAAAGAATTTGTCAAATCATTAGACTTGCTTGGAAATATATTTTAATCATTCTTATACCCTCCATCTCAATTGCACATATATTTTATATTGTTGTATATATATTTTATATTGTTGTATATATATTTTATATTGTTGTATATATATTTTATATTGTTGTATATATATATTTCACATGAATTCCTATTCGTCCTCTTCTTTTTTTTTACTCGTATATCTCTGAGTATTTGCTCTTACGTGACAATTTGATTTGTGTTTCGTATCTTTGGATACACCAATGATATACCTGATGCGTTTGTTGGCGAAATGGGGCCATGGTGTTTGTTCGTATATTTTCAAAGTGCTGTATAGTTTTTGTACCGAGAAAATGTTAGATATATTTCCCCAAAACCCCTGGTCTTGATAGAGAGGAGACTAAAACTTGTTGCTATGGTTTCAGATGATCTGAAATAACAGCAAGGGGAGACTTGATTCCAAATATTTCTCACATGTGGTATCTCTCCTCTTTTGGAAATAGGGTACAATTATGAATATCTCCAGTATCAAATAATCCTTATACACCGTGAAATTTATTTTATGTATGAAAACCAAAAAGGGGAGATATAACATGAGAAATATTTGGAATCAAGTCTCCCCTTGCTGTTATTTCAGATCATTTGAAACTATAGGAGAAAGTTTTGGTCTCCCCTCCATCAAAGTCAGATTGAATATTTAAATGCTTATATCTTTGGATCTATGGGACGAAACTACATGAAAATCTGCAGGCTTTTTGAAGATTATAATACTATTCTATGGTTAAAATTTTATAACAATTAGTGAAAAAGCACCTATATTTTCAAATCAATAAAATATACAAACCTTCGCCTACATTTGCGCGTGTGTGTGTGTATATATATATATATATATATATATAGTGTCCTGCAGGCCAGCTTCAGTTTTGTAGCTTCGGTTGTTTCCCCTGTGGCCTTGCCAGGCCAGTAATACATGAATACTATGAAAAACTTTTCGTGTCTTTTTTCTTTTCCGCAGAACATAAATTTATCTCTGGTGAATTGCTTGAATGGCCATCATTCAACGAAACACGTGTAATGAAATTTAATGATTTACATGGTTGATACACTGAACATGCTAATGTTTTCGTTAAAATCAGAAGTCCTGATCAGGCGACTTAATAATAAGGTTGCTTTCCACAGGTTTTAACCGACCTTTTGTGGGAATCATTAGCATGTCCAGTGTCGTGACAATGTAAATTTGTTTTTATTAATAAAAATATATCTCGCTTTTCTTTTAAATAACCTCGGTAAATTCATTAGTTATCACTACGTCTATGACAACAGAATATTCTTATTGTTTTGACTCTCGAGTATATATCCGACTCAGTTAGACCCAGTTAATCAATCTAGAACCACATCAGCACATCACTCTATATAAAAGCATATAAGATATACACGAATACACACTCGAGAGTCAAAAACAATGAAAAGAATATGCTGTTGTCCTAACCCTAGTTATTACTCTTGAATACCTTTTAACTTGGTGTGTGCACCACACTGCACCACACCGGCAACAATTTTTTGTGAAGAGAGGGTTGGATTTGAGATTTTTCAATAGTTGATATATAATACATATTTGTTTGGTTTCGAAATATTTTCTTTCAAATTCAGCATCCCGTAGAAACAAACAAAAAAAAAAATATGAAACCATTTCTAAGAACGCATTTACCGAAAAAAAAAAAAAAAAGCCTGTAATTGAAACTGTTGTTGTGGTGGTCGTCGTTATGTAAAGGCGTCCATGTGTTATGTCGTCAGTTCCTCTCCCTCTCTCCGCGCACGTGGCCGCGATGCATTCGACAGAAGATACTGCCCCCCACCACCACCACCACCAATCTTGAAAGCGAAAACATACGGATGATGGGAGGAGAGAGTGCGAGTTCTGCGAGACAAAATGTTTACACCCACCCACACAAATCTGAGAGAGGAGCTACTGACTGACTGACTTAATCCGCCCAACCCTTTTTGTCTCCTACCCATGGCCACTAAATAGGCGAGAGGCAAAACAACGCATCATCCACGTGGGTTTAAAAAAAAAAAAAAAGCCTTGGCCCACTCGTACACACTTGAGTGTAACGGTTTCTTATTCCTCATCGCTAGCTTCGCATCTCGTGGTGACACGACTGTGAATTATTTATTACTAGCCTAGGTACCTGGCGTTGCTTGGGTGTTTGAAGGTGTGTGTTGAGCAAAATAAATAAATAAATAATAAAAAATAATGATAAAAGTAGTAGTAGGAGGAAGGCAGGCAGGCAGGCTCGAACCTGTACCGCAAAGGAGGAAAAGAACGTGAAAAAAAAACGTTACGTCTTTGCCCTTGTGTCCATCGCCAAACCGGAAGTGGCGAAGGTTTAAATTAAGGCTAGGCAATTGAAAAGAGGGGATAACTTCCGAGAATATCGGCGAAAAAAGCGACCCCTCCTTGTAGAAAAGTACCCAGTTGAAGGTAAAGGAATTAATGTTTTTAGCCAATTTTTCGATATTTTTCCTCCGAAGGGTCGAGCTTCGAAAACGATACCGATCTCGTGAAAATCCATCGCCTCTGTCGAAAGTTTTAGGCAGACATACTAACATTTAAACAAACAGATGAGATTTTAAAAAAATCTTATATAAAAGAAATAACGTTTAAATCCGAAACTAAATCAACCAGAATGCACTTCGATTTCATCGTAAACAAATCGGCCATTTTAATCCCTTGATAATAAGTTAAAAAAAAAAATGAAATTCCTACCACGATCTATGAAAGGAATGGGTATCTTTTAAACTAACGCATTTCAGATGAAATCATTATTGTGAACTTACGTGTTATGTCGAAATTAGTACCAGTTCCAAAATGGACGAAAAATAATCCAGTACAGAAAATAATTACAGGTAAAAATAAAATTTAACGAATTAAGTTTTGCCATATGTTTAGAAGAGTTGTGCGACCAATTCTGTTTGACAAACAAAGGAGATAACTCTTGACATAAAGTTTGCCATTTCTAAACAAGTCTCTGGACGTAACTGTAGGTTTGGCGCTTCTATACTATCAGAACGAAATTTCGGAAATCGTAAAACTTAATTCCACATGAAAGCAATAGTATCTACGTATTCCTTGTATTTTTAAGATGATTATATCCAAAAATTACGAAAAGCGATAAGATAGAAAAATTACTTATTAAAGAAAATAGAAGTTGAAGAAAACGATCGTAGTTGCTTATGTAAGACACGGGAGAGTTCAAAAAGGAGGTAATTTTCCGTTTCGTTTTAAACAAGATGGCCGCAATTTTTCGCCTGACACAATTTAAGCTTTTTTTTAATATATATATATATATATATATATATAGATTAATATTCAGGTAATTTCGATGCATAATTTGGTAGCTAACATTGTGATTTATTAGAATTGACAACAAAAATCAGTAGAAACCATTTCTTTTTTATCTAAAATCTATTTATCGACTACAAAATTTCGTTCTGATAGTGTACAAGTGCCATAGTTTATTTATTTTCTTTTTCTTTTTTTTTTTTAATACTTTTTCGTAATTTTTTTAATTTTTACTAATTTGTAAATGGCCCGTAAGTACGTTAATGTTTTCACATGAAATGCGTTGCTTTCAGCAGTCTTATAGTGTGCGGCATAATCACGTTAACACACCGGTTCCCGCTATCTCATCGAAGTTAAACAACGTTGAACCTGGTCAGTACTAAATGGGTGACTATTTGAGACTTCCAGGTACTGTGTGCTCTCTGCTTATCTCGGCTTTGTTTCCAGTCGTCTTGCACTTCTTTGTGCCACTGGACTCAAACAGTGCTGATTCAGGAGAGGTGTGGTTAAGGATTGCGCAACTCTTGTCTCAAAATTATTCGCGCAGACTGAACAGAGGCATCGAATACAACATTCGGACCTTTGTGAGTAAAAAAAAAAAAAAAAAAAAAAAAAAAAGATAATACGCAAACCTTTGGTAAAAAAATCTTACCCACCCTCTCTAATCTTGACTTACCAATAAATTTATATTTTTTAATTAAAAAACAATTTTTGAAGATTTATTTATTTTTTATTTATTTTTTTTTTTAAACTCACAATACTAGAAAAATAAATCTTCAAAAATTGTTTTTTAATTAAAAAATATATAAATTTATTGGTAAGTCAAGATTAGAGACGATGAGTAAGATTTTTTTCAAAAAGGTTTTCAACTTTAACTAAATTAGAACTAGTTTTGGGATTTTCCTTTTCTTCAAGACAAATGTTAGTTTGCTTTTTATTTATTTCTAGTGACTTTTTTCTGTCAGAGTCGTTTTGTAATTAAAAAAAACAAAAAAAAAACTAGAAAAATGAAAAGCAACAATTTCCAGACAATACAACAATGTAAATATACTCGTTAAAAAATCTATTGTAAATCCTTGCTGTATTAGAATTACTTGTCACCGTATTTTACCAGTTTATTCGGCCCTCTATTTGGTTTCATAATCACGGTTTTGATATTTAAAAATAAAAATAAAAATAGTCTCACTAATGACCCATATCGTTGTATTTGTATTCAGATTAGTGTTGGAAAATGATAGATCGAGAAGGAGGGCTATCTGTACAGGGCATGATCTTGAAGGTCATGGTATTTCCATAGGTTTTGTATGGTTTCGCCGTTCGTTTTAAAATTAAGATTTTCTGTGTTATCCGTATTATTATTATTTTTTTTTATTTATTTAAAAAAAAAAAAAAAAAAAAGTATTTCTTGCATAGTTTTGTGTGAGAGCCAATTCACCTCCGTCTTTCCCTGTCCTTCATGACTTTGAATTTTAAAAACAGAAGCGATCGCTTGATTTATAAAGGGTTTCATTTTTAATATGTTTTTGTGATTCTATAATATAATAATGAACAAATATTGAATTTCTAATAAAACAAATGATACTTAAGTAATTGCCATGTGGCAAATAGTAACATATCCAAAAATTGCAAAAAAAAGGTAGAAAAATAATTATTCATGAAAAAAAAAAAACGTTAGTAAAATGTATTGATTTGGATTCAAAATCTACTGATTAGAATTGAAGAGTTAACAGGGGAAGTAATTAAGAAAAAACTTATAACTAATAGCTATCACCAGGCGCATTAGAATTTAATCTTATACCGATCTGTAGGCTTTTCAAGAGTGGTAACTGATTGACGTCAATAAACTGGCACTAGAAATCCAAACAATCATTTTTTTTCTAATGTACCAAAATTTAATTTTGAAAAAAAAAAAAAAAATCCATTAAAAGAACACAGGTTAGTAAAAAATTGAATTTTAATGTCTTTGGTAAAAGTTATTTGGCATATTTTTTTCTTGATTTCTCAACTGTTACCCCTCCTTTCTCTCTCTTTAAAAAATAAGGATGTACTTCAAACATTTATACACCCACCCTCTTAAAGTATCTAAAGAGTGAAAAGGGGGGGGGTAGAGCTACAATTTTACCAATATGTCTATAAGATATCCAAAATTAAATAATTTGAGAGAGGAGAAACGCATATTCTTATACTGTATTACTTATATTTAGGAATCCTCGTGTCCTGCGATGCATGAGGCAGTTAAAGTATACCCTTGTTTTCAGTCTGAAGCCACACCCATAGTGTCCCTCCAGCTTGACCCTCATTATGATCAAATCTCTCTTGATTGTTATATTTTTTATTTTCATTTTTTTTTCCATAAGTCCACTGGAGCACTTGCTTAGCAAATCTCTCTTAGGCCGATCTTAGAACATGGCTCAGCCAGCCTAGACCTCTTTAATCTGCATTAACGATGGGATATTTTTCTAATGGAAATCACTCCAGACAAGTCATGAAGCCACTTGATAAAAGATCTGAAAAAAAAGATACTTCAAGGTTAAAAACTAGCTGACTATAAGTGCAATATGGATAGATTCCAACTCGGAAAACAGCAATTCTTCCCCCTTTGTCAGAAACATCGCTCCTAGAACATGAGGATTAAAGCTAAAACTAAGGGGAGCAAAATTTAAGGCATATACATTTTGTCGGTCTGGTATGTTTATTTTAAAGAAATGTGGTTGACCAAAAATGCTATTTAAAATTTAAGTGTGACGGACTGACAGACAATGCCTTTTGTTTTAGATCCGTCAACATCTAGAATGCAGTATAAAAGGTAACGGACAGACGGACAAAGCCTCCTTATAAAGATTTGTGGACATATCTAAAAAGAAGTTATTTTACTTTTTGTATTTTTCAGAGTAAAATGTTTTCATTAATAATTTCTCGTTTTTTATTTTTGTCTTTCAGATGCAAACTATTTAGCATGGCTGCAAACCAAAGGGATTTAGTCGAGCGTCTTCTCCGTGAGTCGATTCTGACTCTTTGCCGGGAAACCATTTCCTATGATAATTTCCTAGAAGTCGACGGAATTGTTTGTATAACAGCTGAAAACGATCCCCAACAAATTGTGATCAAAGTTCACGAGCAAATTCAAAGAAAGAGCGACGATTATGACAACACCATTGTCAAGTATGAAAATTCTTCCAAATCCTTCAATGGCGGTAACATGTGTTATGAGCCTTCCCCTACTTTGGCCTTGCCACCGCCACCACAGACTTTGCCATTGTCCCTCACTCAATCTTCCGGTTTTTCTTCTAAGGATTGTGCTGACCGCATCAATGGTAACAGCAACCTCTCACATCGATCTGACCACCAAATCAACATGAATGGTCACTCCAGTCTTCCAGAGTCAGAGAACTTGACACAAGAGCCAGAGAATTGTTCCATGCGTTCGAATCTTTCCTTAGCGATTTCTGAGAGTTCGAAACATAGTGCCAGTCTTCATAATTCTTCCTATGAGTCTATGGAAAAACACTCTTTCAATCGGACTCTGGATTCCACGCCTCTCTCTACCAAAATGTGTCTGCCTTCCCCTTCCGATTATTCTAACAGCCTTTTGGTGCCTTCCTCTCTTTCTACGGTCAAGCCGTACACTGCCATTCAATGCAAACGTTGCGAGATTGTTTTCCCCGATGCAGGTGCGTTCGAGAAGCACAACCTCACCGAGCATTCTGTCTTCACCTGCAACATCTGTTACCGGACGTTTACCGCCCGTAATAACCTGAAAAGGCACATTCGCCTACATACGGGTTATAAGCCTTACACCTGCCACATCTGCTCAAACAGCTTCACCCGCAAGGATGACCTCAAGTTCCATCTGCTGAAGCACAACTACGACAAGCCTTACCGATGCAATCAGTGCAACAAGGGATACATGGACCGGTCCTGCTTGTCGAACCATATGCGCAATGAGCACAATTGCAAACTGATGCACGTGTGCCCACAATGTGGAGAAGGTTTTAACAATACGCCTGTCTTCATGGAGCACAAGAAGTCTCACCCAGAATTAAAGGAGTTCCAATGTACCCTGTGCAATTTCACGGGCATAAATTCTTTGATGTACCAGAAGCACATGTTGACACATGGCCACAAGAAGACATATGCTTGTGAGCCGTGCAGCATGCAATTTGACGACCCCTTCACATACACGGTCCACTTGAAGCGCCATCGAATCGAATCCACATTCAGTTCTTATGTGTGCTGTTTCTGCGAGAACAAGTTGCCGACGTACAAGCAATTTATCCGTCATGAACATTCGCATGCTCAGAGCAAGACTCATGCTTGTCGCCTCTGCAATAAGCAGTTTCGTTATCCTTCTAATCTCCGTGAACACATGATGGTGCACGAGTCCACTATCGAAACAGATCTCTCCAAGCAGTATTGGTGCACTGAGTGCAATCAGGGCTTCGGAACGGAGGATTGCCTGCGATGCCACATCTTTGAAGTTCACGAAGTTAACGTGAAGAAGGATAATGATACAAAGCCAGAATACGGTGATTCGCCGCCCATTGATGACCTGGATTCGTCCGATGATGACCCCTACATGGGAAATCTCTCCGAGCAAGAAAGGCATCAGTCTTCAGATAAAATCGTGTCCCCGGAAGAGGTTGAAATGACTGATGACACCCGATTTGATGATCGGATTTCCGTTCTAGAAAACGATTCTGCATTAGTTATTAATGAAGGAGACGAGAGGGACCTTCGCATAACTTCCAAGAAACCATTCAGATCACCGATATCGAATGGTGACATAAATATCAAGCAGGAATATCCGGACGATTTTGAAGACAGTACTGGTAGCAGTGTTACTTCGGATGTCCTCGCAATGAGTGAATCTATAAGGAACTCTAATTTTAAGGATCCATCGTCGCCGATATCAGAAACGAAGGTAACAAAGAAAGGTACAGGCACAAAGCCAGCCTGCTTTGAGCGGGTGGTCACACCAGAGATACCGTTTCGAAAAAATTGCCCTTTCACCTGCAAAGAGTGTGGTGAAGTGTACCAGGACTTTGATAGCTTTGAGTCTCATAGTACAATTGTCCATCGACGGTATGTCTGCGAGTACTGTGGTAAGATCTTTACATCGAAACCGAATCGTGAGCGTCATGTTCGCTACCATACTGGAGAGAGACCCTACAAATGTGATTTGTGTAATCAATCTTTCTTCCGCGGGGACGACCTCAAATACCACCGCACTACACGACACTCAGACATCCGCCCCTTCAAATGTAAAGAATGTGGCCTATATTTCTCCTGGCCAAAAGACTTAAATAGACATTTGAAGACCCATACACAAAGTGAGCTTTCAAATTCTTTGTAAATTATGTGAATTTACATTTTTTTAAAAAATCTTTTTTTTTTTTCAATTTATAAAAAAATAAGTTATAAAAAATTTTTTTAAATTAAAACAAATAACGGCCCTAATTGGGATTTCAGAGGTTCCTGTGTGTAAGTTCATCTTCCTTTTTTGAACCGGAATCCAAGATAAATGGTTATTCCAGTATATGAAGAAAAAAACTTGTATTTTAGAATAATGTTGTGTAAGGCCAGAGTGATGTCCCTTCATGGTTTTTCTTTGGTGCTTTCTTTTTTCCGTGAAAGTCGTCTCGTTTCTAAGTCCAACGAACAAAAGGACCCCAGATTTATATTGTGAGCACTTTCGATCTCTTTAGATCATCATCGGGAGAGAGGAAAATTATGAGGGACTCAATTTAACATCTTTAACGACACTTGTCTCAAAAATCACGTCAAAAAATATATATATACATATATATATAAATTGTCAGCACATTTCTTTTAGACAGGCGTTATATATGATGTATTCAAAACAATTACTAGGTAATAATGTTTGTATTTATCTGATCTTATGAGCATGCTACTTAAATAGTTATTAGTGAAACTAGTACATATGTGTGTATTTGGTTGACTTAGAACAGCATATAAAGATCTATTCAGATTTATTTTTGAGCAGACCTTTCATTTGAAACTTCATCAAACAGCTAGAAGCCAAACAACTTCTGTATAAAATGACCTGTGAAATTTAACCCTTTCATTGACACTGTTGGCATCTCTTTTTTCTTCCCTCCTCTCCTTCTTTCTCCTCCTCTGGTTCCCTTCCTTCTGGTTCCCTCCCCTCCTCCTTTTCCCTCCACTCCTTTCCTTTCTTCCTCTCCTCTTTCCTCCCTTTCTTTCCTTCCCTTCTTTTCTCTCCTTTCCTCCTTTTTTCCTCCCTCTGTCCTTTCTCCTCCTCTCCCGTCCTCGCTTATGCTGTCTGTATGTGTGTCTCTTTCCTCCACCCCTCTGTCTTTCCTTCTCCCTTCTCTATTGTATTTCAAGAATAAGAGGTACTTTCAACCAAACATGCTCTTCAATTTCTGGTAAGCTTATAAAAAATCTGCTTTTACCCTTTTTTGTAATGAAGAATTTAAAAATACTATATTTAATCCTTGGCTTGGTTAAGAACAAAAAACTGCACCATTGATTCTATTATCATGCTTAGAATATCATATTGAAGAAGTTAGGCTTACTTTTGTATATTTAAACATGATTGTTAAAGTAGGCAATGTAGTGACATGTGTTACATATTTTAAAACTTGTCTATCATTAAATATTTAGTCCTTTTTTTTATTTGATACTAAAACAAAGTGTATGTTACTTTCATTACTCTTCATTTTGGTATTTCGAAATGTACAATTATTTTTAATTGTATGCCATTTAAATAAGTTTATTTTCTCAAAATAATCACGGCAAATGAAGAGGTGGGAGTAGTGTCTGTCTGAAAAATTAATTTGCCTTATGTTTCTCATTTTTTTTTTTTTTTTTTTTTTTTCAATATTGTGTGTCATCTATTCAACCTGCCACTACTGAATTAAACTCTCATGGAAGATTGCATCTCCATTCAAGTAAAACTAAAGAATATTACATGGTTTATACTCCACTAAGCTTTTATAGAAGTTTTGTATTATTTTCTATATATATATTTATATAGATATATATACCATGGACCTCCAACATCCGAGTTACGACAAATTCGAGATACAAGATGGCTTCAGGCAAAATATCCTCCCCTTACATACAAGCGAAAATCCAATTTACGAGTTTCCAGATGCAACCGCTAGGTGGTTGAGCATGTCATGTTTTAGTACGATCCTTAATTGTGCCATTTTAATTTGAGATACGTGCTTCATCTGGAAACGAATTAATCTCGTATGTCGGGGGCCCACTGTATGTCATTTTCTTTTGGACATCATGGCTTTCTTCCTACAAAATCAATATAAGATTCTTGTTCATCAAGTCTGCTGCTGGATTCTTGTCTAGAATTTCCCCTACATTAAAA
The DNA here is from genome assembly GCF_053919585.1 of Euprymna scolopes. Classification (NCBI taxonomy): domain Eukaryota; kingdom Metazoa; phylum Mollusca; class Cephalopoda; order Sepiida; family Sepiolidae; genus Euprymna; species Euprymna scolopes. The sequence continues at coordinate 93,886,264 of NC_136484.1, forward strand.
CACAAAAAGAAAAAACTGTATATAAAATCATGTAAATTGGTCCAGTAGTTTTATTTTTAAATAAGAAAATCATATTTTATGAGTATGGTAGGAGAGACTGTCTTGCTCGCCATTTTGAACAAAATCTCAAAGATGAGAGATAACGCAACAATAATTCAAAACTTGTGAGATTTATGTTGTATTGCCTGCAAATGATTAATTTCATAAAAATGGTTTTCTTTATAAAATAAAACTACTCTATCAATTTGCGTGATTTTTTGGAATATGATATTTTCGTTTCATCATTTTTCTTATTTTGTCATTAAAATAAGTGGAATTTGGAGCAGGAACTGGATTTCGTCAAGAACAATGAAATGTAATTCCATTCAAAATCCTTCCAGAAGACACTTCAATGGGATCGTAATAATTTTCATACTGACACCACCTTAAAAATATATATAAAAAAAGGAAAGTTAACTCTGTATTCTCTAATGCAGTTACTACCCTTCGTTTAGAACAAAGCAATAATATTGAAAGCATTAATGTTGAAAACGCAGTTGACACCATCTATGGAATCTGTTGATCCACAACTTGAAAAATAGAATGTAAAATTTGTTATATTTTCACTTTTCAAAGTTCTGCTTAGAGAGTATAAGTAGTTGCATTAACTTTTTTTTTGTGTGTGTTGAAATTTTTTTCCAATGCTGAGAAGTTTTATCAAGTAAACAGCTGTTTTATCTGTTTGAGTTTAAAGCATGTCGCCCGAAAAATAAATTATGGAATCATTAAAATCTCTGTGTCCCTACTACCAAAAATATACTCTGTTTTGTTTTTGCTAGTGGCAAATGAACATATACCTCCTTATTCAAAGGGGCAGGGTAATGTCTGGGAGAAAAGTATCATGACAACAGAACAGATATTACACTAGCTCCTGACACATGCACACAAAATTAAAAATGAGATAATGCCTTGGAGGATAATATAACAGAACAGATACTAAACCACTCCCCCTTAGTCTGATGAAATAGAGTAAACCGAATCAAGCAATAAAATATACAAATAGTATAGTTTCGGCCCCAGATGGATACTAAATTTCTATTAGTAATAGATATAGCAACGTTTCGGTCAACAAGGCCTTTTTCAGTGTAGTATGTTTACTCATATGAAGAAAAAATAAATTATTTAAAAAATTCTTAACAGTATTTGCAATTTTGGATATATAATTCAACAAACTGAGCAAGTTTATTTTTTTTGATAAAAACTTCAGTCCTATGATCCAATACAAATTTTTGACATTGTATTTTTTTTTTTTTTTTTTTAAATAGAATTTCATCCAGCATGCACAAGCATATCAGATGGATGTTGAAGCAGAATATGATTACGAAAAGTGAATGATGCTTAGTCTTGTAAATTAATACAATTAGTATTATATGTTATTAGTACATTATTTTGAAATAAATCTTGCCCTCAATGAAAAGGAAAGTTTGAAAATTAGTATGAAATAAAGTTTGACATTGTTTTTGACTTTCACCAATTCTAGATGCCTTCAGTGATTGTTCTATACTAAATTTCACAAAAGAAAATCTAAATTCTAGTTTTCAATATAGAGAGGTCAGAGGAGGCTATTACAGCGCAAGAAGTGGAAATATGCAGGTGTTAAGAAAGACAAGAAACAGTGATTTTATTTTAGTAAATCTTATTTGATTTGATGATCTAATGTGTGCTACTGTGTTTCATAAGATATTTCAAGGTAAGACCTCTTTATCAAATGAAAGCTGTTTCAAAAAATCTCGAAATTGGTGTGGTCTTAAGTGCTAGTGATATTTTTTTTCTTCTCCTTTACTGGAACACGGGTAACATATTATATTACCGTGTATAAGTTAAGACTGAATCAGGTAAGATTTATTTAAAAAAAAAAAAAGTAATTTTAAATTTATCCTCCTTCTCAACACCAGCATATTTCCAGTTTTTGTGATAACCTTTTATGACATATTACGCACAGCAAATTACGTCATTTTATCATTTAATTTTCATTTTATTACCATAGATTTTTTTTTTTCATAGCAATTTTATTCACGGAACAAAATAATTACCATACCTGTAGAATTACGTTTGAGAACTTTATTCTGCAGTAAATAACCCATAGGTGATTGATACACGTTCAAATAAACCAATCTTTTTTATAGCAAAAGTGCATGACAAAATTAATGTTATCCTTTGCTTTAGATATAGTGTCTTTAGACATCCTATTTATCACTTGAAATTTTAATTCAGTTAGTTTATAATTTTTATAATTGTTTGCTCATTTCAAGCTTTTTTTTTCCCACTCATTTATAAAAACTAATATTAAAAAAGATGATTGATCTTTAAAAGTTCAAAAATAATTTTGAGGTCTTTAAATTGGTAGTAAATAATTTCTGGCTTCAATTAAGATTTAAAGGCAAATATTGAGTAATGTTTTATCAAAATACAAAAAAAAAATTTTTTTTCGTGTGCCCAGTTGAATCAAAAGACTTTGTAAAAATATTTTTTTATAAACAGGGCTAAAAATTGTTAAGATTATTTTCTGAACTGAAATAAACCTGTTCAAGAGTCTGTATCTATGAAGTGCTGAATAATCGATATAAAATTTCATTATTTGTTTGACATTGATCTCCAAGATAAATGTCGGTTTACTATTGGTGGATGCTATAAAAATGACAAGTTTATGTTCTTTCTTTCTTCTAAGAACTTTTGAAATAAAAAAAAAATAAAAAAAATTGGAAGGCAGTATTTGAAGATCACATGAACTATTTTTATTTCCTTCCATTCCCCTTGCCTTTTTATTTTGTGTGATAAAACAGGTAAAAAAAGAAACAATATTGTGTAATTATCATCCCATGAGTGTACAGAAAGATTTATCTTTGTATGCATTAATTGCTGTTTTGTTTTTTGGGTTTTTAACTAAAAGTAAAACTGGGAGGGAGGGCATATTAATGCTAAAATAAGAATTGCAGTGCCTTAAAAAAATAATATTTTCATTGATGTGATGATTTTTTTTTTTTTTTTTTTTTGTACAAAAAACTTTCCTTTTTTTTTTTTTTTTTTTTTTTTTTTCTAATTTTCTTATGCTTTGCAAAAGAAAAAAAATCAAACCCTATCTTATTTATTTTTTATCTTAATTTTATTTTTCTGCTCAGCTCTGGAAATATGCTACCCCTATCCCCTCGCCCTTTTTCAGTTTGTCTACTTTCCGACCTCCCATGCCACCAAGTTTTAAAAATCATTTTCCCTCCATAAGAAAATATCACTTGCACTATTGCTTTCCTGCAGATTTTGTGATTTGTTACCTTGACGCAACCACACAACTTTGTAAGGGGTTACCAAAACCTTGCATAAGGGAATTGGCAAAACGGCTCCAAATTCTTTTTGGATCTCATAGCTTTAGTTATGCACTAAATACTGTTGTGTTGGGGAAGGTATGACTCCCCCACCCGCTGTGGATATTCCTTTACTTTTGACTTTTGAGTTTACTGCAGAATCAAAAAATTGTGGAATAAGTTTTGACACGCTATGAATCAATAACTTTAATTTTGTTCCGGCCAGATATTAAAAAAAAAAAAATTCCAAAAATCATTCATAATTATTTTGAAAGAATGGTCAACATGGTTCCACATGATATGAAAATTCCATTTTTGCAGATTTTTAACCGGCCAAAGTTAATTTTCTGTTATAGTTCAGTTTACCATTATGCACACTCTATTTGTGCCTCATTTTATTTTTATTTAAAAAAATTTTTGTTTTTGTTTTGTTTCCTTGATTTATGGATTTTTATCAGATTTCTGTTGTCAAAAATGCTATGTTGCAACTTTTTTTTTTTTTTTACTAATTTTGGATTTTATTCATAAAAATCAGATTGCCGCTTACATCACTGGAACATTTTTGGATACGAGTTCTCCGATTTCTGGTCAAAATCTGCTTCATTTTAAATAAGAAAAAACTGATTTTTGATAAATTTTTTTTCTTTGTGTCATTATTTGACTGTATTTTATTTCTTTCTCTCACTTTGTCTTTCTTTCTCTCTTCCTCTCTCCATCTTGTTTTGTCTTACCTTCTTTTCACGCTGATGACTGTTCTCTCTAAAAACTGAAAAGTTTTAGTTGTGCGGGCTAATGCTGGAAACAATTCATGATGGGGTTTGGTGAGTTAGATAAGTTTTGACTTAGTTGAAATTGATTAAAGTTAATTTATTACAGACTATTATTATCATCTTTATTAGTTTCACGTTTCGGCCAACTATTCCTTTGGCCTTCGTCAGGTGATAACCGCGACAGATAGGAAGATTGAATCTCCTAACTGCATTCCCAGCAATCACTACCATCCGTAGTTGTTATCGTCTCGCCATGTTTGGGCCAAGTAAGCCTCTAGCCGGCTTTGGGTAGGATTGAAACCGCTATCTTCAAACGATGCTCATCTGGAACCGTAGAGATTTAACGTCTCTATCAACTGCGCCACGGATGGCAGTGATTGATGAGAATGCAGTTAGGAAATTCGAAGTTCCTATCTGTCGCGGTTACCACCTGATGAAGGCCAGAGGAATAGTTGGCCGAAACGTGAAGCAAACAACTAATAAAGATGAGAATAATTGTCCGCAATAAAATAAATTAATATAAATAATACTCATCTCAATAATGAATTCCAATTAAAATAATATTGATTAAAGTTGTCTAGAAAAATAGCAAAAAAAAAATTGATTTGATGACAAATTAAGTTAGGCAGATCTCTCCATGTATATTGGAGAGAATGGGTGAGGGGCTAGTGGCCTTCCAGGTTGGGAATTTTTTTTTTTTTTTTTACTATTTGCTACTTACATTCCTGAAAAATAAAGGGATGAATATATAATATATAAAATCTGTTCATTTTGTGAAAACCAAAAAACATTCTCATGTCATTTAACGTCATTTATTTGCCCAATGGCCCAGGTTTTAAACCCCCTTCACTGATCTAAAATTACTTTAGTTTTCTTCAGGTCAAATTCTATCAAATATAAAAAAACAGAATTCACTATCTTCTGCGTGTATGTATCAGATTTGGGAAGATTAATTAAAATCATAACTTTTGGAGGTATCGAAATCAGAAAATTGGTTATTTTTCAACGCTAAAAACAATTCTTTTTAATTTTTTTTGTTTAAAACTGAATTTTTCATGGCTTGTATTAATAATGGAATTATAAATATTTATTGATTTTAAACTTCTAGTAAAATTAAAAAGAATTACATCACCCCACAAGTGTAGTTTTACATTTGCAAAAATATGCACAAGTTTTTACAGTAATCCGATCCCTTCAAACCCTCAACCCTCGCAAAAATAAGCCCTCTGTATTAAGAACTTTAAAAAGAATCAGTAGTAGTAATTTAGAACAGAATCAGTAACTGTATTGGAATCGTCGCATTACAAATGTGTGTGTATGTATATATAATATTTTATAATTAATAACAATTTTTATACCCACAGACACTAGTGTGTTCTGCTTACACAATCATCAGTGTAGGAAGTGATAATTACTGCTGGTCAGGAGATTCGATCCCAGTCTACTTTGTAAGCTAGTGTCTTTCTTCCAGAGTTAATGGCAAATATAATACATTCTCTAAATTCCCATAATTTATAGGAATTATCTGAAAGACAAAAAAAAATACTAAGTAATGATGCGTGACAAGCTTTGAAACGAAACTCTTATAAGTTTGATATTCAAAGTTGAATTCGTTAAAAAATAAATATATATATATATATATATATATATATATATATATATATACACACACACACAGTGATGAGAAGTAGAGTTATGACAAAGAATAGTTTTTTGGGAATTTTTCAAATTATAGGGCCATTTTAATAGGCCATATGTTGTGCCTATTAAAATATTCTAATGATAGTGCATTTTGGCTGCCTGTGAATCAACCATGTAACTAATCCAATTGTAATTTTATTTTTTTTTCTGGAGATAATAGTATTATGAAAACACTTTTGAAAGTTATGTGTATTGCAATGATAATCAAGATGCGTGAATTTTTTTAACTGAATTTAAGATTTTCATCAGAAAACTCGACCGGATCTCAAAATTTGTAGACAAATATTGTTCATAATATGTAAATATATCTATATGAAGAATTGTGATCCCATTTGTGTTGGAGAAATCTTGAATTCCAAAAGTCTGGCAATTTTTTTTTTTTTTATAGAATTTGTAAACAATGATCAACAGATGAAATAGATGTTTAATCTGGAATCCACAGTTATCGACTCATGTAGAGTTCAGTAGCATATCTCCACTTGTGAAGAGTTACTAATTCGAATTATCTGCCCTTGTTGGCATTCCACCATAGCTTTGTCACTTTCGTTTTTTTCTTCTTTCTTACATAGGTTGCCATTGAGTGTGTTTTTATTTGTTTGACAAACCCCTACCCACAACATGTTCCTTTGCCAATTCTTAGATCATAAAAAGACAATCTTTTCCTTTGCCCATCCTTAAATTTTGGTTCTTTGTAATTATCTGAAAATTGAGTTTTGTAAATTAAGAAACCTGGGAGTTATGATTGTAACAAAAGGGAAGTAAATCTTTTCTGAAAATCTTTGGCCAATTTCACAAAACTTAATTTTTGCTAATTGTCTTCGAAAATTGTTTTCATTGATAATTAATTTTCTTCACCTTATCGTTTTTTGTAAATTTTGTTTTTGAATCTGTTAATTACTGTAACATGACAATTAAGTAGATTTCATTGGCTACACTTGAAATTCAATACATTTTGCTACACTAACGAAGAACCTAAATTTTTGAACGAGAGATGCTCAGTTATTTTTCAGATTTTTTTTTTTTTTTTCCTGGTGTTTTTTACCATTTCAAACATTTTAAACTTCAGATATTCATTTTACTCTCCTTGCATCCATCTATCTATCTCTCTTTACCTCTTTTGGTGGATTAAAAACGAATGAAGAGTATTCTATTCAGAGAGTAGAAAAAATGTGTTCCTAATTTCTTCTATATTAATCGTTATGGAATTAATAATTCCAAGTTATGAAAATTTGTTGCCTTTTTCATAATATATTTTCATCCCCATATCCACCCCGGTTTTTTTTTTTTTTTTTTTTTTTCATATTGTTTCTTTTCCTAATTCTGTGAGCATTTCTGGTTCTGTGCAAAAATCACTTTGTTTTATTTGCAAAAAAAAAAAAAAAAAAAAAAATTTTAAAAAGCTTAAAATAGGATATTGATGCAGTTTTGAGCTATTGTTTCCTATGGCGCCTTGAAATCCTCCTCATTACACACACACACACACGTACGCCGTGAATCCACCCCCCTGTCCCCCATTTTATTTTTACTTATCCCCCCCCCATCCCTTTAGGTTTACTTGTACTTTGCATCACATGATTTAATTTAAGTTAATAAATAATAAAAAGAAAGAAGAAAAAAAATATCCTCTCTATTCTACCATTCCAATTGAAAAAAAAAAAAAAAAAAATTCCAAAGTAATGTAAAGAAATATGTAAAAAAAAAAAAAAATGCATATATATATATATATATCTTTCCGCCCTTTTCTATTCCTATCAAACCTACAGACAGACATCTATTTAACCATTCCACTCTTTATCATTCCATATTTTTTTTTTTTTTTTTTTAAGATGAGCACGAAATTGACTTTTGGTCATATTTTCAATGTTGCCTTATATTCTGGAACATTTGCCAATGTTGCCTTATATTCTGGAAATATTTAGAATTTAAAAAATAAACTTATAAATGCATGTGTAATACATAAAATGTGTGTGTGTATGTATGCCTATATATGTGTGTGTATATATATATATTACCTTATTTTGAGTGTGTATTTCAAGTAGGAATGGTTGCTTATAAATCCAGTGTAACTATATTTCTATATAATGTAGTTCTTTGTATTTCTCCGGATTTTCGGGGGCGGGGGGCGTACATGATTTGTCAAATGAATGTGATCCATTTCATTAGCAGACTTCACTATTATTGTTGACAAAGGTATGAACCCTAAATTCTTCTTAGTCAAAAACGGCAGACTCTTCTGTAAATTCTAAATATATCATTTTTTATGGGTATTATTTTGCCATTAAATAGATTATAGAATAAAAATTATACCCTCCCCCACTTTTATTTTTTTAATACATAAACAACAGAAAGTGAAAAGAGAAATTATCTTGTGCAAATTAAACATGATAAATTTGTCACTATTTTTAATATGATTCGTTATTATCTTCAAATGATTTTTTTGTATTGTTTCTTTTGTTAAAAAACAGACTTTTTTTCGTTTGTGTGTCTTGGTAATTATGAATTACAGTGTAAAGCATAATAGGCCCATTTGGCATAATGCTTAGTGTTTGCAAATTGGCTGGAGACCAGGGTTCAATTCTCCGTCAGCTCATTCTAAGGACTTGGAAAATGGTACTTGAGTTCCTCTTGTTAAGCATTGATCATTAAAGGAGGATCAAGTGAAGTAACATTGAGAAAAGGAGTAGCATGCTCCCATACATTTCAATGTATTAGCTCATGAAAATGAAGTGGGGGGGGGGGCACCCTATACTATGGTCAACCTCTTATGTGATTAAAAAAAAGTTTCCAGAATATTCGGCCAGTTGAAAAAAAAAAAATACTAATGCTTTTTTTTATATAATATATATATACCGTTTCTTTCCTTCCATTCCCTCTTCTTCAAAATCTTTTAAATCTAGTCGTCCATGAGAACTGTCCAGGAATCTAATTCTGGAGCAAGTTCTTTATATATTAAAAAAAATAAAAGTATTATTTTTTTTGCAAAGAAACAAGATTAAACCGAATAAATATCCTGTGAAATAATATCAAAATTATATTTAAAATAAATATAAATTGTGTTCATGTTTGAAAAAAAATTTTTAAATAAAAAAAAATTTCTAAAAGTTTTTTTTTGTGTGTGTGTATATGGGAAAAATGAATAAAATTAAAAAAATCTAATTGGTTCAAAACTGCTATCATTTCTTGTTAAAGCCAGTTTGTAGATCCCTTTTTGTTTTCCCCTCTTTTTTGTCTTGCATATCTTAATTCTAAAATAACCCTTTAAAACAAAAATACTGTGTTTCATTAGAAAATTGTTTTGTTTGACTCCATTATAAAAATATAAATCTTTCTCTTGGCCTCTTAGTTTGTACGAAGATTTTATTAGTCATTATTTCTGTCATTGAATTATGATGAACTTTCAGACAAACAAACAAAAAAGTGCCTTTTTTTTTTTCATGTGTTTTGTTTTAATGAATAAATTAATGTTCCCCTTGGAAAGATTTAAAAAATGTTTCCTGTTTTTGTGTAATCTAATAAAGTGTATATTTTTGACACAATATTAAAAAAAAAAAAGAAAAAAATTACCACTGTTTTCTTTTCTTTTCTTTTCTTTGTTTTTTTTTTTTACAATCTTCACTGATCATAATTGACCTTTTTTGCAAAAAGGTTGTGGTCAGAGCAGAATGTGATATTAAAAATATCCGCATAGGCCTTAAAATAATTTTATATTTTTAAATATCAAAAGAATCATTTCGATTTAAAATCTATTTAGTATTACGCATGTAAACTTGAGAAAAGCATACATGAAATGTGAAAAAGTAAAATCAAACATCAGGTTAAATTGGGTCGCCATCTTGTTTTGATTTTTCTAATAAGTAAAATCCAAACCAGATTGTATAATGTCGGCATAATTCAAGCTTTCTTTTCTCACGTTTATATTTATAATTACAATAGAAAAAAGCGAGCATGAAAAGTGATATGGTTAAGCTTAAACATGGAAAAGTAAAGGACTAGTTATTAAAACTGGAAAGAAAAGGACAATATTCTAGTAAAAAATATAATAAATTCATAACTTAAAATATTGCAGCATTAAGAACTGATTGTATAATGTTATAAATTGAATTTAAAAAAAAAAATGATTAATGCTGCAATATTTCGGAGTCCATACCTTTTATATATGTAGAAATTTGTAGAATTGAGGTGTGATATCTTTTGTCTCTAAGATATAACTAAATTTAAAACACTTTCTTGAATATTTGTATACTAGTGGGACCTGTGGAAATTCCATAGGGGACTCATTTATATGTAATAAATTGATGTTGGCATTCTGTAGGTGTTCATCGTAAATGGAGACGCTTGATATTATTGTAGCTCTTTTGTTAAAACTGTGAGAGTATTTATCTAAGCTAGCAGAGAAACCTGGCATAGCCCTGTCATAAAGTATGCAGTTAAGCTTAAATAATATTTTGATTCTTGCAGATTTATAATATATTATTATACAGTTAATGTTCTATCGATTATATATATATATATATATATTATAAAGTTGCGATTTCAAAAATAAAAAATATATATCCGTATGACTTGGGCGCATAAGTGTTTTTTTTTTTTTTTTTTTTTTTTATACATGGGGGTCACCAATTATCAAGGCCCGGAGGCCACTCGGGGATAAGGGTTATTGAGTGTACAGTAGTCAATGGGATAATATTGTAGTAATCGTAAGTAATGGAGATTTGGATACTTAAAGGGACGGTTCTGGAAGAATTTGTTTATGCTGGACTTGAAGACAACGAAATTGTAGTCAGATGGGAAACAGGCAAACGGAAGAGAGTTCCACAGGCGTGCAGTTCTAAGAAAGAAGCTTTGTTCATGGAATCTACGCTTTGATTTAGGCACAGATAAAAAGTGGGGAAAATTGACTACATTCAGCTAGACGAATGTTTTTCGTGAAAGATTGGCAGGGGGGGGCAGAGATTGGAGCTCAGACGAGCACTTGCCATAAAAATAACAATAAAACAAAGACAGGCTTGCAACGTCTCTTTTGTGGGGAAAGAGGTTGCAGGGAAGAGAAAACGGCATCCCCCACTAGGCTACAAAGTCTATTTTGAATTCTTTCAAGGCAGGATAAGTCTTTCTAGCAGGTCCTGCTCAGATGTGGAAAGTATGGCATCCGTGAACATACTTGGCTTTTATATAGATAGAGAATTGCATCAGCAGTGAGATATCTACTGTAGCAGTAGAAGGATCTCACCATTTTTCCAGTGAACTTGGAAACAGATTTGATGTACGTGGTCCATTTTAGATCAGGAGTAAAGGGCAAGCCCAGAAGCTCGTCCAAAAATGGAGCCTTCCCAAGACGAGAGCCGTCCATTTCAATTGATGCCAGATGGGGATCAGAGCGTTGATGATGTAAAGATAGAAGCTTGGTTTTAGATGTATTAAAAGAAGCTACTACTTCCCCCATTGTACCACGCACTAAAGAGTCAGAGAGAACTTGGTCATTTACGGCCTTTGATGTGTTGCCATAGATGGTAGTGTCGTCAGCATAAATGTCAACAAATGATCTGTGTTTTGGAAGAAGCATTGATGTAGATCAGGAAGAGAGTTGGACCCTTGAGGGACTCCAGCATTAATACTGTGAGCTTCTGATTTCTGCCCATCAACCACTACTCTTATGAGCCTATCAGAGAGAAATGATTTAATAATTGAGAAGACATTTCCAGCTTTACCGTAGCTGGAAATATTGTGAAATAGGCTTTTATGCCATACCCTAAATCGAAACCGAAACCAAAACTGAGGAAGAATTCTTGATAAAATGATTTATTAAAAAAAAAAACATAGATTACTAGTGTACCATCAGCTATAATCGGAACTGAAACCAAAACTTACGAAGAATTCTTGGTAAAATTGTTTATTACAAGAAATGGAAGTCCATAACAATTAAACGACAGTCACTCGGATGTAAGCGTGACACACAAAATAAATGACTTACGCTATCCTATTAATATATAGATTAAACATATGAGAGAGACATGTTTATATCAGTAGTGAAGGGAGACCCGACATTGTCCGCGATTGAATGAGGATCAACAAATTTCCCACCCTCCTATACTTATATTGTCATCGGCATTGGTGAAATCGCCCAGTTTTTTTTATCAAATCGATTGATCGCTGCTCGAGTTGGGGAGTCACCCCGCAATGTATCAGGAGGAAGCCTCACATACTTCCTCGCAGTGACTTAGTCCACAGTACATTGTAGTTGATATTGCACTGTAGAGAATCTATTATTAATTTTATAAAATCATCTGCAAATAATGACTTCACTTCAAGTTTAAAATGCAAAAGTCAAGTATCATGGTACAATTGTGTCCTTAATAGAATCATTCATTCCGAACACACCGTTGTATTACAAAAGAATCTATAGTTTATTTCATAGGCTGGACCTCTCTGCTTGCGCGGTGAAAAACTTCTCAAATGCACTTGTGATGTTAGATTGTATAAAAGTGTTAACTTTGGTCAAAATCAGACTTCTTTCTTTAATCGGATTTTTTTATAATTATCGATTTTCGATACTTATCAGACGCATTCTGATACAAACCCTATGTAAGAACTAGTTTTGAGAGGATTAATCAGGAATTGGAAAACTCGGAACTTTGGCGGGAATTGGTAACAGAATCGAAAAATGTTTGCCTATTTTCCGATGCCAAAGTCGATTCTTTTAATTGTCTTTTTCATTTTATTTTGTTTGAAACAAAATCTTCCACTGCTAGTAGTAACGATAAAAATAAATATTTATTGATTTTAAACTACCAATAAGATTAAAATGTATAGATCACCTCCCACCCCACCACAAGTAAATTTTTACGCTTAAAATATCTGCACATTTAACATGTGTTTTGACGGTAATCAGGAAAATAGCAACTTTCTAGTTAATATTTAGAGATTCATAAAGAATTGGAATCGGGAATTTTGTATGGAATCGGGAAAAATATTGGAATCGTCCCATCACTAGTAAGAACACTCTCAAATACTCCAAGTACCTTCGTGTGAAATGTCACAAAAATTGGCCCAGCCATTTCGGAGTCCGGAGGTAATTCTCTCTCTCTCTCTCTCTCTCTCTCTCTCTCTCTCTCTCTCTCTTTCTCTCTCCGTTGCTCTTTCACTACTCCACTCTCACTCTTTCCCTACACATCCCTCTCCCTCCTTTTTTCACCAGTCTCTCTCTCTCTCTCTCTCTCTCTCTCTCTCTCTCTCTCTCTCTCTCACACACACACACACAACGTTCCTTCTATATAATGGTATATAGAAAGATAGATAGATACTATAAAAACATTCAATAGAAAAGCTTTGTTTTGTTGTAGTCAAAACACAAAGTTCCGTGAATTTGAATCATTTTTAGATTCCGCTATGACATTCACGTAATTATGAAATAGAGTTTATAGATTGTTTTCTTTTCTTTTTTTTTAACTGATTGACGTATAGCTTTACAGTATTTCGTAGTTAACTAAATATACTTTCTATACAGACGACTTCGTCATATAATTGAGAACAAAACCCAGCGGTTGTTTCATTGTATCAAGTCATGCTTGGATTAGCAGGTTATGATAAAGTAATTTCAAGTTTTGTTTTTCATAGTTTGTATTGCCATCCTCCACTGTCTGCTATTCCTAAATAGTCACCCATCTCGTACTCGCCGGCTTCAACGTCGATTAATATTCATTTACATCTATCGAGATTAAAAAAAAAAAGAAACTTTATTTAATTTCAAAAAGTAGTCTGATAAAATACGGATATTTTTTATGACTTCTTTAAATGATCTACATATTTTTATGGATACGAAAAATAAATTACCATATAGATGTTTTGCTTCCCATGTCCGACGGCCAGTCGCATGTCCGTTGTCACGACAGCTGTTGCGTGATTCTATGATGCACAGCGGTATTTGACCAATCTTGCCCGTAGGCATAAACAGACGCGGAATTCGTTCATGTTTTGCGGAAAGTAAACAAAATGACAGCAAAAACTTTTATGTAAAAAAATAAAAATAAATAAAAAAGCAATGGTGTGAGCAAGGGCGGTTCTCACCGGCGAGCAGAAATTGCCTGAATGTGTGGTTAATGAGTGTGCCAAGTTCGAATCAAGTTCGTTCCGCAGAAACACTTTTAGTTAGGGATGTTGGAAACGTTGACGTGGTCCCTCCCATGAATACGCAATCTATTTCTAGAAAGAATGCTAACTAGAAAGATATCGGAGAAACGAATGCCAACAATAATTATACGAAATGAATGAATCATGCTTAGCCACAACAACAATAATCCGTAGCTCTGGCTCTGGATTTGTTCTCTTGGCACCCAAATCAACAGAGTTTAGATCGTTCTTGTTATGGTCTTCGGGTTGATTGCGGTACGATGTTAGTCTTGGGTTCTAGGAAGTTCACTCTCCTAGAACTAACCCCTTTTCCAAAGAGAAGGTTTTGTTTTCTCTCCTTGCGAAGACAAAAATCTTATTGCAACTCGTCCAAGGTGCCCCTACCATGGAATGCCAACAGGGCTGTCTAGTCATTTTCTGCAGGGCAGATTGATCATCGTCGTGGGCGCTGACTCTTTAATAAAACTTTCCGACGCTTGTGTTAAATCTTCCCGCTGTGGGAAAGGGATAAACATCCCTACAGTAGCTGTCGGACCGACCGACATAAATAGTAAAACTGAATATTATACTAAGTGCAGCATATATAGATCACTTTAGTTTTTCCTAGATAGTTGCGTTCTGTTTATCATATCTATTGAAATCTTTATGCCACATGGACCCATGATGCACCGGATAAAAGTGCCAAGTATAATCAGTTCTAAGTGACAGGTTTCTGGATCTTGAAGTTGCCATCAGTAAGGGTAATAGTAAAAATACAATTACGAATTGTTTATAACTTATACGCGATCATGGCTGCCGGAACAAGACTAAGTTACCTTCGATGGTTAAATAAAGCCTTTTGTTCTAGAGATTTCCGAATTTGATAAGATTCTCTTGAAAAGTTGGAATAATAACATTTAAGATGAGAAAACTAGTCCAAATAATGCTTATTATCAATCCTTATCTAAAAAAAAATATGCGAAACATCTTTATGCCACTTCTATACAAACAAAACAGTAGATGTATGCATCTATGTGTCTGTGTGAAAACATTTAACCGATAACCTCTTAAATTACTGGCCATGTAACACTGAAATTAATACGAAATAATAACGTAACAGGCGGCCGCAGCCGAGATTGAACTCACTACACGAGTTTGTAGTGTAATTCAAATCTTGTCTGTAGCTGAATACTTGATGCTTCGCCATGGGCTATCAAAGGTAACTTTATCGTGACGCCATCACTAAATCGGTTGCCTACCATGGCTTAAGGGAGGTCCATGTACACTGAAGAGGAGGATAGACTGTGCCAGTTTCCTAACCTGGTATTTTACCTCGTGGTACATACAGCACCCGCCTTCCTAAATTGCCCAGTATCAGATGGGTGGCCGTCTCGACGTTGCTTAACTTCGGTTATCTGGCATGAATCGGTGTGTCAACGAGATTGTGCAGTATGATTATGCTGAAATAATAATCCTATCCCAAGAATGGTTTATAACTAATTAAATCTTTGGATGAATTAATAACGTGTTCGGTAAGATGAAATACAAAATGTTCATTTCTATTTGCCGACATATTTTTATTATTTTTGCGCATGCGCAAATGTATAATTTGAATTGATATAATTTTAAATGCTTTTTATCTACCTGTTGATAGCTCAAAGGGTAGGGAACGTGTCTGGAGTTCTAAATGTTTTGCTTTCGATTCTAGCTGATGGCAGCAAAGTCATCTTTTTTTAAACTTTTGAAATCACTACTATATATTAGGTACAATATAATATTCAATAAAGAATCGGCTCCATAATAATAAATGCGAAATCAGCATGAATTAAAATATATTTAAGCGTATTGTAAGACCGGGCAAACCGCCCCCCCTCACTAATTAATAAATAATCTGTTGTAACGAACGACATAGCAGAATTGTATACGAGACTATTACTTTTTCAGTTTATTAAGTAACGAGCGGTGTTTGTTTACAAGCACGTTGATCAACTGCGCTCCAACGAACTTGTTATAGTTGCGGCTCCTCAACACAAATTATCTTCAGCAATTAGCAAAATCCCACCGCTTCATTGTAGAGTTCTCCTAAAGCGCAAAACGTTCTGCTTATTTATTATAGCTTATTTCCTCGAAGTGCTTTTATGTGGAATTCCTTTCCTGTTTTACCCAGCTGTACCAACATGCAGTAGTCTAATGAGAAAAAAACATCTCATTGCACAAGTTTGTTGTCCCCTATTAATCTGGACCTTCATCCACAGTAGCTCCTAACTCCCCAGGCGTAATGTGCCTTGTTTGAAATATATATATGTATAATAAATATATATAGGGCTCCTCCAGTCTTTGATAGACTATGGATACTCACGAAAGGATGCCTGCGCTTGAATTTTTTGTGGCAGGAGGTGCGCAACATTCAACCGTACGTCTCCTGAGTCGACATTGTTAAATACTAGTGGCAAGTGAAGTGTTTGTAAAGGACGACTGGAAACAAATGCCGAGATAAGCGGAGAGCACGTACAGCGCCTACAATTTCCAAATGGTCACCAATCTGGTATTAACCAGGTTCAACGTTGCTTAACTTTGGTGATCTGACGAGAACCTGTGTGTCAACGCGATTATGCTGATTGGCATAATGGTTCAAAGCCTTGACTGTCGTACAGGCGGTCATGTTTCGATCCTGGCTTGAGGTGTGTATATATATATATATATATATATATATATATATATATATATATATATATATCACATACACACATTCAATGGAAAAACTACACCAGTTGGATCACCTGCTAAACTACAGGTTAAATACTATTACTAGATGTCGTGACGTTTCTTTTTGGGTGAAATAGAATATTCTAATCTTTCTTTACTTTATTACGTTCGACTGTTGAGAGAGAGAGAGAGAGAGGGATAAAAGACGGCGCATGGAATTAGAACCGGAGAAAGGGGCTCACACAACATACAGTGAGAGAGAATGAATGTGATAGATAGAAAGTTTGTATGAAATGGCTCACATTAATTATTTACATACTAGCGGGGACACCCGGCCTTGCCAGGTTTTAAAATCCGCTTAAATATATTTCGTATCTATAATTACAAAGCCAATTCTCCATTATCATATTGCACTTAATTAGGCACCGCCAAAACTGGGGGGGGGGGGCAGGTCAGTACTTTTTGACGGACCGTCTTTTTAAAAATCTACCAAAAATCAGGTAATTATCCGATCAATACGAAATTTTCAGCGATTATTAAGAGAAGAATGAACTTTATAACAGTGTACTGATTTTTCATAAACGATATTTATATATATTTTTTTTTGCTTACAACCCCCCCCCCTTGTTTTGAAGTGGGAACAAATATGCTTAAAATAATTATCTGAAACTGAACAAAACATATTGTGTTGTTGTAACGGACAGAATTATAGATTCAAAAAAAAAAAAAAAAAAAAATTGTTTGCATACCTTATTTTGACGTCTGAATATCAGAACTTCGATTGTGTTTAATTATCCCGCTTTTGAGTTTTGAAGTGTGAAATTCGGTGTATATGTTAAGTAAAATAATTAATTTAAGTTAAGCAAAACAAAAAAAAATTTTTTTAAATATTTATACGAAAAAAGCCATTTTAGAATTTTTGATAAATAAATTAACAATTTTTTTTTAGCGAGCCGAATAATGCATGACCATTATTAAACAGGGCATGCTTTGAATAATCGATACAAAAAAAATTCGATAAATATTGTGCCCTTTGTGTTAAAAATAGCATCATTTTTTTCGATCCCGTTTGAAAACGTTTGCCGCCTTTCGACTACGGTGGACCAAACGCGCTGAAATAATTTTTTTTTATTCTGCTTTAAATTGCCCCCCCCCCCATTTTGGGGAGCCTGGCCCCCACACACATACACATTAAAAACCAAACTCATACAAATGGTCACCCATCTGGTACTGGCCAGCCTCAGCTTAATAATACATTGAAATTTTCGTCACTGAAAAATAAGTTTTTTTGGCCTGTTTGGTCTTCCATAGTTTTCTTATTATCAACGAAAACGTAAACAGAGTCGATCTGAACTCTACGTCGATGCGAAATATCTGGTTACCTATATGAATAAGTGGAATTATTTGAAATTCAGGTACTTATATTATAATATTTTTTCATATTCTCTTAGAAAATCATCCTAAATCTTAGTTAGACAATAAATAAATAAATTAATTATTTCAAAAACTCTTTTTTTTTAATATTTAAATACGTTTTTTGTGCAAGACAAAAAATGTCAATTGTTAACTTTTTGGGAAAATTTAACATTTAAAATTGAATTAAAAATAGTAGAAAAAGTTTTACATTATTCTGTTTTCTATATGATAAAATTCAGGGTTTTTTATCTTTCTGGAAAAAAAAAGTTACTCAGAAATAATGGATTTTAATAAATGTAATTTAGTTTTAAAAAACAACAGCAACTTGATTTTGCGGCCATTTTTGGCGGTGCCTGCACTTAATATATAGTACTGATTTCAAAAGATTATAAAAAGAA
This sequence comes from Euprymna scolopes, assembly GCF_053919585.1. NCBI lineage: Eukaryota > Metazoa > Mollusca > Cephalopoda > Sepiida > Sepiolidae > Euprymna > Euprymna scolopes. Next base: position 93,904,699 of record NC_136484.1, read on the forward strand.
ATGACTTGGGGGTCATAAGCTAGAATTGAAACAAACGTGTTTCCTACCAATGTAGCTATCGTGAGATAAGTAAGATTAATCTTAAACGACTGGAATAAATAAATTGATATTGGGCATACGCAAAAAAAAAAAAAAAAAGAAAGTAAAATATGTCGGCAAACTGAAAGGAACAGTTTACATTTCAACTTGTCTGTACGCGTTATTCATCCGCCCAAACAAAGATTTTATTCGTTGTAAACTATCTATGGTGTATGATTACTATTTTCTAATTATTTCAGTGTACTGTGACAAATAGTTTACGAGTTTATCGGTTAAATATTTACAGACAAACACAAACATACATCTACTCTTTCTCTTAGATTACGGCTAATTAGAACCATCAAAATGGAAGATTTTCTTTTAAATATGATTTACTTCCAAAACTGGGGAATATTTTAACATGTATTTTGTGTGATAAAGATATATAAGAAAAAGGCTTTAGAGAAGCAAACATCGATTAAGTCAGTTTTAATATGATTATAGGAGGTGTTTGAGTTTTCACCGAGAATGGGCTTGTAGCAGAATTATGCTCTCTTCTTCTGATTAAAGTTGTTTAATACAAGAGTTATTTTTTTTTTTTTTTAGTTGCGAATTTAATAGAATTAAAAATGTACATGACCAGTTTAAACATCTTAGCGTAAACTCCCATTTAGACAGGTGACTGCTTTCAATCAAGTGCGTTTGCCAGGGTCACTGAAAAAATGGCCGGATTACTTCTACCGCTCCAGTAGATATCTCACTCCTGATGCAATTCTCTACCTATATAAAAGCCAGGTATGACCAACGATGCAGTACTGTTGCCACATCTGGGCAGGAGCTGCTATAAGTATCTTATTCTGCCGTGACAGAGTTCAAAATAGACTTCGTAGCTTAGTCGGGGATGCCCTTTTCTCTTCCCTGTAACTTTTCCCACAGAAGAGACGTTGCGAGCATGTTTCTGCTTTATTGTTATTTTCATGGACAGGTGCTCAGCTGAGCTCCAATCTATGCACCCCCCCCCTCGCCAAACTTTCACGAAAAACACTCGTCTAGCCAAAACCACTATCAATAATTTCCCACACTCCTTATCTGTGCCTAAACCTAAACGTAGATTCCATGAACAAAGCTTCTTTTTTAGAACTGCACGCATGTGGAACTCTCTTCCGATTGCCTGCTTTCCATCTGACTACAATCTGATTGCCTTCAAGTCCAACGTAAACAAGTTCTTAATCAACCGTCCCCCTAAGTAATCCAATTTACAAAATTCCCACTACTTATGTTTAGTACGCTATAATCACATTGACTAATGTATACCCATTAACCCTTATTCCCGAGTGGTCTCCGGGTCTTGATAAGTGATGATGTCTATGTAAAAAACAAACAAACAACAACAACAACAACAAAAAACAGGTGTGCATAAGTGATCCAACTCTCTGGAGAGTATGCGTGTCTGCTAACACCAGGGTCAATCCTCGGCAGGCGTTGCTAGTAAACTCGTGCTTGAAAACTACTTACGCCTGAAAGTATCCTAGCACAATTATTTATTTATTTATTTATTATTATTATTATTGTTATTGTTATTATTATTATTATTATTATTATTATTATTATTAATAATAATAATAATAATTCGTTTTTCAATTTGTCTTTATTTTTCGTACAATGTTTATCTATACAAAAGCAATTTATGTTTATTGGCAATTTAAGCTAATGAAAACTAAAGCGTTCGTAAATTATGAGATTTCAAAGCGTTCCAGATGAAAGAACGTGTTTTGTCTATACGGACAATTTGAGTAGACATAATATGCCGGACAAACAGTTAAAAGAAAGAGAAGACAATTGTCATCTATTGTAGAAAGGTTAATTTTCTGTGCATATGTATGTATGTTTGAGTAAACCTCAAAAGCGACAAAACAAACACCCACAAAATTATCATTTTTCATTATCTAAAATCTAGAAAAAAATTCTTTCATTCTAAACTGACACATATTTAGTCCAGAGACGTCTGTTTATCTGTCACTAAAGGGAAATAACTCTGATTTTTTTTCAAGGAATTAATTCTCCTATGCCAGTTCTTTCCTCGAGGTATCTGTGTAAAGGAAAGTTGCCTGTGTGTATGTGTGTATTCATTGAAGCTGTTTCATTGGCCGGTACATTCATGCGTATGTAAATGAGATACGCATTGTAGGGATGCGCTTATTTTATAGCGTGCCTGTTTGGCCTGTGAGAGAGTCTATGTATGAGCAGGTGTACGTATATATTATTGGTGAGTGTCTATGAGTTCGTGAATGGCATGTGTTTTGTTTTCAACTATGACAAAATATTTAATTAACCCACTTAGTTTTCTATGAATAAACTAAAACTATAAAAATCGAATGCAAAAATATTTCAACTTCAGTTAATTTCTTATTCAGCTTTCACAACTTTAAATCGTTCTTTCTTAATTTGAAGTTTATTTTTTTATATGTAGAAGAGACATAGGAGGGTCTCATAAGGCAATATGTCGGTGGTGAGAAAGAGAATAATTACAAAGTGATATATATATATATATATATATATATATATATATATATATATATATATATATATATATATATATATATATATATATATATATATATATGCTGGTCTCGCATCGGTCTCCTCAATCACAGCAACAGTTGCCACCACTCATGTCAACCTTCAAGCGCGATTCTCCATCGTTTATTAGACAGAAGGGGGCCCAGCAACCCAAGATGATCTGACAATCACCCCTTCTCAGGTGCATGCTATCATAAGAAATCTTGACACTGCAAAAGCATGTAGACCGGCTGTGCTATTAAAAAAGTGCACCGCCGAAGTAGCTCCAGTTCTCTCCAAACTTTACAACAAATGCTTTAATGAATCTTGAATCCCTGCCTGCTGGAAAACTGCTTCTGGCGAAAGAACTGACCCAGTAAATTATCGCCCCATTAGCCTCCTCTCACTTTTCGCCAAAATATGTGAGACCATAATTAACCAAGCTCTAGTCCATCACCTTACAGATGCTAATCTTCTTACTGACCAACAATATGGATTTAGGCAGGCCCGTTCCACAACAGACATCCTAACTGTAATCTCAGAACGTATATACCATTCAGTTGACAAAGCGGGGGGGGGGGGTAGAGCGGTAGCTTTAGATATATCTAAGGCATTTGACAGGGTATGGCATGAGGGACTTCTCAAGTAAATCAGATCATGCGGTATCACTGGAAGAATACATAACATAATTAAATCCTTCTTAGATAAGAGATAAATCCAAGTTGTCCTTGACGGTCGTATATCTAAACAATATGATATAAATGCGGGAGTGCCTCAGGGGTATATCCTTGGACCTCTGTTATTCCTAATATTCATAAATGACCTCCCTGACAAAATTGTCTGTGAGAAGGGTATATATGCTGACGACTCCACGCTCTATAACAGACACGACAGGAAAACACATATCTAAAGAAATGGCAGAAACACTAGAGGATGACCTCCGATCCGTAAGGGAATGCTGCCAAGACTAAACTTGTTTCATTTAATAATTACAAGAAACCTTCCCTACCGCCAATAGCAATGGCCAATGACTCTTTATCTGAAAGTACATCTTTTAAACTCCTCGACCTAACGTTCAAGGAAACATGAGTTGGAACAATTACATTGAGAACATTGCCAGGACCGCTGCGAAGAAGGTGGTTTCTCTCTACCGTGCTAGAAAGCTATTAACACCCGAAAGTATCCTATACCTCTATAAGGCCACCATTCGCCCATGTATGGAGTATTGCTGTCATATTTGGGCTGGTGCATCTGTCACTAGTCTCTCGCTCCTTGACAAGGTTCAAAAGAGAATCGCCAAACTGATAGGTCCTGAACTGTCATCTTAACTTTAGCCTCTATCCCATCGACGAAACGATGCATCCCTCTGCCTGCTCTCCAAGTACTTTAACGGTGAATGCTCTGACGAACTGCAAGCACTTGTGCCTCCTCGACGTAAATACCCCCGACAAAACCGACAACCAGCAAAATCCCACCCCTTCACAGTAGAGATCCCTAGATGTAAGAGAGCCTTTTACTCCAGTAGTTTCTTCCCCAGAACCGCTAGACTTTGGAATTCCCTTCCGGGTCCCAGCTTCCCTAACTGTACTGACATGCAGAAGTTCAAGTGTAACGGTAACGACATCTTGCTGCCCAACTCCCTACACAGTACCCCTGATGCTTATGTACTTGATAGTAGCCCCCTACAACAAAGTGGCAATGTGCCTTGTTTTTGGTGAAAATGCAATTAATATATATATATATATATATATATATATATATATATATATACACGTGTGTTGTGTGTGTGTGTGTGTGTGTTTGTGTGTGTGTGTTCGATTGGTGATGTTTATCAGTCCACACGAATTTCAAGAGATCTTAAACGCTCCACATTTGATGAAGATATTTTACCTCGAAATATATTATGGAACACGATCGCATACATTAGATCACTATTTTACTATAAAAAAATCATCTAGTTTTTGTCCCTCTAAACCTCGACATATTTCTATTTATGGTATTGTTATAGCCTTCTGACTTCTATATATGCATATTACACAATGTGGTTCAAGCGAACTGCATTTCCTTATTATTATTTTTTTTTATTTGAGAATGTGAAGATATATATACTATATATATATTTTAGAAAAAGTTAAATTATATTAGGTTGGTGCAAAAATAATGTTTTCTATATATAGTTGAACGTCAAAATAACGACATTATTTTTGCATCAATCCAATAAAAGACAGTTGTTAAAAGAAAATGGTATAATGTACAAGCAGAAGTTCACTAGTGCATTCCACTAAATAGAAACAACATCTACAATAAATACCAATTTATATTTGCATCTAACGCATATATATCTTTTAACTTCATCGCATAAAGGCTGACGATTAAAACAAGCGCCTTTTTCTATCCTCCCGGAACGTAACTATTTAAAATGATTAATAGAAGCGATATTATACTGTAACCAATATATAGTAATGATTTAAAAGTTTTCAAAAACTAAAAAACAAAACGACTCGTGCGCCATCACCGAGAATCGAAACTAAAACGTTTAATCTACGATTTACTTTTTCCTTTGACGTTAATGGCTGAGCTATGAAGACATGTTTTCTGCAAGGCTAACAATGAAAACATGAACCAATAGCTATTACGTTAGGCATGCATATTCTTAATGCCGTCGTTCACCTGGTAAATTTAATTTTTTTTTTTAATTTTAACACTTTTGTGCCAATTTTCTCCGGCTAAAACCCAAATATAAAGTTTCGCATGGGTTCGAATGCCCTATATATAAAGTTTCATGTCTGTAGACCAAAAACTGTTGAAGAAGTTTGGTAGGAAAATCTCTGTCGCTACTCTGAAATCGATGAACCAATCTCCTAACTGCTGACATCTACTGCATCGGCTTAGTAAACGTCGAACAGGCGCCGAAGGAATTTAATGTCGCACTTCTGCTTCTGACGCCCGTCCAACACGGGGGTTGATTCCTTAGAGTCTCATACCGTCAATATCTAAAACAGAGAGATGAAACTGTCAAATTATGACTGCAGAAGATTAGTCATCATGACAATGTAATTTGCGATGTCCTTTGATACATTCGGGCGGAATAAAAAAAAATAGGAGACATTACTTTTTGAACGCCCCTCAGATACACACTAGCCGTACTGATGAGCTATGAAACAGCGAAACAGTACTGTATGTGGATGACTATAATGCTCCTCATCTTGAGTTGAGCATATTGAGAAGTGATACACGAATTACCATTAGCGTATAAAGCGATGCTCTTTGTGTAAACAAATCGAGCTTAGATAGTTCGGACGATGTCAAAACATCGTTAAACTCATGACTCATACAGCAGCCGCCGACGGCGTAGTGGTTAGGAACCTTGACTGATATATATATATATATATATATATATATATATATATATATATATATATATATATATATATACTAGGAGGAATACCCAACGCTGCTCGGGATTGAATGATGATCAACGAATACTTCACACTCCTATATTTTTATTGTCATCGAAATCCATGAAATCGGCCGGGGGGGGGGAGCTTCAAAATATATTATTCTACATTGCACTCTAGACAACCTACTGTTTCTTTTTTATAAAATTATTTTATATAAACTTCTTTCCAGTTAACGAAAAAAAAAATCATGAAGAAATTTACGTGCAGCGTTCGACCTACACGCCACGTCATGCAAAAAAAAAAAAAAATAATAAGCAAAAAGAAAACAAAAACAACAAAAAAAATCACGCTATCAACTTACCTACAGTAGAATTTTCACGGCCCGTTGTTTTTTTCATTGTTGCTAAGCGACGAGATGAGAACAATGACACAACCGATGATAGATAAATTAATAACCGTTTCGATTATCGATTATCGGTAATTATCGGGGGTATTCTGAGACAAAACTTAACTAATATTACTTCCAAACATTTACACTAAAGTTCTGTAAATTTTAAAGACAATCTGTTCAGCCGTTTTGGAATCTATGAAGAACGCACTTACACACACAAATAAAGTTGCATTTATATAATCATATATATATATATGTTTATATATATATATATATATATATATATATATATATATATATATATATATATATATATATAAAGCTGAATGTCTGTGTGTGTTTAGTCACGAATAGACTCCTATATGGTTGACTATTTTAAAAAAACTGATTACATGTAATGATAGAAGATGTATCGAGACACAGAAATGGGTTGCTTGATCCTGCAGAACGGTGGTTCATCAAAATTGTGGGGTCTGCGTTCGCGCCTAGTCCACAAAGTATGGCAATAAAAAATTTAAAAATTAAAAAAATGTTCACAAGTGTTTTTGATATAGATGTACATAATAATACTTTGATAAGTATGTTTTAACTTAAATAGGGATGGTATAATAAAATTGTGGGGTCTGCGTTCGTGCCTGGCGTCCATAGAATGGAAATAGGCACAAACTTTATTAAAGACTTTTCATATCTATCTGCGTAAGTATACTGTGATAATTATGTTTCAGTTTGAAGAAATATGGTATAATAAAATTATGGGGTGTTTGTTCGCGCCTGACCTCCATAGAATGGAAATATGTCACAAAGTTTAAGAAGGTTTTTTAATATAGATCCACAGAATATTGTGATAAGTGTTTCAGTGTGAACAGGTATGGTATAATAAATTATGGGGTTTATCTATT
>NC_136484.1:93916966-93926966 GCF_053919585.1 Euprymna scolopes
CCTGCATACGTGCCAGCTTGGTTGTTGGCCTTTCGTCGGCAGCGCCATCATGCATGTGGTGGCCATGTCTCACTTCTGTTGAGAACGCGAGCACCGAACGAATCTGGAATAGTAAGAAGCATTAACATATCTGTTTCTTGTGTAGACTGAGGATCTACTAAGCTTAAGGCATTTCGGGTGAAAGTATTATTACGTACTTACATATGATGTTGAAATTAGAACAAATTCTAAACATTACGGAAAATAATGCAGTTTAAACATAAATAAATAATAATAATAATAATAATAATAATAATAATAATAATAATAATAAAATAATCTATTGTATAAATCTTACTTGTCTGTTTAAATGTATGCATGTATGTATGTATGTATGTATGTATGTATGTATGTATGCCTAAAACATTCGACAGAGGCGACGAATTTTCATAAGATCGGTATCTTTTCGAAGCCCGACTCTTCGGACGACAAATATCGTAAATTTGGCTAAAAGCATTAATTCCTTCATCCTCAACCTGACACTTTTCTATAAGGAGGGATCGCTTTTTTGTCGATATTTTCGAAAGTCATTCCCTCTTTTCGATTGACTAGCTTTAATTTAAACCTTCGCCAATTCCGGTTTGGCGATAGACGCAGCGGCAAACACACGATAGCCATAGCAGCTCGTTGTTTTATTTTGTTTGTTTTTTTATTCACGTTTTTTTTTTCCTCCTTCGCGGTATGGGTTCGAGCCTGCTTGCCTACTACCACTTTTTTTTTTTTTTTTTGCTCAACACACAACTCCAAACACCCGGACAACGTCGGGCACCTAGGCTAGTAATAAATAAAATAGAATTTATCGAATTATCGAGTTTTATTGTATGTTTTAATGTAAAAGAGCTGTATGACCAATTCAGCATGACAAACTGACTTATTAAGAGTCCGCCATTTTTAACTGGAACGTCGTTGTGGATAATTTATTCGTCAAAAATAAGTCTAGAACATCCACTGGATCATTTTTGGTAATTTTCAGAATTTATACCAATTTCGACATGACATATAAGTACATAATACTGTTTTCCCCTGAAAAGCGTTGGGTCAAAAGACCACTAATCCGCACAAGAACTACATTTATTTCCGCTTACGGAAAGCATCTGCGTGAGGATATTCGGTCACTGGATGAACAATCAGATTCCTGCGCTAATTAATTTCAACCAGATCTTTGAAGGACTACTTTCAGACGCTTAACGTTTTATACAGTAGTTACAGGGAGTTTCCAGGTACTAACGAAGAAAGACGACCCCCCCTCTCTCTCTCTCTCTCTCTCTCTCTCACTCACTTCTCTCTCTCTCTCTCTCTCTCTCTCTCTCTCTCTCTCTCCGGTTAACTTGTTGCCGAGCAAGGCTATTTATCCGCTGAAAGACATACTGCCCAAGAAAATCATTTCGACGGTCAACTCTTTTTAGTTTATTATTACTAGGGCTATGACAACAGCATATTCTTTTCATTGTTTTGACTCTCGAGTGTATATCCGACACAGGCACAAGTAATCAACCGAGAACCACTTGACTCTACATAAAAACATATGATATCAATGGATATATACCTGAGAATCAAAACAAGGAAAAGAATACGCTGTTGTCATAGCTCTAATTATTACTCCGTTCACTGACATTGTTTTACATTCGGTAACCTATACCGGACGGTGTAGATCACTTAAATTAATATATATTTTCTAATTTACAGAATGGCAGTGGTGCCTTTTTATTTGACGATTCTTTGATAACAAAACTAGCAGAGACACCCGACGTTGCCCGGGTTTGAATGATGATCAACAAATGTTTCACACTCACATATTTTATTGTCGTCGAAATCGGTGAACTCGACCATTTATCAATCAAATCGATTGATTGCCTGCTCAAGTTGGGAACCCATCGTGGTGCACCGGGAGGAAGCTCCATATGTCTCCCCGCACAATACATTGTAGTTTATATTGTACTCTACAGAACCTATGGTTGATTTCATGAAATCAATTTTTTATATATAGTGACTTGAATTAAAGTTTAACATACAAAAGTCATCATGTTTTAATTGTGCTTTAATTATAAACATTCAATTCCAACGCATATATCAAATACCTACTGTTGATTTTATATGCTTAACCTTTCTGCTTGTGAGATGATAATTGCTTAAATTTAAGTTTAAAATGAAAAAGTCAATTATCCTGCTTCAGTTGTGCTTTAAACTGAAACATTCACTTCGAACGCGTCTCTGTCTTATCCAAGAATCCACTGTTTATTTTATATCTTGGGCCTCTGTGCTTGTATGGTAATGAAATGTCTCAAATGTGCCCGTGATATTAGGCTGTATAAATTGTTAACTTTCGTCAAAATTGCCTGTGCCTTCTTTCATCTTTATATTTTCGATTATCGATACTTATCGAATATATTCTGATAGATAAACCTATCTAAGAACACTGCCATACTCATAAAGAACCTTCGTATGAAATTTCATAAATCAGCCCAGCTGTTTTCGAGTCCATACGGAACAGACACGCAGACAAAGTACCTTGTATATAAAGGCAGAGAGTAGAGATAGATAGATAGATAGATAGATAGATAGATAGATAGATAGATAGATAGATAACACCATGATACTTGTCTTTTTTTTTTTTTTTTTTTTTTTTTTTTACGAAATTAATAAAATGTGAAATTAAAATTGTTTATTTTATAGAACACAACAACTTGCTTAATTGTTACCCGGATGGCTATTGCATTTTTTTTTTTTTTAATATCTTTTTCATCGAAATATTTTTTATGAGTAAATCGAATTCATCACATATAACAAACACATCCAAAAGTAGAATTATTCGCGTTTTTTTTCTATACTAATAAGAATTATGAAACAACATTGCGTGTGAGTGCATTTCCCATATCAGCGTAACTTTGATAGTCGTATGCTGAACTCTTGAACTCTTATTACATTTTTCCTCTTAATCAAATATTTATTAAAATAATTCAACTGAACTCCAACCTATGATCCCTCTTTGCCAAACTTTACAAAAAACACTCGACTAGCAACAACCACTATATACACCCCCCTGCTCTCTATCTGTGCCTAAATCTAAACGCAAATCCCATGAACAAAGCTTCTTTCCCAGAGTTACATCACTGATCTGGTTCCCTGTTGAATAAAACATGATAGTCTTCAAATCCAATATAAACAAGTTCTTGGTTAGCCATCCCCAGAAATAATCAAATTCTACCTAATTTATACCATTAACAGTTACTACACTTCTACATGAGATTCATTAATCTTTATCGTCGAGTAACCTTCGTGCCTTCATAAGTGGTGACTGCCAAGCAAAAATAAATAAAATAAAGTAAATAAATAAATAAAATAAAAATAATATAATAATTTATTATATAAACCTAACTTGTCTGTTTAAATGTATGTATGTATGCCTAAAACTTTCGACAGGGACGATGCATTTTCACGAGATCGGTATCGTTTTGAAGCTCGACTCCTCGGACAACAAATATCGACAAATTGTCCAAAAACATGACTTCCTTTACCCCCAACTGGGCACTTTTCTACAGGGAGCCGTCGTTTTTTATTTTTCGCCGATATTTTCGAAAGTCATCCCTTCTATTAATGGACTAGCCTTAATTTAAGCTATCACACTTCCGGTTTGGCGATGGGCGCAACGGCAAAGACGTCACGTTTTTTGTCACGTTCTTTTCCTCCTTTTTTTTTTTTTTTTTTTTTTTTTTTTTTTTTTTTTTTTCTTTGCTCAACACGCACTTCCAAACATCCGGACAGCGCCGAGCACCGAGACTAGTGTAAAATAAAACGAAATACAAAAATCTATAAAATATAATTTCGAAATTAAATTTATCGAAATAAAAAGTCATTTTCGTCTTTAAAAAAAAAAAAATAGGTGACTAGCCGGAACATGTTCTTTCTAGTTTAGCACAAGAAAAATTTGTCCGTCACGTCTGAGTTCGAAATAGCAGGCAGTTACATTGCTAAGCGTGCAGATTAAGTGGATATGAAAAAATGGATGCGTTCGTATGAATCGGGTGATTATTGGATAAATCTTATTATGACAACATTTCGGTCGATGTAACCTATGACCATATTAAAGCGAGCGTAACCGACATGGGAAATCTGCGCTGAATTTCGAACAGAAGACTTGATTTAACCCACGGAGGTAACTTGGTTTCGTTCTATCAGTCATGACCGGGTAGAAATTTTAAATACTTCATAATTGTGATTTTAGCATTGACCGTACTGAGAATTGTAATTTAAAGCTCCAGAAAATTATCACTTGGCACTTTTATCCGTTGCGCCGTGGACCCTTGTGGTGTAAAGATTTTTTTACATTTTCATTGTTCATGTCCGGCGGTCGGAGAGTGAAGCATAATTCATTCATTTCTCATGAGCAATATTGTGCTGATATCTTTCTAGTTAGAGGACAATACTTACAGTAGGGAAAACAGGTGAAGTTTACCATCATCTCTAAGTGAACGTGTTTCTGTGGAACGAACTATATTCGAACTTGGCACACCCAGATTGTCAGTTCGTGCCACTAACTACTTAGCCGTCGTCATCTCCCTGTGTTGTTGTTATTGTTCTTGTTTTGTTTTTTTGGGGTTTTTTTTATTATTTATTCGGCCTCATGGCTACAACCTCGTTGATTTCTGCACTAAATACCCACTTCCTACGCCAGAACTCTCGTTTAAAAGTTTACTAAAGTTCCACTAAACAATTTTAATCATTCTCACCGTTCTTCTTAGCCTGCTACCTATTTCTGGTGCTAAATGCCATTTTATGGTCTGACACCATTTTATTTTCCTGAGAGAATTTGAATTTGAATTTTTTTTTGAGAAGTCTATTTAAGAGAATAAAAAGAGGCACACAATTTTATTCACTTTTCAAATCGGCTTTTACACTCTTTCCATTCAAGAAATCGTTCAACTGCTTAAATCTGCATCTCATCTCATCTTACCTCGAATTAATTGCCCTCATTGATAAGCCTTTCTCCCAAAACGGACATGATGCATTCTTATTTTAATGGGGATCTGTCTGCTGTGTGTGTCTGTAACCTAAACAACGTCACATCTCTCAAAACTCACATAGGAAACATTAAAAAAAAATAACTATGTGGATTTCCGTTTTGTGTAAGTCTGTGATCGTCCGCTCGTTGTCTTCGTCCAAATTCGGAGCTTGATTTCCGGCATTGGCCATAATGTCAATCAGGTGGTCTTGGTCAGTACCGTAAAAAAAAAAATATTTACTTCTAAATGAAATTATAAAAAAAAAACAAAAACCACTTGTTTAATACAAGTAACGGTATTTAATTTAAAGAGGTTACAGTGATAATTGCATCCCTAACCGAACGATAGATTTGCTACCAACACAAGTATCTTTATTAAATTAGCACTAACATCCACTAAGGATCCCAAAGGTCCCCACCAAACCAACCCTCTCTGTCCATCTTGTGCGGATATATATATATATATATATATATATATATATATATATATATATATATATATATATATAAGAAAAAGTCAATAAAACCCAGGAAGAAATCGTCAAAAACGGACGATTTACTGGTTTCATCCAGATGAACGAATATCTTCAGGAAAAGTTGTCCGAACAAAACCAATAATTCTCTCATTTTTTAAAATTTCTTATTGCGTTCATACTGTTTTTCCTTTTATCTTTTTTTTTTAATATATTCTGACTCCACGGCATTCATATATTAGTGACGAGGCGACTCCAATATTTTTCCCGATTCCGATACAATTACCGATTCCTTACTAAATTCCCCATTCCGATACAGTTACCGATTCCGATTCTTTGTAAATCTTTAAATATTTAACTATAAAGTTGTTATTTTTTCTGATTACATGTTCAGTGTGCAGATATTTTGCTCAAACGATAAAATACACTTGTGGGGGATAATCTATGGATTTTAGTTTGACTGGTTGTTTAAAATCAATAAATATTTAGTATTATATAAATACTACCAGCTGCAGAAGATGTTGTTTTAAACAAAATCAAATTTTTAAAAAAAGAAGATAATTAAAGGAATCGTTTTGGCATCGGAAAATAAATACACAATTTTTTTCGATTCTGATACTGATTCTGATAACCCAAAAAAGATCCGATTTTCTGATTCTCGATTCCGATTCCAATTAATCGCCCCAACAATATATATATATATATATATATATATATATATATATATATATATATATATATATATATATATATATATAACTACTTCATTTACCCACATAAATTTAATATACGAAAGTATAGATTTATGCGTAAACTTTAAGTATTTACTTCAAAAGTGCTCAATACGTAGGTAGAGCTAGTTAGTAATTTATAAAATATATATGGCGATTAAGCTACACTGAATATTCTGCGTTTCATCCACTATAGGATTCATCAGGCTTATGCCATATATATTTTATAAATTACTATATATATATATATATATATATATATATATATATATATATATATATATACACTTGTGCCCGATATTATTCATACCCCCCTTGAAAATTGAGTTTATTAGGTGTAACTTTTGTAAGAATTTATTGTTTACGTCCATATTGATACATATTCTTAATAAACCTCTTCTGATCATTTTCGTCATTTTAAAATCTCGGGATACTTGTAATAAAAGAAATATACAGCTATTTATAAAATCTGCAATGTTCAAAAATGATCATACCCCCTTATTTTTTCAGTATTAATCGAGTTTCTGACTTTTTGTTTTCTGTTTGATTCTTATTTTGAATGCTTTTATACAACCTTTGATTAATTTCATTTCGTTTTTTGCATTTTTCAGAAATTAAAATGATATCAACTGAAAACCAATAAAAGAATAAAAATTATTAGAATGAGGAAGAAAAAAGAGCTTAGTAATGATCTTAGGACTAAAATTGTGAATTCACATAAGGATGGTTTAGGTTACAAGTCAATTTCCAAGAAATTTGAGGTCCCTACAGCAACAGTACAGAGCATCATCAAAAAATTCCAGAGCCACCACACAACAAACAACTTGATTGGTAGAGGAAGGAAAAGGAAACTGTCTGCTAGAGCCACCAGGAATATTGTAAGAAGTGTTAATGCAAATCCAACCACCACTAATAAGGACATTTTAGAAAATCTGGAGTCTTCTGGCATAAAAATATCAAGGCAAACATTGCAAAGGGCTCTGCATGAAAATGGTCTGAAAGGAAGAAGACCAAGAAGGACTCCATTGCACACCGGAAAACACCTTGCAGCACGTCTAAAGTTTGCTAGGACCCATGTGAATTCTCCAGAGTCCGTTTTCTCAAGTATTTTGTGGACTGACGAAACAAAAATTGAATTGTTTGGCCATATGGATGCTTCTTACGTTTGAAGGAAGAAAGGAGAAGCTTACAACCCAAAGAACACCATACCCACGGTGAAACATGGTGGTGGTAGCCTAATGTTTTGGGGCTCCTTTTCGGCTAGTGGTCCAGGTAGTTTGGTCAAGATAGATGGAACCATGAAGAAGGAGCAATATTTGGAGATACTCCAGAAAAACATTAGACAGGATGCGGAGAAGCTCCATTTAGGACCAAACTGGGTCCTTCAACAGGATAATGATCCAAAACATACTGCCAAAATAGTCAAGAAATGGTTTGAGGATAATCAAATTAATGTTTTGGAATGGCCTAGCCAGAGTCCCGACCTGAACCCTATCGAAAACCTCTGGCACATATTGAAAACTGAGGTTAAAAAGCGGAAACCTAGAAATTTGAGGGATTTGGAGAACTACTGCATTGAAGAATGGTCAAAAATCAGTGTTGATACTTGTAAAAACCTTGTTGATAAATATCCCAAACGGTTACAGGCAGTTATTAAGAATAAAGGGCATGCTATTGACTATTAGTAAGAGAGGTATGAATAATTTTGAACTAGTGCCATTATTGTTTTTCTTTGTATAATGTTTCAAACTTGCATAATTTATTTATTTGTTGAGTTTAAATTAAATGCTTATGCTTGATTTATTGTTTGAAATCCCTTTAATATTGTCTACCTTCTGGTTTGAGCAATATTCTTATAGAAATCTCAAAGATCCGAGGGGTATGAATAATATCGGGCACAAGTGTATATATATTGTTCACAGAAAGTTTTTAGATGGCACAAGTCATTGGTACCGATAATTGGGATCGTTTTAGATACCCATATCAAACTTTAATCTAAAACGGTCCTAATTATCGGGTTTGAAAGCGACGGTACCAATGGCTTGTCCCATCTAAAAACCCTGTAAACAAAATATAAAGGCACTTTTATTTTAGGATTTTCCTTATAATTGAACACTCTGCTGGAGTTCTTTTTCCAAAACAACCTCAATATATATATATATATATATATATATATATATATATATATATATATATATATATATATATATATTAGCAGGGAGACTCAACATTGTTCGGAATTGAATGAAGATCAACGCACGTTCTACATTATACTTTTATTGTCATCGAAAACGGTGAAATTTCACATTTTTAAATCAAATCGATTGATTGCCTGCTCTAGTTGGGGACACACTGGGGTGCAACGGGAGGAAACTCCGCACGCCTTCCTGCAATGACATAGTCCATAACACATTGTAGTCTATATTACACTGTAGAGAACCTGCTGTTGATTTTATAAAATTATTCTAAATAATGGCTCGAAGTAATATGGATAAACTTAAACATGGAAAAGTAAAGGAATAGTTGTTAAAACATTTATGTAGCTAAGCTTAAACATGGGAAAGTAAAGGACTAGTTGTTAAAACATTTATGTGGTTAAGCTTAAACATGGAAAAGTAAAGGAATAGTTGTTAAAACATTTATGTGGTTAAGCTTGAACATGGAAAAGTAAAGGACTAGCTATTAAAACGTGGAAAAGAAAAGAACAATATATTCTAGTAAAAAATATAATAAATTTATAACTTAAAATATTGCAGCATTAAGAATTGATTATATAATGTTATAAATTGAACTAAAAATAATCCTTAATGCTGCAATGTTTTAAGTCATAAATTTATTATATTTTTACTAGAATATCTTATCCTTTTCTTTTCCAGTTTTAATAACTAGTCCTTTACTTTTCCATGTTTAATTTATGTGGTTAACCACATAAATTTTTATGCATTTTTCTATTGTACCTATTTACAATGCCTCCCCACGGGACAGAGTTAGACACCAGGGTCGTTTTTTAACGTGGAGAAAAGGTACAAAAATAAAAATTGTCTCAGTCGTGAAGGACTTCTCCTCCACTGAAAGAGAACGAGAAACGGAAGTGCCGCATCTGAAGAACAGATACTACACTTTGATCTTTATATTTAATTTATTTCGTTTAAAGAAAAAATTACAATTAAAAAAAATTCAATATAAAATTAAAACATTTAAAAAAGTAAAATATCCTAAAGACAAAAAAAATTTAGGCACAAGGCCCTATAAGATCCGGGGAGAGGAGTGTTGCAGGGTCTTTGTAACTAAAGTAAAAATTGGAGTCTTTGGCGACTTTACTCTTGACTGGACTTTGATCTTGGCCAAAAGGTCAGGTAATCCATGATTTTTCCAAGCTTCCAATACATTTACTTGTTCTTTAATTAATTTCAGTCTTAATTTTTACTCCCATAAACACATATGTAATAATAATGTACGCCACCCGTCTGCTTTCAATACCCCCCCCCCAGTTATTACCCTTTCATATTTTCATTTTCTCTGTTTCACTTGTTACTTCTCTTTTCGAATTAGTAGCAACTGTAGTCGCTGATGCGACATGGTTGCTATAGAATCCAGCCATAAAAACTGTCGCTCACCTCCTTACATATTTTTACGATTTTAAACACCAGAAAATTCATCATAACTTTTGTTTTGCTGAAGGATAATTGACTTTTTTCACAATATAGCTGAAAAGGCGATCTATAAACTGTAATAATTGTCTGAAAGTTAGTCAAAAA
>NC_136484.1:93931966-93984466 GCF_053919585.1 Euprymna scolopes
ACCCGGACAACGCCGGGCTGAAATGGTAATATATATATATATATATATATATATATATATATATATATATATATATATATATATATATATGTCATTCACATACAGTACTGTTTCGCTGTATCACAGCTTATCAATGCGGCTAGATAGGCAAATACCTCAAGCAAGGGTCATATATCTATAATATATATATATATATATATATATATATATATATATATATATATATATATATATATATATATATATAACCACTTAGTATTTTTGTAAGTGTGAGTATGTATAAATGGATTCATTTGCATAAGTGCTCTTTGTTAACCACATTCCTTCGCCTTCGTAAAAACATGTTGTCTACTCTTTTTAACAAAGACAAAAACAAACGTACTTGTTGCGTTAATGTGGCTGAAAGGCGAGTTGTTATCTCATGGGAAATTACATTTTTATTTCCCCTCGTCTATTAATCGAACTTCACTGACCGAATAAAAGAGAACGATAAAAGAATTATTATTTTTATTATTTCAACTCACTAGGAGTTCTCACACAAATCATCAACGATTGCTCACTAACAACAACAACCGACTGTGTCCCCTGGATTCTGAGTGACAACCAGCCGACCCAATTTTTTCACTACCCGCCTCCACCGTTTTGCAAATGAATTCATATCGTCTCCGCGGTCTCTTGCCATTGACTTCTCGCTAGCAATGACCATTAAGCACCATTAGATTATGTGTGGAAGTCAGACTCCTCCGCTTCACACTAATCTAGTGGAGGTTTCGTTAGTGCTTTCTCTCCTCGTTGTTTCTATCCTCGTAGGCCCTTATTATTGCTGTATATTTTTTGCTGAATTTTGGGATCATGACGAACGACAATGAACTATGCTTCCTCACAAAGAAGGTAGTAATCCTTAGAAAGATGATTTCATAACGAAAGAACATCTTTCAAAAGAGGAGTTGATGCTTGGGAGGATAGTTTCTTGATACTACTCCCCCCCCCCCAAAAAAAGAAATAGTATGCCTGCGAAGGCTGTCTCATGATCCATAAAACATATACTACACTACCTCCCCAATAATAGAAAAAAAAAAACAGAAAAAAATAAGATAATTCCTAGGAGTATGATATTATGATCACAGGACAGATAATACATTAGCCTTCCTACATTCGAAAAAGAAGAGTTAATGTCTGAGTGGACGATATCACCGCGAACAAGCGTATATTATACGAACCACCAAGGAGGGAGTAATGCCTGGGAGATATCGATAGCATAGTTTCGCATTTAGACAGACAGAGTTAAATCGCCTTTAATTTCGCATTCAGACAGACAGAGTAAACTCTCCTTTAGTTAGTTTCGTATTCAGCCAGACAGGGCAATATCTCCTTTAGTTAGTTTCGTATTCAGCCAGACAGGGCCAAATCTCCTTTAGTTATAGATAATAACAAGTTGTGTTTCTCGGAGGCTGTATTGCCCCTCAATCTGGATTACTAACACTACCTACATATTTCATTAACGATTGCAAATTATTTTGCATTCTCGCAACAGCCGTTTATTGTTGATTTCTCGCTTTTAACGATTTATAATTGTGCATTAAAATCAAATATAAGATAGAATGTTCTGATGTGTATTAACTTGAAGAAGTAGAATATTCTGTTCCTGACATTTTTTTCAAAACCTATTTGCCTTTTTAAATTTCGACCGAGTAGAGTATACACTATTTGCTAGTATTTTCCATTAAAAAAAAAAACGATATGTATTTGTTTGCCTCTTTATATGAGAGGAAAATATGTACTTTCAACTCGTTTCAAAGTAGTTGTCCGAAACCATTTCAAGAGTTAAGGAAGGGAGGGGAGGGGGAAAGTAACAAGTCAAACAATCTCCACGGAAAATAAATTCTCAACTCTAAATAAAATATCAACGGTTGCTGTTTTTTTAATTTTTTTTTTAAATTTTTTTTATTTTTAGGACATCAGAAATTATACTAATTCATATATGGAAAATTGTATTACTCTCGTGATTCTATATTTTATGAATATTAGTGAGAACACTGGCGAAACATATGTCCCCATCATTTTTAACAAAGGGTGTACGTACACTAGTCTTTATAATAAAGTGCTTCTATGTTACGTTTCTGAATTTTTTTAGATGAGGATTTGTTATTCGAATTATTTGGATTCATCGGGCTACTATTCTCATCTTGAGTGTCATTTTCACAGCGTTTCGGTCGATGTAACCTCCGACCTTTTTCAGGTGTATCTTATCGAACTCGGGAATGTTTCAGTCGAATACGAAAATTGGACGGAATTTCGAGCGGAACCTTTTATTTACTTTATGAAGGTAGCTTGTTCTCGTTTCGTCAGACATGAATTGCATTTTTTTTTTTTTTTTTTTGTTATCGGTGTCGACAATTAGTGTAATACTTAAGAGAAAACTGTAAGCAAGTAAGTTACTTGAAGTAACCGTGGACTTTCTGTGGGGTTCCTGTTAGATATGTAATTACAAGAAAACCGGTTACTAAAAAAAAAATGGACGAATCCGAGTAACACTGAGTGTCACCTCGACGTCTTGTCTCAAGGTAATAAGTTACGTCAATAGTTTTGAAAAGAATGAAAAGGAAGGACAGAAAAGAAAGAAAATGCGAGTCGTTTCAGGGAGAAACCACTCTGTTCTTCCCACGTGTCCGTTTGCGAGTCGGTAAAATGTCGGGCAACGACATCATCCAAGGGTAAGCTCGTTTTTTTCCCAGCTTGTCGGTCAGTAGGTTAAACAGCGCGAAAGGTCCTTAGTCGAGAATAAACGGCAGCCGTCGTTGTCGTCCTAGTCACACGGTGGGGAGAGGGAGTGGTGAACATGATGATCATGATGATGATGATGCTAATTATGATGATGGTGATAGCAATCTCTCTAAGTATAAAATTAGCTATGGTGTATCAATTTATTCTGCTGCCAGTAATTTAAAAGTCATATTCTATATACTTTACTCCTATTTCAGTCACGTAAATTATTTAAAATGAAATGAGTTTCGACATTATTCCTAAACAATTTGTTCTTGAAATCACGTTTTACTGAAATAATAAGAATATTGTAAGTTAACTACTTCCAATCCACGAAAAAAGAAACGAAGAACAAAATCAAGCAAACAAAAAAAAAAAAAAAAAAAAATTATAGTGTCGGCATCGATTGGCACCACATCTAATAGTCGAGAAAGCATCAACCAGACCTCCACTAAATCAAAAGAGGTGGAATGTACCAGAAATCTGGGAAGACTTGTTGTCACCCAAACTCCAGGGAACAACACCGGTTGTTTTCAGCGAGCAATCTTTAATAATGATCTGTGTGAGAACTCCAAGGGAAGAAGAAGAAGAAGAACAACAACAACAACAATGATGATGATGATGACACGTGTTTGATTTATTTGCTCGGAAAACGTAACCTTTCTTTCCGTTATTTTTATCTATCTATCTATCTATCTATCTATCTATCTATCATATAAAATGAACTTTGTGAATGTGTGCGCGCGCGTGCCTGTGTGTATTCCTATTTACAATGCCTCCCCACAGGACAGAATTAGACACCAGGGTCGTTTTTTAATGTGGAGAAAAGGAACAAAAATAAAGATTGTCTCAGTTGTGAAGGATTTCTCCTCCACTGACAGAGAACAAGAAATTGAAGTGCAGCATCTGAAGAACAGATACTACACTTCGATCTTGTCCCGAAGGCCAAGTGTGTGTTAGTTCCTTGACTCGGAAACGGCTGGGACGATTTTTTAGAAATTTCACACGAAGTACTTGCGGGGTTCATACATACATTTTGTCTCGGAATGCTTCCGATAAGTATTGAAACTCAGTAATCGAAAAAATCCGATTAAAGGAAGTCAAATTTTGACCAAAGTTAACACTTCTATAGAGCCTAACATCACAAGTGCATTTGCGAAGTTTTATCACCGCACAAGCAGAAAGGCCCGGCATTTAAAATCAACTGTAGATTTTTTCATAAGAGAGGGGAGCGTTCGAAATGAATGTTTTTCTTTTAAAGCACAATTGAACCATGATATATTTGTACGTTTAATTTTAATTCAAGTGATTATGGAAAAAATAATTTCATAAAATCAAGGGCACGTTTGAAATGAATGTTTTATTTAGAACACAACTGTACCATGCTATTTGACCTTTGTATTTTAAACTTTTAGTGAAGCCAGTATGTACAAAAAAATGTATACAATCAACAGTAGATTCTCTACAGTGCAATGTAAACGATAAGTATAATGGATTAAGTCATTGCAGGAAAACATTTAAAACTTCTTCCCGGTACACTGCGGGTGGAGTGGGGGAGAAGATCCCTAATTATAGCAAGCAATCAATCGATTTGATAAAAAAAAAATGGGCGATTTCGCCGATTTCGATAAGAATAAAATGTATGGGAGGGTGGAACATTTATTGATCCTCATTCGGACAATGTCGGGTCTCCCTGCTAGTATAGTAATATTGATAATGATGATGACGTCATTAAGTGGGTGTGGCGGAATAGACTTTTTTATGAAAAAACAATGAAAATAATCAGAGCGAACAAATAAGTTTGGATAACAATGCAGATTATGTTGCTATTTTATTTGAGAGGCGTACTTACTATACTTTTCGTCCTTCAGGCAAAGATCAAAGTGTAATATCTGTCCTGTACTCGGCCCAAAATGGTTAAATACGTGAAGACTGAGATTCTATTTTCTTTAACAAATGAATATTTTTTGTCCACTTTTTCTGGACCTGTTCTTATTCATTCGGACCCTTTACGTTTTGGGAGATGAACTTGTAACCTTTGACATGAACCTGTAGATTATAAACCCACTAGCAAAGATACCCGTGCTTGGCGTGAGACTTTGTTGTACGCTCGTGTACTCGCTTCGCAAGCACATCGCAGTAAGTGGATGTTGTAAGAGTCGCAGCAAATATGATTTTAACTTTTGACCCTTACCTTGAAAAATGGGGTGCACCATTCCCAGGTCGGAGATCATCTTCATGTCAGGTTTCGTAATGATCGGTTCAATGGTGTGCGCTGTAGGAGAGTATATATATATATATATATATATATATATATATATATATATATATATATATATATATATATATATATATATATATATTATCGTACAATCAAAGCACTTCGCCATAATAAACCTTTAGTCATCACAAAACCCGACAAAGGCTCTGGCGTTGTCATAATGGATCACCAGGATTACGTCAATAAAATGATGACTATCCTGGGGACACCTCTAAATTTGTTAAATTAGGTCCTGTAGACACACATGATTCTACTATCTCTACGAGATCAAGTTCCAAAAACGACTTGTCAAATGGGTCAAAAGTGGCATTCCATTTCTAATTTAATTCGGCCCACCGGTTCTATTCGCCCCCCGTTTGTATGGTTTGCCTAAGACCCATAAAAGTAGGGGACTGTTGAGACCCATATTATCAATGATAGGCTCCTCTCAACACAAGTTAGCTAAATGGTTTCATAACCCGTTTTGGAACGTTACTGTTTATTTTGCATTAAAGACTTTTGCTTACTTTATGCAAAACTATACTCATTCTGACAAATTTATGTGTTCTTTTGATATTTCTAGTCTTTTCACTTGCGTCCCATTGTTAGAGACTATTAATATTTGTGCTGACGCCCTATATTAGAGTACAAATTCCAACTTCCCCAATTCCAGAAAATATTTTTGTAGAATTGATTAAATTCGTCACTATGTCGGTTGAATTCAGTTTTAATGATATTCTGTACAAACAAATAGATGGCGTGGCCATGGGTTCCCCATTGGGACCAACGTTGGCTAATATCTTTGTTGTTTTTATGAACAGAGTCTACTATCTGTATATAATGTTTGTATAAACCAGACATTTACTTTCGTTGTGTTGATGACACCTTTTATTTATTTAACAACGAGACGAAAGCGGGTGCTTTTTGTGACCCTCAATAACGTTCATCCAGCCCTTAAGTTTACGGTAGACAAAGAAACAAATTCTACTCTTCCGTTTTTAGATGGTCTTTTGTCCAGACATCCTCATGTTTTCTTACTTCTGTTTATTGTAAACAAACATTTACCGGTCTCTAACCACGTTGGGACTTTTTTTGCCCTACAAATCAAAAATTTAATTTAATTAAAAATTTAGTACAGAGCCTTAATGATCTGTTTTAAAGTTAATCTGGATAGACAAGCTTAAATTTATTACCAAGACCCTTTCTAACAGTGGCTACCCCTTAAATGTTGTTGAAACTACTATTAATACGAAAGTTTCCAATTTTTACAAATCTAAAGAAATTGTAGCTGATAGATATCCTTCGTCTACTTTGGTTAGGTAACCATCAGTAACCAATTTGCTAAGCAAATTTATTTTCTGTACAACGGTGTTATTTTGCATCGAATCCACGCGTTGTTTTTTTAACTAGACCTATGTTGTCGTCCATTTGCAAAGATGTTCTCCCCCCATCACCACCACCATAATAATTCTATTATTTATTTATTCAAATGTAGTTGCAGCGCGCAGTACGTTGGGCGAACATCACAAAGATTGGATTTTCGTTTGAAACAACATGTACGTGGTATGCAAATTTTTCACCTTCGGATGTTCTGAGTAATACGTATGGTTCTTCGATTTGCGAGCACTTCATAAAGAACCATGCGTGTGCCACGAATTTCAGTGCTGACATGTTTACGATATTGAGTAAGTCAGACTCACCCTTTCTTCTAAAAATTATAGAAACTATTTTTATTAAGTCTTTGGGATCTTCTCTTTGCAAGCAAAAAGAAAATCTTTTAGGACTTAATATAGTTTCTATGTAATTTCTCCCCCCCCGCTTATTTTGGTCCCCCCACGCCATTTTTTTAGTCGTATTTTCCTCTGCAGAGCGAGAAACAAAATCTGGTTAGTTAACCTTTATTTTCATTTTTTATTTTTTTTATTATCATGTTGATTGGTCTGTATTTAGCCATAATTACATTTTCTACGCCCTGCCCAAAAATGTTCATATATATATATATATATATATATATATATATATATATATATATATATATATAGGCTGTGACCTTGACCTTTGTACATTTACCTTGAAAAATGGTGAGCACCATCCCTAAGTTGGAGACCATCATCATGCCAGTTTTGATCATGATCGGTCCAGTAGTGTGGGCTATAGGGGAGTTGTACACACACACACACACACACACACACACACACACACACACGAATACTACTATATATATATATATATATATATATATATATATATATATATATTATATTATATTATATACTAGCAATTCAGCCCGGCTTTGCTCGGGCCCTATGTACTGTTCATAACTTCATGTGCATATGTATGTATTAAAAAGTAGTAATATGTACGGTAATGGTTTTCTATATAATAGACTTCCTTAACTACCAAAGAAAAAAGTTGGTAGAGACCGTAAAGGTTTAATTTTTTTAAACTTTTGCCTCAATTTTGATCATTTAACATTTATTGGTTTGGGCTCAATTCAAATTTAAATGTTTGACCAATGTCCAAGTAACTTACATCTAACATTTCAAGTGTTTATACCCAAAATTGACAGAGCAGTTTGGTAGAGTCTGCAAAGGTTAACTCTTTTAACTTTGACTTCTTGGCAGCCAAATTTTCGCCACAAAACTGAGGAAAAAGCTTGTTGTGTATCTGAATACCATTTACGTAAAATTTCAAATGTGTAGGCCCAAAATTAGCTTAATAGTTTGCTAGAGACTACAAAGGTAAACTCTTTGTAACCTTGACCTCTTGAAAGCCAAATTTTCAGCAAAGAAAACCATTTAAAAGTTTACCCTATATCTAAATACACTTTATGTAAAATTTAAGATGTTTAGACCAAAAATTGGTTGAGTAATTTGGAAGAGACCGCAGAGGTCAATTTGTTTTAAACGTTGACCCCAATTACGACCCCTTAACCGTTATTGTTTTGGGCGCAAATCAAATTATAAAGTAAGATCCATGTCTACGAAATCTATAACTAAAATTTCAAGTGTTTAGATCCAAAATTAGCGGAGGGGTTTGGTAGAGTTATCAAAGGTCAAATCGTTGAACTTTGACCACTTTAACAGCCGAATTTCTGTCGGTAAACCAATGAAAAAGATTTTTCCAAATCTCTATACCCATTTTGTCCGAGTATGTAGACCGAAAATTGACAGAATTATTTGGCACATACGCAGACAGACACACACAGAAACATTTTCAAACACACACTCATACATATATATATATATATATATATATATATATATATATATATATATATATATATATATATATATATATAATATGAAAGAAAGAGAAAGAGAGAAATAGATTAACACTTGTGGTTCTATTTTTCCAGGGTCAAAAGATAATTAATCATATTTCAGAAAAAGGCTGTATAGATATTTATTATATCAATCATTAAATTAAAATGTCTTTCAAAGTGTATTCCTATATATATATATATATATATATATATATATATATATATATATATATATATATATATATATATATATATATGAATGATCGGGTTGGGTTTACAACCCACGGAGACTCGAAACAGTTATAAAAAATTAAAATATATAACAAGTAAAGGTTATCAAAGACAAGATAAGTTACTCTTCTACCCTCCAGACCTGGCGGGGCATAGGCCATCCACAACTTTTTGCAGGTGCTTTTGTAGCGAGGAGTTCTTTTTACAGGGTGAGGGCGCTGGCCTCACGCATAACTTTCCCAGAAGGTTCATACAGCGCCTCGCCTTCCCAAATGGTCACCCATCTGGTACTGGACAGGCTCAACGTTGCTTAACTTCGGTGATCTGGCGAAAACCGGTGTGTCAACGCGATTATGCCATACATACTCTTCTACCTACCCGGCAAATATTTTTGTAGATTTACTCATTTTAAAACCTTAATTCGGTTCGAAAAACATATAGTATCGAGCGTTACGTGAAAACAAAAAATGTGACTGCAAACTGACACCTAAATATTTGCAGTCTTGAAAATGACTAAAAAATAAAAAATAAAGCAAAATACTGTTCGAAACCCACCCAACATATGTCACGGTAACATATATTGGGTGGGTTTCACACAGTATTCGTTTATATATATATACATGCACACACAAAGCTCATTTTATATAATAGTACAGACAGAGATAAATGAATGCGCGTTTACACTTGATGAATTTATCCCGAGTCAGTATAAGCGATCATCATCATCATCATCATCATCATCATCATCATCATCATCATCATCATCATCATCAGCAGCAGCAGCAGCAGCAGCAGCAGCAGCAATAGCAACGGGCTACTTGCCCGGACTAATGTGACTCTTCCTCTCCAGAGTTTCCTGTCTTCCATCATCTGCCTCAGATTTTCAGGTTAACAGTTGGCGTCGTGTGCTATTTGCTGGATGTACGTGGATCTAGGTCGTCCTTTGCTTGCGCTTCCGTGTCGTGGAGTCCATAGCAATACATCACACACCAATTCATGCTTGCTCCTCAGACAGTGACCGGCAAATCGTAGGCGTCTTTCTCTGATGGTATTAGATATGGCAGGTTGGTTGCCATAAAGTTGCTGCTTCGTGGTATGATTTTGCCACGATATATTTAATACTGTTCGTAGCATACGGGTGTATGTGCCGTCTAGTTTTCTTTCCAATCTTTTGGTGAGTGTCCAGGTTGTAGCACCTTAAACAAGAACAGACTTTACCACTGCCCTGTATACAATGAGAAATTAAAAACCACTGCCCTGTATACAATGAGAAATTAAAAACCAAAGCGATGCTTTTCTTTCTTAAAGTCAGATAGAGGCAGCAATTTTATGGGTTTTGAAGTTTTGGATTGATGTCAATTGACTCTGAGGAGAAACGTTGACAATTACACGGATGACTTGATATTTTTTCATTTCCTTTACTGAAAAATACAACCGATATCAAGTATGTGTATAGAAGTGGATGTGTGTGTGTGGGAGGGGGTTAGTCGCGCGTTAAATAATGTTTCCTTTGTGGCATTCACCAGTCCGAACCTTTTTGGGGTTTGGGTTAACAAGTGTAGACGAAACAAATTTGAATTAACGTTTATTTTCTTTGTGAAATTAGGCGGGATGCTTGTTATAGCCACGCGGGCCGCAATTTGTCCATTGGCTTTCATGCATGAATGCTTTTCCAAAACCCAATGGGGGTCCACATCTTATGATGAGTTAATTGAGCGTCAGAACATTTATCCTGGCATTTCTACACGCGCGCATACTTGGACCTATTAAGATATATTCTATTATGATACGAAACTTCCGTTAAAGTTTTTTCCTGTATATCTTAATCACGCCAGATACGTGCTAAAATATTCCATACAGTTAAAATTGAGTCATGCTTGAAGAGAATTCGCTACTAATTGTTTTAATTAGACGTAATTTGTAATTAACTCACCAAGTAACATATCTTTCGTTGTGTTTCTATTATAACTCTCATCCTCTCTCAATGCAGTCTTTTTTACATAGTCATTATCACCATCGCTTCGTTTCCCCCCTCTCTCTCTATCTATCTCTTTCTCTCTCTGTATATATATATATATATATATATATATATATATATATATATATATATATATATATAGTAGCTTGACGCATGGCGTTGCCCAGTCGTACAATACGCTTAAGCATGATTTTTTTCAATTTATGCTGATTGTGTATGTATTATTATAGAATCAATCTTCTATTAGTTATTATATATTACGAGGAATAATTTGGCCGATGAACTAATTCGCAAAATAAAAATAAAAAAAATGAATTAATTAATAAATAATAATAATGTTGTTCATAAAAATTCCCTCTTTCTTTGTTTTCAATATCACGTCAGCTGATATTTGGGCTTGGCGATGAATGCCCTACCGATTACTTCAGGCAATTCAATCCAAAACTTTCTGAAGAAATCGACAGGATAATATTGTGGTCCTGTTGATAGAAACAATCTGTAATGATTTAAGGGGGAAAAAACGAGTTTGAAATAATAAAAACTTATTCAGCTCTACTAAAGTATTGAGCACTTTTCCCCTGTTTTGTTATAAAATATACTGCCTAACACACACACACACACACACACACACACACACACACACACACACACATATATATATATATATATATATATATATTCCTAACTCAACAATGGTTGTTTTTACTCTTTAACACCGGAGGTTAAATATGTGCTTATATTTAACCCTTGTGCGTGTGTGTGTGCGCACGCGCGTGTGTGTGTGTGTGCGTGCGTTAGAGTGTGCGCATGTGTTTGTGAGAGTGAGAGAGAGAGTGAGAGAGAGAGAGAGAGAGAGAGAGAGAAAGATCTGACAAAAATGTCTTGCAGATATTGAGCAGACATTTTCTATTTTTCAAGCTAATGAATCTTCATTTCTCTACATTTAAGACCAGCGCGACCACTCCCATCGTTACCAGGGATTGAATGGGAACCATTGTATATTTTGCTACTAACTTTATATTACAACTAGAATGGGTGCCCGGCGTTGCCCGGGTGCTTTGAGGTGTATGCTGAGAGAAAAAGGTCAATTTTTTAAACTTTGACCCCTTAAAATTTATTGTTTTGGACTCAAATGAAGTTATTAAGTTAGAGCCATGTCCAAGGAATCTATATCTAAAATTTCAAGTGTGTAGACCCAAAATTGTAGGAAGAGTTTGGTAGAGTTCTCAAAGGTCAAATCGTTGAACTTTGACCCCTTAACAGCCAAATTTCTGCCCGACAACCGATCACATCGATTTTCCCAAATCTCAGTACCCTGTATATCAAATTTCGAGTCTGTAGACTAAAAATTGACAGAGTTATTGCGTAGGGAAATGTACACAGACACACACACAGACACTTACACTTTTATAGATGTATAGATAGATAGATGTTCGCTCTATTTTTATTTTATTTATTTATTTTTGCATTTTTATAATTTGCAATTTCCTAGTTGCCTACAAGAACATGAAGTCAAATGTAAATAATGATATTATTATAATTTACATTTTAATAATAATAATCATAATAATTATCATTATTATTAGCAGTAGTAGTAGTAGTAGTAGGTAAGTGTTTATAAATTACTAGACTATCCGTGACTCGTTGGGTCAGTATGTTATATTAGCTATGGAATTTATGTATGAGCGTGACACTTGTGACGTAAAGAAAATAGTTTTTTTTTTTGACATAACAGAAACATTTCTATGAAAGTATATTAAAATGAAAAATCACGGACGGATCACTCAAACCTGAAAAAAAAAAATCCTCCCTGTTCGTGTAAAGTTATCTATTTTTCCGAATAATCGCCCAAAAATCTAAAATTAAACATGATTTTCCTACGAATCGAACGCCGACGAAAGTCATTTAGCAACAAAAACGCACATGAACCTACCGATGAGAAATATAAGAATGAAAAACCCATATTAGAATCCTTCAACCAAGTTATAGAAACTTAAAATCTGAAAAAAAAAATTCATAAAACCTGAAGCAAAAAAATAAAACTTAAATAAATAAAATAAAATAAAACTAATATTGAAACAGATTAGTAAATGTGTCAACAAATTCACCGTTCTCACGCAACTATTTTGTATTTAAAAATGTAAACTAAAAATATAAAAAGAAGGAAGGAAGGAAAAGGGACGGATAGAGAGTAGTAGTAGTAGTAGTAGTAGTTTTGGCTTTGCTACAATTGTTCTTATATTTGTCAAAGTTAAAGTTGTTGTAAGAAAATAGCGACAGTATATTTCTAATAAAGGATAGTTGCAAAACACCCCCACTCTTCCCATGTTAAATAATACTTTCGAAATAATAACGTTAATATTTCAATGCGCAGGTCAAAATCTGCAAAAGAAGCGATTTGTATTTATTTGTTTACGTTGTTATGTGTTAATGTTTATGCGCGCATGCGCAACCGGATGTCGTAAACCGGAAAGTGGGTTACATCACTCGTTACAAGGTTATTGAATTTTTATAATTATATAGATTAAATAACCGTCGTCGTGAGCACATGTTCTACGTTGTCAATTGACAAGATCATTCCGACGTTGATGTTTATTTATAAGTTTTATTAATGAAAAGAATAAAGGTTAGAGAATTAAAAAAAAGAAAAAATATATTCCCTTTCTAAATATCCTATTCATGCATATCAAAATGATCTATTAGTTATGTCTGGATATATTTTAGGTGCGCTGTTTGAGCTTTGGTCGAAAGAAAGATACGTGGATTCTATTATCATTAAACATGCCATCTCTGGAGTATTTAACGGTAACATTCTGCAGCCATTGCAATTTTTACTTACGCTTTTGCTTACTCTTCGTCTCCATCACCACGACAATGCACCTACTCACACTTCTGGAAGCATTTGACAGTTTCTGGTCAAGAAGAAAATTAGCATAATGGAACTCCCTCCCTATTCATCTGCTCTTACCTATGTGACTTTTTCTACTTTTGACAAGTTCAAGTGGTATTACGTTTCCATATACCACGTTGAACATAAAACAATAGCGTCGGAGGACAAAGTTCTGGACCGTTTGTTGACATAATCAATCAAGCGCTGATGTTAATTATAACCAAAAGATTGGTTTGGTTTGTTTGGTTGGTTTTGTTTTACGGCATATCAACCCTTTTCGGGTTATTTAATGCCGAATCCAAAGATTTTGAAAAACATTTTTAATAGAATATATTTGTTGTTTTCACGTCGGTTTCTATTTAACCCATAGTTGGGGCCCTAACAGGTACTACCACTCCGGGTCAGAGTGGACCTGGGAGCAATGGTAATTAAAGGGTGGCTCCACACTCCCCAAAGCCCAGAAGCTGGGGCCTCACCACTGGATATAGTTTAAGGACATATCCAGGACCCCCATTGAGGGACTTTTACCCTCTGTAGGGGGGGGGGCAGTCGGCGTATTCTAATGCCCCACCGACAGGGCCTATAACCAGAAGAAGAATAAAAAAAGATAGAGGGCTTATTGCGTGAGAATGAAAATAAAGAAAGATACACAAATAAATAGATAGCTTTTTTTTACCAGACTTAGCTATATTATGAGCACTTGTCTCTCACTGGGGACGACATCCTTTGCACGTCTTTTCTGCTTGAAATATCGCCAGGGCAAAAAAAGAGAAGATTATTGCGGTTCGGAAGTCACACAATTACATGATCTTCGATTCTAGAATTATCTTTGACGCTTAAGTATCACTCAAACGTTTCCATTCAAACAAAGGCTTCCATTATGTAAGAGTTAGATTTTCGAAGACAAGCGATGTTGAGTCTGGCTAGTACAAAATGGATGACCGTTTTGGAATACCAAGTCTTGTGTGTGGGAGGACGGTGAAACTTTCCAGTAAAAAAATAATCAGCTTTATATAAAGTTGAGAATATTTGCGGGCCCATAACTTTCTCAACAACATTAGTTTTATTTGTCTGTGTTGCGGCATATCAATCCGAAGAATAATACCTACCGTAAACGATTATTTATATGAAACTAGCCTGGGTGTCTGGCGTTGCCTGGTGTTTGAAGGTATGTGTTGAGCAAAAAAAAAAAAATGAAAAGAAAAGTAGTACTAGGCAGGCAGGCTCGAACCCGTACCCCAAAGGAGGAAAAGAACGTGAAAAAAAGTTATGTCTTTACCGTTGCGTCCATCGCCAAACCAGAAGTGGCTAGTCAATCGAAAAGAGGGGATGACTTTTAAATGTAAAATAAACATCTTGCTGCTCGACTCTCAACCCTGGATGCCCCTCCCTATAAACATGGTCCTATCACAGTAATTCTGTGCGCTGCAGTGATAATATGTATTGTTTGAGATCCCAAAGTTACGCCCGTTTTTGTCCTTTTAATTAAATCCCTTGGCACAGCTCTTGATGACGGAGAGCGAAACCGGTCGGCTGATATTTTTGTATTCTTTTTAATCATGAATATTAAAAAGTATTTCCATTATAATTACGATAATGAAAATATAACTGTGCAATTTTACACAGCTATCAATAAAGCGAAATAGAATAAGTAGAAAAAATAGATACGTTCGTATTTTAACTCAGGAGGGCTAATTCCATCGTCTATGCGGATATCCATTTAGCTTAATCCACAGCCGCTTTATTTGGAGATTCCGTCGCTTGCTTTATCTCATCACTAGGGATAGCAGAACAGCATATTCTTTTCATTGTTTTGACTTTCGAGTGTGTATCCGTTGATATCTTATATGCTTTTATATAGAGTGATGTGGTTATCGGTTAGTTGTGTCTGTGTCTGTTGGTTGGTTATTTTTGTTTTACGGCATATCAACCCTTTTCAGGTTATTAAATGCCGAATCCAAAGATGTTGAAGAAAAATCTTTTTAATAGAGTATATTTGTTGTTTTCAAGTCGGTTTCTATTTAACCCATAGTTGGGATCCTAACAGGTACTACCACTCCGGGTCAGAGTGGACCTGGGAGCAATGACAATTAAAGGGTGGCTCCACACTCCCCAAAGCCCGCAAGCTGGGGCCTCATCACTGGGTATAGTTTAAGGTCATATTCAGGACCAACTGTGTCGGATATATACTCGAGAGTCAATACAATGAAAAGAATATTTTGTTGTTACGGCCCTACCCATTACAAACGGTGCGTTAATTTTTCGCCGCTACCTGCGAATGTTGGACAAGCTTGTAAGTCTGTCTTCATGGCGGTAAACGTATCTATGTCGTACGATCAGGCGGAAAGTTTGCAATGATGTAAGAGTTTCGTCGGAACAATTTGCCTATAACAATGATCTCATATTTATAGCGAATAAAAAGGCGATAAAAATGAGAGGATTTTCCACCGGCATTTTGAAATTTTGCTCGCAGCTGTCACAATGGATTTGAAATCAGATGTATTTTTTATTTTCTTTCTTTTTTTATTTTTTAAAGTTAAAGAGAGAAGGATCGGAGAAAGGCACGGAAACATAGAGAACAGGCTGTAATGTTCGTGTTGGGCTGTGTGAGAGTGTGGAAATGTGTGAAATTAGTGAGAAAGTAAAACGCGATTGAGATAAAAGTTGACGATGGAGGCACTTCCACGGATAACTAAGGAAAGAGAGACGGTGTGAGTAAGTGAGAGAGAAAGTGTAAACGTGCGATATATATATATATATATATATATATATATATATATATATATATATATATATATATATATAGTAAGTTATGAAAATATATATGGCAATTAAGCTGCACTCAATATTCCGCGTTTCATTCTCGTGAGACTCGGGCAGCTTAATTGCCATATATATATATATATATATATATATATATATATATATATATATATATATATATATATTCATAACTTACTACCTAGCTCTACCTATGTATTAAGCACTGTTGAAGTAAATACTGAAAAATTACGCATAAAATTAAAATTATATCTTCGTATGATAATTTATGTGATTGAATGAAGTAATCATATATATATATATATATATATATATATATATATAAGAGAGGGAGAGAGAGAGAGAGATGTTATTTGTTTTTGTTTTTGCGATACGTTTTGAATAAATTCAATTATTTACGAAAGTGCCTTTTTACCTTAATGCGAGTTGGGAATAATTTTACCTTTAACCAATTTGGTATCCCCATACATATTGTTTTTAAAATATAATTATTGACTGATGAGTTGGAGACGATGAAACACGTGTCAGTGGATAATTATATTTTCAAAACAATATATATATATATATATATATATATATATATATATATATATATATATATATATATATATGCATATAATAGTTATTCTGTTATATCAACAGGCACATGTGCTGCGCAATCATCTGTGTAGGAGGTGACAATTCATACGAAGCCGGTCGAGAGATTCCAACCCATGCACGAAGACAGATTTTATTCCATTTGCCGAGCCTTTATTTTCAGGCCACAAAAAAAAAAATGACACGAAACAATGACAGAAATTAATAACGAATAAATGCACAATTCGGGCGTTGACAATCTATAGTGTTCGAACGACGGAAGTTGTGAAAGTTGCATAAGTTGATCTCCTCTTGCTTTATGCTTCCCAGACAATGCGCATCTTTAAGTATTCTCAAAGGGGCATAATGGTTATAATTAAATAATATTCTTTTATATCTATCTATCTATCTATCTATCTATCTATCTATCTATCTATCTATCTATCTATCTGCAAGGGCCCAACAATATTTTTCAGACACTTTAGTATTCGACCTTCCGAGTACCATAGAGTTGCAAAATTCCTTCAATAAAATAGCATAAACACATAAAGACAATACCTGCAATAAAAATGGAATAAAATCGATTAGGTAAAGAAAAATATTTCATTTTCATCATAGTTTACAGAACACACGCGGCATTATTTTTCGGACGTCGTTGAAAAACTGTTAATAGTCTGTAGTTTCACATTTTTTTCTCAAAACATTTATCAATCTCTCTTCATAATGATCAAACATATGCTCAGTATTCATCTCTATGTGTTTCTATTAGTTGCTTTTTTGGCATCTAGTATTCGTTCCCATAGTTAAGCCGCTTTCGTTATTTCAGGTCCATCATAGACAAGTTGCGCAAGCATTTCCCAAACATTTTCCATAAAATTTAGATCTGGGCTTTTTGCAGGCCATTCAAAGTATTCACTTTAGCCATTCATTCTTTCACATGGATGCTGCAATTGTCTTGCTGTAGAACGAAATCATTCCCAATCTCTCTTCTTATTCTTGGCAGGGCTTTCTCATCCAACAACTGCTTGTAGCTTTCGCTGTTCTGTCGTCCTTTCAGTCACTCCAACCATATATTTCCATTAGCAAAGATCATTCCCAAAACTATAACTCCTCCTCCTTCCATCTGTCGCTTATCCAGTACAACAGGCTCACGCCTTCTCGACCAAGTACACCATACATCGGGCTCATCAAACTTGAAGCGCTTCTCATCAGTAAATATAACCTTCTTAAAGTCAACATGCTTTGTTAACCACCTTTTAGCATTCTGCAGTCTTGCTACGTTGTGTTTCTTTGTTAGTGTAATTTTTGTCTTAGTCTTTGCATACTTTAAACCAATCCTATGCAGCGTCCTTTGTACTCGTCGGACGTTTACATCCAATTCACATTTCTCCTTCACTTTTCTTGCTGTAACTTTTTCTCCAGATGTCAAAAGCCGTGTCACAGTCCTCTTCATTCTCCTTTCAGTCCTCTTGCAAATTGATCTTTTCCGCCCTCTCTTCTTTTTCCGCTCAGAGTCTGCCTTCAGCATGTATTCGACCGTTGATTTCGACAGCTTCAAATCCATGGCGATCCGTCTGATGCTGAGGCCATCTTCCCGCTTCTTTCGTGCCAAACAAACGACTTCTTTTGAATGCATTTTACCTCATTAAAGTTAATTGTTTTGTCAGTAGAGTAAAATAGATAATTGATTCTAATGATGACAGCTAAGTGTACAAGCAGAAAATTTGCATACAGCAACATATACATGAACATAACTCTTAATAAAATAGGATTTTTTGTCATGTCCGAAAAATAGAGTCGCGCAAGTTTTCGCAAAAATCTCAAAAAACTAAAATTATCAAAGCCGAATTAAAAAAAAATGATTACACTAGTTGTGAATTTTCCCTCCTTAACTACGTACTTACAATCGCAAATGTTTTTGGCACTAGTAACCACCTTGAAGTACTTTTTTTCCAAGTGTCCGAAAAATATGGTCGAACCCCTGTGTGTGTGTGTGTGTGTATGTGTGTGTGTGTGTGTGTGCCTCTCTCTCTCTCTCTCTCTCTATATATATATATATATATATATATATATATATCGCGAGAGATTAATAATTATAAGTTATAGAGGGGGATAATATAATATGAGGGCAGGTGGTGATGAAAGTGTAAAGAGAGAAGACTGGATAACGGGGTAAATGACATTTAATAACTGTGTGTATATATATATATATATATATATATATATATTATTTTAAGTGTATATATACATATATATGCGTGTGTATATACGGATGTATTTTAAATATGTATGTATGTGTATGTCTGTATATATATACATATATATTTATATATATATTTATTTATATATATATGGGTTTATGTATATATATATATATATTTGTATATGATTATATATATATTTATGTGTGTGTGTGAGAATGGGAAGAGAATGAAGTGAGTAAAAAAATATGGCGGATAGGACTTTCTTTTGTTAGATGAGGTCATCTGACTGACCTGACTTACTTTTAACGGCCCATCTTTTCCATTGTATCGACTTGACAAAATATACAAAACTAATTCCTTTCACATGTAAAATATTTCTTTTTTCTTCTTCTTTTTCTTCACTCATGAATTCATATTGTATATTTTTCTTGTCTTGTTTAACTCTCTTTATTCTCTTACTCAAAAAACAAAACAACAAAACATCATGTTCCCATTTATAAAGCTATTTTATCATATCAAACCTGTAAGTAGATTAGTTCGGCTTACGGCATATCAACCCGCTTCGGATGAGCGTCTCAGTTTTTTTTTTTTTTTACCGCCCCACGAACCTAGAGTAAGGTACAAGGTCTATTTTTAATGTTTGGGAAATTTAGCGCCCCGAGAACAGCATTCTGAACTGGAACGAAGTATTTGCCTTAGTCTAAAAGGATTTCCTCTTCACTGACCGAAAACAGAAAAAGATTAAGTGCAGCATTAGAACAGATACTATACTTTGCTCTTTGCCAAAGGTGGTGAGGACTATGAGCGACTATCAATGACCATTTTACAGAGTTCTTCATTACTTGCCCCCGAACGTAAAGGAAGTTAGACGCAGTTTTTAATGCTAGGAAAACATATCTATCCTCACTCAAAACAAAAGAAAGAAAATTATTCTAAAATTGGAAACAAATAAAAGAAAATTACATCTAGGAGGGTGTTTCTGCCTTTGACTTCAGATATGGTAGATTCATTTATCTATTTAAGTGGCGTTCTGCCTGGTAGAGGCATTGACAACCATAGCTCACCCTTTATCTCTTATTCTCGAGGCATTCATGAATTCATTGTTGCTCATCATTCAGAACCACATACACGCTGTTTCTCGAAAGTGTTTGATGTATTTCCATAAATTTCTCTGCAGTTGTACAGACAGTAATTAGCAGTTTCTTTTTGTCTAAGCAGGTCCCATACTGAGCGATTGTCCTGACCATTGTGCCCCAAACATATCTTCTGCTCAGTAGAACACAATTATTCTTGATTGTTTCCGTATTACATTAGTCATCTGCTTTCATGACCTCAGATTGCCTTAATCGAGGAGCTGCAGTGGGTTCTCAAGGCTCTCCCACAGACTAGCAGAGGGAAGAAGGCGCCTAAATTTTCTCTTTGATAGTAGTTCTGTCCTGCCACCTTGTAAAACGCCCAAATAATTTATAAATTTTCTCCATCTCTTCTGAACACTAGCGCAGTCTAACAATTTTGTATAAGCTTCACCTCATCCTACCCTTTTCACTGTGGTAGGGGCAATGGAAACGTGGTAGTGTCAAAGCTATGCCGTCTGGAATTCCGGTTCCTGGCACCTTCACCCATGACGGACATCTCAAGCATCAATTATTCCTGTTTGCTTCTGCATTACATCAGTCACCTGCTTTCCGTGACCTCAGATTACCTTGATCGAGGAGTTGGAGTAGGTCCTCGACTTTTCCCAAGAGTCTCCCACAGACTAACAGAGGGAAGAAGGCACCTTAATTTCCTCTTTGATAGTAGTGTTGTTCTGCAGTCCTGTAAAGCGCCTGGTATTCCAAAATCGACATCCATCTGGTACTGGCCAGGTTCATGGTTGATCCACTAATGGTAGATACGATTATTTCATCCCAGTCCGAGGACCGGATGCACTCTCTATTTACTTGCTTCCCCACGAGGTCAAAGTTTGATACAAGCTCGGTTTTTCATGTGGAGAAACCCCAGCTTCCCAATTATGAAGGACAGCAAGGATTAAGTGCAATTTCAAAACATGTACTACATTACATATTTTCTGTTAAAAACTAAGATACACGAACGATTTTTAGATTTTACAAAATAAACCATAGCTTCATTCTATACCACCCCTCCCCTGTAAAATACTCGCAGCAAAAACTTGTCTCGCTTCAAGCACGGTCAATAAATTCTCTTCCTCTGGGTATCCAACCCTAAACAGAACTTCGCAAAGTTTTATTCCTGGAACTGCCTGTCTGTGAAACACAGTACCACGGGGCTACTTCTTCGCTGCCGTTTTTAGTGATATCATTTGCTCGTGTGTTGCTTCTCGCTTATTTTCCTCTGATCAGTTGAAACATGCAACTAATCTCAAAGTTGACCCAAGTTCAGTTGTTGATTGACTCTTTTCTTTCTGAGATTCTCGTGGATGCCTTTATTTTTGAGGAGACAGTGACCCCGAAACGTTTTGGATTTATTTCTCATCAAATATTTCTGTTCATATATAAAACCCGACTGCTCTTTCTGCTTCTCGTAAAGTCGGACATCTCTATCGTTCTAAACACTTTCTTACAACTGAGACTATTATTTACCTCTACAAATCAACTATCAGACCATGTATGGAGGATAATTATCACATTATGGCTGATGAATCTCTGACGCATTTCAAAGTTATTAATAAGGTGCGGAAACGTATATGTAATTTGATTGACCCCCATCCTTACTTCTTTTCTGCGATCTCTCTCACGGGCGTGATGTTGCTATTAAGTGTTTTCCATAAATAGCATTAAAGCAGGTTTTCTTCAAATGTGTCTGATCTATTCTTTGCTTTCATTATTCCAGGTCGTTTGACTATTTGGTCTAAAAGTCTTCATCAAGTCGTTGTTTCGATATCTCATTGTACTGCAGCTTTCTATTTCAACAGATTCTTTTCAAGAATTTTAGGCTTGTCGAACTTGCGTCCTGCTAACTGCTTTCCTACTACCTGTAAACTTGGTCTTTTAAAGACTAAAGTCGGTGGGCATTTCCTGTC
Organism: Euprymna scolopes; assembly: GCF_053919585.1. Lineage (NCBI taxonomy): Eukaryota > Metazoa > Mollusca > Cephalopoda > Sepiida > Sepiolidae > Euprymna > Euprymna scolopes. The sequence continues at coordinate 93,953,955 of NC_136484.1, forward strand.
ATTGTGATAATCGTTTTTTTTTTTTGTTCCTCGATAAAAGGAGGATGGACCTGTAAATTAACCCTTTTCTGTTCGTCCGTTCGTCCGTCCGCACTTTTCACAATAACTATGCCTTGGAAATTTAAAAAATTTTGCACAAACATTAAGCATGATATGAGTAAAAAAGTAACAGGAAAACTCCGGTTGCCCCCCCCCCTAGATGTGTCTTCCAAGTTAAAATAGCTAAAATTGACACTTCTGTGCTTATTAAAAAAAAATGATGCCTTGGATTTTTATAAAACTTTCTGAAAAGTTGTAACCAACTAATTTTTATATAATTTTGTTTGTCTATACATCGCGATAACTTTTAGATGTGCCCCAGGGACTCTTTTTGGGGGGCTAAATGGGGGGTGGTGATGAAATTAGTAGCTTTTGTGTGTGTGTGTGTGTGTTTTCTTTTTTTTTTTGCAGGGTGCAGAACACAGATTTACATATATTAAGGCCTAAAATTGCACCGTTTGTTAATTTTTCACCAAGATTTGACGTCCCCCGGAGACCTTTGGGGCTAACTGAGAGGGGAAAATATGCTGAACTTTTTTTATGTCTCATTCACTGTGCACTCACAGGGGACCATCCATGCTTCATTTGTTTTCTTTTCTTTTTTTTTTAATTCTCGTTAGTTCCTTACAGCAAGTGGTTTCGCACTTTGTCTGGAGCGATTTTCACTTAAAAGATGTTAACATATTTGAACGATCCTCTTAAAAAAAATTAATTTCTGTACCAGTTAGAATCATCGTTACAAATGCACTCGGTGTCTCACAGTCTACCTGCCCCCCCCCCCAATAATCCTTATTGAGTGACCTCAAAAGTTCCCGACAATTTAATTATGGAATTTAAACGGGTATAATTACGGATGGCCCAAATAACTTATAATTTTTCTCCATTTTATCTGAACACTAATGCAATTTAATAATTGGGCACAAGCATCACCTCATCCCCGCTCATAAAATCCAAACCTTTTCATTGTGGTAAACGCAATAGCAACGTGATAGTGTCAGAGCTGTGCCGTCTGGAATTCCGGTTCCTGGCAGAGTCACCCATGATGGCATATCTAGTATCAAGCGGTATCGAAGCTCCAACACGACTAATAAGATTCTGGGAAAAATCCAGGTGAGATTAACACCAGCATCCATTTTCCTCTTGTCGTCTTATCTCAAATACATGGAGAGAATAACATCGCTGGTTTTGTGCATGTGTAACCGTCATTATTTTATATATTTTGGGACAAACTTTCCTCGATTTTGTGTGTAACCATTGAGCCTTTACTGCTTTCGGTGTCGGGAGTGAACCTGCAGTATTGCAGCTGCGTTTAATAAGGAGGAATTCGTGCTGGCCAAACAATCCCCCCCACTCTTTATCTGTGCCTAAAGCTAAACGTAGATTCCATGAACAAAGCTTCTTTCTTAGAACTTCATGCCTGTGGAACTGTCTTCCGTCTTCTTGCTTTCTAGCTGACTACAATATGGTTTCTTCAAGTCCAACGTAAACAAATTCTTAATGAGCCGTTCCACTTAACTTAAATTTACCGAATTTCCATTGCTAACGATTTCTATATTGTTCAGTTTTACTACTGTACACACTTTAACCCTTATCCTCGAGTGGCCTCTCGACCTTCATAAGTGGTGATGCCTATGTAAAAAAAAAAAAACCCGATGGAACTTGTAGGCTCCATGCAGGTACGATTCGCTACATAAACACACCAGTAGTGGCAATGAGAATATAAGCGTAGAATATATAATGAAGCCCTATGTGTTCTAATCCAAATATTTCTCGAGTTCGTATATATCCACTGAGCCTTTACTGCTCTTGCCGACAGGAGTGACCCTGTAGTTTTCCAATTGCGACCAATGAGGAGGAATTGTGATACCAAACAATTCTCGGGCATCAGTTTCGTGGGCGCTATTACAAAAGTCGAATTCGTTAAACAAACACGCCAGTACTGACAATGGGAGAATAAGCGTAGAATATACACTATAGCTCTTTGTGTGTTCTTATCCAAATGATAACGTATAATATAAAGTTATAGATAAGTAACGCAAAGTCAAGCATCCGTAAATGGATAAGTTAGATAAGTCGAATAATGAGCAGTAAGTGTCGATAAGATGTCCGCAGAAGAAGGAACGAAGAGTGAAACAGCGCGAAGAGGAGCAACTGAACATAGATTAGCATTAGATATGCAAATAATACGCATATGCGATTATCACTGCTGGTTTAGTATTTATAGACTGGGATAGCGTTCACATTGCAGATTTTTAAGCGTTACAGCCGTAGTAAATGTTTATTTCTCCCCCCGACAAAAGGAGGGCGGACATGTAAATTCACCCTCGTCCGTTCGTCTGCCCGCACTTCTCTCAATAACTACACCTTGGAATTTTTGGAAAAAAAAAAAAAAGTAACAGAACTAATTTTCCGGGAAATATCGTGTTGCCCCCCCCCCCTTAGGGGCACCTTTCGGGTTAAAATGGCTAAAATTAACACTTTCGTGCTTATTCAAAAATTGATACCTTGAATTTTTATAAAACTTTCTGAAAAGTTGTAAGTAACTGATTTCTATATAATTTTGTTTGTCTATACTTCGTAATAACTCTTGGGTGTGCCCCAGGGACTATTTTAGGGCTAATAAAACACTCCATTCTTGGAAGTATTTTATCATATTTGTCAAAAAATTTTCTGTGTATGTCTATTTAGCAGTTTGCATGGTGCTGAACTCAAATTTAGATATGTTAAGGCCTTGTGGACTTTTGAGGCTAAATGGAGGGGGGGGGCAAATGCTGAACTTGGTCATTTTTTATGCTTCGTTCACTGTGGACTCACGGGGGGCATTCTTTACTTGTTTTTATATTACTTTCGCTTTATTACCTCATGTATTTTTATGTATATATATATATATATTACCTCGTATTATTATATATGTCATAACTGTGAAATTACATTATACTGTTATATTTTATGATCGCAATCGCAAAATAAGCCTACCCGTTATGATAGGCGTATTTGTAATATTCATGATTAAAATTAATACAAAAAAGTTCAAGAACTACATCGTGGGATTTCTTTTAAAAAGGAAAACGCGGAGGGAACTATGTATATACTTGCAGACCGCCCGGCATGGCCCGGTCGTAAAATACGCTTAAATATGATATTTTGATTAATGCAGATTTCGTATTTATTATTATATTATATTGGGCCCAATATATAGTAATGATTTAAAAAATGAAAACAAAACAAAACTGCTTCGTGCGTCACTACCGAGAATCAAAGCCAAAACGTTTAGCTTACAATTTACTTTTTCCTTTGACGTTAATGCCTGGGAAGACATGTTTGCTGCAAGACTAAAAATTAAAACTTGCACCAATAGTTATTACTTTACGCGTACATATTCGACTTTCACGTGGCAAATTCCAGTTTTTAAATTTTCACACTCTTGCACCGATTTTCTCCGGCTTTAACCCAAATATGATGATTCGCATGAGTTCTAATACCCTATATAATAAGTTTCATGTCTCTAGACCAAAAACTGACTGAGGTGTTTGGTAGATAAATGCAATTCCAAGAGCCATATACAACAAAGTGGCATTTTCTTTTTAAATAAATAGAAAAAAAGGGGTTTTAATATGAATATATATATATATATATATATATATATATATATATATATATATATATATATATATATATATATATACAGGCGGCCAAAAGAAAGTCCGCACTTGTAATTTTTTCAAAAATTAAAAATTTACGCTAAACTTAATCAAACTGTTCACACAAACTATACCTCATTTGTATTCGCCTTTTATTTTTCTATAATTTTACCTGTTCATATTTGACTTTTAATTGAAATATTCTATTGTTCACGTCAATTTAAAAAAAAACAAAAAACTTTAAATTGAGGAGGCAAAAAGAAAGTCCGCACACTGGAAAATTGCTATTTAAAAATGTAACTTTAGGACATTAATGCAACACAAATACAAGAGGAACACAATAAACTAGTTAATATTTAGTAGCATATCCCTTCTGCAGTTTAACAGCCTGCAATCTTTTGGGAATTCCTTGAATTAGACTGCAGAAATAATCCGGGGAAAGAACATCCCACTTTTCTTTAATTTTTTACCAAACTTCTTCCAAATTGGAAATTTTATCATTGCGTACCTGTTGCTTGATGTAATGCCATACGTTTTCGATAGGATTGAGGCCAATCCAAACACGGAATATCACGCTCTTCCAGGAACCTCTTGACATTGCCACCTGTGTGAATGGAAACATTATCCTGCATGAACATGGGATTATCATCCAAATTCCGACCAAAGTAGGGTAGAAAATACTCAGTGAAGATATTAATATACTTGGTCGAATTAATTCGACCTTGCAAGCGAACTATAGGTCCTGGACCATTGGTACTAATAATGCCCCACACCAAAAATGAACCTCCACCACCTTGCAGGGTTGAAACTAAGCACCTAGGATTAAATTCTTCGTCTTTGCTCGGACGGACGTACTGCCTACGATAACTGCCTAGCCTATTAAACTTGCTTTTGTCGCTAAAAACACTTTTGATCAATATGAAGAGTCATGATCTTCATTGCATCTGACGATGTCCAGACGGCGCTTTCTGTTCTTTACAGAAATCATTAGCTTGCGTCTTGCAACATATCCTCGCAAATTAAATTCCTTTAATCTGTTCTTAGCAGTAGAAAGAGAGAACTTTTTACAAGATTGCACTGTTGTTGGATTTGGGGAGCCGTTTCAAGCCTGTTTCTTAGGCTGCGGATCTTTATAGTATTGTCTTTCCTGTTTGAAGTACCTCTAGTACGACCAGATTTAGGGGCATCGCGAACACTGCTGGTGTTTTGATACTTTTGCACAGTCTTTCGTACCGTTTTCTCATCACATTTTAACTTGCCGCCGATTTTTCGATTGGATAAACGAGAACGGTAGAGATTAATGGGCTCCTGACGATCACTAAGAGAAAGTCGTGGCATATGGACTAAATGTTACGTTGTATAACCTGGAACAACAACAATTACGATTAGAGATGCTTTGTTGCCTGTTGGTGGATATTTTAAACTGATTTAGAGGGGATAATTTAAGTTGGTTTTAAGCGAATTTGTTGCTGCGGACTTATTTTTGCCCCCTCAATTTAAGTTATTTTTTTTAATTGACGTGAACACTAGAATATTTCAATTAAAAGTCAAATATGAAGAGGTAAAATTATAGAGGAATAAAAGGTGAATCAAATGAGGCATAAGTCGTTTAAACAGGTACATTAAATTTAGCTTTAATTTGCAGTTTTTGAAAAAATTACAAGTGCGGACTTTCTTTTTGCCGGCACTAATATATATATATATATATATATATATATATATATATATATATATATATATATATATATACACCATAACAAAAGCACGGCAAAGTTACTTAGCTGTCGTTCTTCTGTTCCTTTGATAAATAGTTGACTTGGAAGATGTTTTCTTCCTTTTCCAAACGTTCGTAAAGTGACATCTTTTAAGCGCCACCTTTCCTGTTAAAGAATTTTTTTTTTCTCTAAATAAATAAAATCTACTTAATTAATTATCAAATAATACATGCGCCAATATAGATTTTCACTCTTAACCAATAAAAATCGTCTATATAATCTATAAATATAAAAGCGAAAATGTATGTATGTATGTGTGTTCGCTTTTTCTGTGTGTCTACAAAAGGCTTCTTTCAGAGAAGAGTTGGTTCGCTTCACAACATTTTAAAACTTTTTATATTATATATACATCGTAATATCTCACAGTTAACAACGAAGCTCGCCTGTCTATTTAATTTGCTCGATTTCGGGAAGATAAATATTCAACATTTGTCGCTCGCCACATGTGAGTTAGTCTTTTTCCTATAACATTTTTTTTTTTTTTTGGGGGGGGGGGGAAGCGTTTAGCAGTAAATGAATACTATCCCGCAGTCAAACTTGACCTCATTAACTCATTAAAACGCACACCTGCTAAATCCAAGTAATTAAATAAATTCAAACGCGTTGCCGTTAGCATGTCGCGGTGGGGCAATGGTTAACGTCGCACGTGTTTTTTTTTTCACACTTTAATTTACAACTTTCCCTCAACGGTACGGGTTCGATCCTCGTACTTACTTTTTTAACCCCCCCCCACACACACCTCCAAACACCCGGGCAACGCCACGTACCCCTCGCTAGTTATCTATATAAAAATAAGACATGCGACAAGTTATGATTGTATTATTGTTATTTTATTTATTTCTTTAAATATTTTTTCTTACTTTGCAATATTATATTGGAAAAAATATGCTTGTTTCTAACAATTTCTTCACGTTTTACGCAACTGCTATGTAACAACATGGACTATAAAATTTAAATTTGAGTTAAAAGGTATTTTCGCTGAGGGTAATGTATCTTATAGTGTTTAGTCATCAAATAGATAGCTCAAATATTTATGTGGTGTTGTTGGCGAAAGAAAACACGCATCGTCCACTGCCGGTGTATGAATATATTTTTAAAAAAAAATCAAAAGTTCGGATCATTCGTAAGAAAATCGCCTTAAAAAGAAGTATTAAGATCAATACTATTCTATTTTGTATGCCATTTGCATTTTTCGTATTTGCAATGAACAGTGCTATTTTATTGTCTAATAAGCTTAGGCGGGTAATTTTAATTAGCTAATAATCTATCCCCAGAGTGTTTTAAAACAGAAAAAAAAATCAAGCCAAATGCAGTAATGTAATCGATAAAATCGATTAGGATTTCAATTTTTATTAAAAAAAAACTGATGTAATTGTCAGGCTAGTTAAAATCAAACATTTATTTTATAAGGCGAAAGATCTAATGACAAATGGACCGACTTTACTGTACATACACACGCACGCGTACACACACACACACACACACACACACACACACACACACACATATATATATATATATATATATATATATATATATATATATATATTTGATGAGCATGCACTTATCTTATATCATCATATAATATGTTACGTATGTTTATATATATATTCATTATTTTCCTCAATAGTGTCTAAGACGTGAGTAAAGTTTTGTATTAGTATAAAGATATTTAATTCCTGAAGGAAAACAGGTCCGGTGATTTCCCACAGAAATAAAACATAAACGTTTTTTTTTTTTGCCTTACTTACTTACCATGAGTACGTTTTCATTTTGATACTTTATACATCATTTTCAAACTGATTATTAGGGCTACAACAACAGAATATTCTTATCATTGTTGTGACTCTCGAGTATAATCAACCGAGAACTACATCACTCTATATAAAAACATATAAGATATCAACGGATACACACCCGAGAGTCAAAACAATGAAAAGAATATGTTATTGCTCTAGCTCTACTGATGGTTGCTGAGGCCCTATATTTCAATAGGGACATTGCGATAATGTTCCTTGCGATAGGCTATTCTAGTTCCTATGCTACTGCGAATATTGTAGAAGCACACGGATGAGTTTTCGTCCAATATACTAATTAAACATATTTGATCTCATCATTAGCAGGGAAACCCGATGTTGCCCGGTATTGATTGAGGATCTACGGATGTTCCACACTTCCAATAGTGTTATTGTCATCAACATTGGTGAAATTACGCATTTTTTTTTTTTTTATCAAATCGATTGATTGCCGGCTCTAATCGGGAACCCAACGCGCCATACTGGGAGGAAGCTTCACATGCTTCCCCGCACTGACTTAGTCCACAATATAATGTAGTGTACATTACATTGTAGAGAACCTATCGTCTGTTTAATAAAAATATCTGCATATAATGGCTTCGCTTAAAGTTTAAAATGTAAAAGCCAAGTATTATGGTTCAATTGCGCTCTAAATAGAAACAGTCGTTTCAGATGCGTCTCTGCCTTATGAAAGAATCTACTGTTGATTTTATACGCCGGACCCTTTTGCTTGTGCGATGATAAAACTTCTCAGATACACTTGTGATGTTAGACTATATAAGGTTGTTAACTTTAGTCAAAATTGGACTGTTTCTTCTATATTCAGATATTTTCGATTATCAATTTTCGATACTTATCGGAGGCATTTCGCTACAAAACCTATCTAAGAACACTCCAAGAGATATAAAGTGTGAAATTGAAATTTTAAAAAATCGGCCTAGCGGTTTCGGAGTCAATAGGAAACTCTCTCTATCTCTCTTTCTCTCTCTCTCTCTCTCTCTTTCTCACACACACACAATGCCTTTTATATATAAGTAGAGACAGAGATAGAGATAACAGAAAGTTGTTGACGTCTAAACTTGAGCAATTGAAGAACACGAAGACGAATGCGATATCGCCATTTTAAAAAAAAAAATATTTTCTTTTATCGAAGCTGGAATTAATTTCAGCTTCGGGTTGGACATTGCAATCGGGTTTCGTTGGGAGATTATCGCCCCTGATGTCTGGGATTTTTGTCAGAAAATTGTTTCTTAATTCAAATTCGGATGATGCCGTTATCTTTCCAACCTCCAACCCTCCATTTCTTCTTTTATTGTATCTCCGCACATAAACGTGTCGTGCCGTTTTGTATAATACAATTTACTTTCTCTCAAGAGTCTCCCAGACAATCTCAGCCCCCCCCACACACACACATACACACACATCGCGCCGATCATGGACGTCTGTCTCATTTTGTTATTGATTGAAACATTGAATATCTTGAGTCGAATTGTAACCGCGTTATTAAGAAAACGGAACATGGTAGAGTAAACATTTTTAAACTTTCAAGCTCTTGTTCATAAAAATATTATTTTTTAACACTTGCCTACTGGGTTCGATTCTATCCTTTTCCAAATATCATTTTACAAACTTATCTAGTTTGTTCATTTACTTACTGGGGTCTGTCCCCTTTCATATAACACTAGTCTAATCATAACACGAGCTCAGACATGCTTTAATGTCTGTATCTCAATATAGTTACGGATGGACCAAATAACGTACTATTTTCTTCGTATTTCCTGAAAAAGAAAATTAACCTAGTATTGAATAGCGGGATGCTTATCTCTGCGTGTATGTAAATTTCAGAGGGTTTATATATTTCAGTTTGTGTGTATCTTATGTGTACATGTATCGAAGAGTGTGTATCGTCGCGTATGTATATTGCTGTTAACATATTGCGGTGATATATTGTATTGACAGTTGACGGGGATCCATTTTAACGAGGGTGAATCATTTATATTCTGGGTTGCCTCACCACGAGGGCAGAGTTAGACACAATGTCGGTTTTTAATGTGGGGAAAATCCAGCTCTCCAAAAAGGGGCACTCTGGAAAGGAACAAAAATGAAAAAAATTGCCTCAATCTAGAATGGTTTCTCCTCCACTGATCGAGGTCAAAAAAGGCGAAAGTGTAATATCAGAACAGATACTATACTTTGAGATATTAAATCTTTTATTCATGTTAAAAATACAGTCAAAATCAACAATGAACATAAAACTTAGGCACATGGCTAACTCAAAAGGGGGGCGTTCGTTAGTCATCCTTGTCACTCCAGAACTAAACAAAATCAAAAGTTTCTCCCAGCTAGTATCTTTCACCATAATACCGCATTCACCCTTTCATACTGGAGAAATCCTACTAAACTCCCAATTTTTAAAACATTTTTTATTGACGTGTAAAAACAACAGAAAAAAGATAACAATAAAAATGGTACAATAATTCATTTGTGTCGAGGGCGGGGAGAAGGAGAAAAAAGGGGGGTGATTAGTAGGACCCTCCCAACCCCGTCTCGTTGATAGACTACCCGTTCCACTAGGTTTGTAAAAGAAACCTGGCATCTGCGGGTCAGTCTCTAAGTGGGAATGCCCTCTAGATGGGGGTGAATGGAGAAAAGAAAATTTTGTGGGTAAAGAATGGGGGTAGTTTGTATTTCTTTCTCTCCAAGATGGGTGAAATTTAGAGGAGGGGGTGAAAACAAAAATTGCAAAAAGGAGGGGGTTGGGTATCTTGGAGGCTTCCTAATAAGGGAGGGATGGAACACACACTCAGCGAGCTCAGAGGCTATTTGTTAAATTTTATTTTACGGAACTGCGCGCTCCACACCTAGGCGGGGAACACGTATTCAAATTTGGCTCTTCTTCATACACACAGACTTGTTACCTGTATCCATCTTCTGTCAAATGCCGCGCGACTAAAAATTGACAGTTATTGCGAAGGAAAATGTACACAGACACACAGACACGTTCACTTTTATATATATATATATATATATATATATATATATATATATATATATATATATATAAAAGTGACAGTGTCTGTCTGTCTGTCTGTCAGTCTGTGTATCTTTGTATCTGTGTGTGTGTGTGTGTGTGTGTGTCTGCGTGTGTACATTTCCCTACGCAATAACTCAGGGTATATACAGGGTACTGAGATTTGGGAAAATCGATGTGATCGGTTGAGGGCCAGAAATTTGGCTATTAAGGGGTCCAAATTCAACGATTTGACTTTTGAGAACTCTACCAAACTCCTCTGACAATTTTGGGTCTAAACACTTGAAATTTTATATATTGATTCCTTGGACATGGATCTAACTTAATAACTCAATTTGAGCCAAAAACAATAAATATTAAGGGGTCATAATAGGGGTCAAAGTTTTAAAAATTACCGTTTCCTTTTTTCTTTTCTCTTTTTTGCTCAGCATACACGTCCAAACACCCAGGCAACGCCGGATCGAAATGCTAGTATAACTATGAAAGTGAATGTGTGTGTGTGTGTGTGTGTGTGTGTCTGTGTACATTTTCCTACGCAATAACTCTGTCAATTTTCAGTCTACAGACTCGAAATTTGATATACAGGGTACTGAGATTTGGGAAAATCTTTGTAATCCGTTTTCGGCTAAAAATTTGACTGTTAAAGGGTCAAAATTCAACGATTAGACCTTTGAGAACTCTACCGAACTCCTCCGACAATTTTGGGTCTAAACACTTGAAATGTTAGATATATGTTCCTTGGACATGGATTTAACTTAATAATGCAATTTGAGACCAAAACAAAAAATATTAAGGGGGCATAATAGGGGTCAAATAAAAAACAAATACCTTTTTTTTTCTTTTGCTCAGTATACACCTCCAGACACCTGGGCAACGCCGGGTCGAAATGCTAGTATATCTATAAAAGTGAAAGTCTCTGTGTGTGTCTGTGTGTGTACATATCCCAACGCAATAACTCGGGCAATTTTCAGTCTACAGACTCGAAATTTGATATACAGGGTACTGAGATTTGGGAAAATCTGTGTAATCCATTTTCGGCCAGAAATTTGGCTGTTAAGGGGTCAAAATTCAACGATTTGATCTTTGAGAACTCTACCAAACTCCTCCGACAATTTTGGGTCTAAACACCTGAAATTTTACATATAAGTTCCTGTGACATGGATCTAACTTAATAACTTTATTTGAGCCCCAAACAATAAATGTTAAGGGGTCATAATAGGAGTCTCAGTGTAAAAAATTGACCGCTTTTTTTTTTTTTTTTTTGCTTAACATAGACCTCCAAACACCCGGGCAACGCCGGGCTGAAATGCTTGTATCTATAAAAGTGAAAGTATCTGTGCGTGTGTTTGTCTGTGTACATTTCTCTACCAAATAACTCTGTCAGTTTTCAGTCTAGAGACTCGAGATTTGATATAAGGACTATTGACATTTAGGAAAATCTTCTTAATCGGTATTCGGCCAGAAATCTGTGGTCATATGGTCAAATTTCAACGACTTTACTTTTGAAAACTCTACCAAACTCGTCCGCCAATTTTGGGTCTAAACACTTGAACTTTTAAAGGTAGGTTACTTGGACATGGATCAAACGTCGTAGCTTGATTTGAACCCAAAACAATAAATGTTAAAAGAACAAAATTGGAGTCAAAGTTTTAAAAATATTACCCTCTGCGGTCTCTACCAAATTACTCAGCCAATTTTTGGTATAAACATTTGAAATTTTACATAAGATGTATTCAGACATAGGGCAAGCTTTTTAGTCAGTTTTTGGCCGAAAATTGTGCTGCCAAGAGGTCAAAGTTCAAAAGATTTGACAATTGAAATCTCTAGCAAACTATTCAGCCAATTTTGGGTCTAAACATTTGGAATATTACATCAAATTTCCGACATGCAGCAAGCTTTTTAATCATTTTTTTGGCGAAGTCAAATTTACAGAGTTGACCTTTGCAGACTCTTCCAAACTCCTCTGCCAATTTTGGGTCTAAACACTTTAAATTTTAGATGTAGGTTACCTGGACATAAGTGAAACTTATATATATATATATATATATATATATATATATATATATATATATGCACATAAAGTTATGAACAGCACATAGGAGACCCGAGTAAAGCCGGCCTGAACTGCTAGTAACAATTGAAATAAGTATTCATTTAATACTTCGTATTAAAAACATAAAATTTTACTAAATATGTTCTAAATTTTACATGACGCTAATGACAGATTTTGAAGCGTTAAGTGAAATTGTCGTTGGCCTCGATACACTCTTCTCTCCTTGACACAGATCTGCTAAGCGATAGCCACCTTCATTGTTCTGGTACAGATGATGTTTTTCTTTAAAAAAAAACAAAAAACACCAAAGATGGATACCGGTGAACGTGGTGCTATACCCTGATTACTTGATATGTAACTCGACAATCCACCTACTCGCTATTGACCCAATAGCTGAAATACTAACAATAAAGATGCGTGTTTATTGGGTATATATTCTAAAATTTAATTGTTATAAGTCGTGCGCTAAATATGCGCTTGAGCGCAGATACAATACGTTATTGACCGCCATTGTCTCCCTAACATCATTCCCAATTCCAAACGGTCTGATTATGCTATTTTTCGAGACGGCGTCTTACATGGTGCACCTAAACACTACTTCTCTTTTGACTGCACCATAGTCATCTGTCACGCCTAACTTTGAAATAACATTTAGTGCTTCTCCGGATTCATCCATATATATATATATATATATATATATATATATATATATATATAAAAGCTTTATTATGCATGAGGGTCATTCCAAAAGTAAGCCTTCTATTATTTCTTAATTCAAAATGTTGAAGAGCTATGAACACGGGAGTGGTGCCATTCAAAGAGCTATATTTTGTGCCCCAGAATTTATTTTACTACATAGTCAATACCATTCATAATGCACTTTTCTCAGAGTTGAACGATGGCTATGTATATGATATAATGGACTGATCCAGCACCCCTCAAATTAATGGACTGTTACGTCTATAAAAAGACAACCAAACTCTCCTCACGTGGGAGACAGAATTTAGTACTAAGCTGTCAATGGACGCTTAGAAATGTGTGTACCTTTTACCTAAATAAACCCTTTCTGTACAACCCCATTAATGACTTGTTATTCATATAATTTACGATATAATAACTGGCGACGAAGAATTCGAACGAAACTCACTAAAAAAAACAAAGCGAAGGAAAAAGCACACAAGAAGATTAACGAGCAGAAAACAAAAAAAAAAATCCAAAGAAGGAAGAAGAAAGAAAAAACTTCGACAGAGCCAACATTTAAAAAGTAAGTGTTTCAGTCTGTTATGGTCCTAAAAAAAAAAAAAAGAGAAATTGACATTTTGAAAAGAACATTTTTTTGAAAAGAACATTTAAAAAAAAAAAGAAGTGTCCATTTCAAGTTTCATTCGGCTGGAAGTATTTTTTTCTCTCTCTTCGGAAGGAAATTGTGTTTTTAATTCATTGAATTTATAGGACATTTGAGTTAATCTTTTATTTAATTGTGTGGTTTTGTAAAAAAAAAATTTTTAACTTGGAGCAATTAGCGGAATTCACTAGAACTATGCAATCGACATTGTTTGCACAATAAAAGCAAATGGAATTACTTCAGCAACAACAATTGAAGCAAAGCGAAATACTACAGAGTATTTTAACGCAGCAGAAAGACTGTCGTTTCAATCCTGAAGGAATAGCAAATTCTTTATCCGAATTTGTATACGAGCCGACAAATGAGTAACTTTTCCGGCATATTTTCGGAGATACGAAAATACTTTTGCTAAGAGATATCAGTCTTGGAAAGACGAAGAGAAGATTTTCCTTTTTCTTCAAAAACTTGGATCTCAGGAAAATACAAAGTATACGAATTTTATCCTGCCAAAAAAACCTGAAGAGATTTCTTTTAGTGAAACAATAAAAATATTGTCAAACATTTTCAGTGAACGAGATAGTCTATTTTATACACGTTATACATGTTTAAATATCACGAAGCAGGAGGACGAAGATTTTATTACTTATGCAGGGAAAGTGAATGCTCATTGTGAATCCTTTAAGTTAAAAGACCTCAAAGAGGATATGTTTAAAAGTCTAATCTTTGTGCAAGGTTTAACAGCCTCTAAAGATAAGGATATTCGTTCAAGGATATTATCCATTATGAACCAAGACACAGAAATAACGTTACAAAAAGTTACGGAAGAGTGTCAGAAACTGTTAAATTTAAAGCAGGACAATACAAGCATCGAAGGAAAAAATTTTGAAGAAAAAAATATGGAAAAAAAAAATGGAAACGGTGATGAAATGTGCACACGAAAAATCCTGTAAGACATGTGGGGGAAAAAAACCACTTCACTAAAGAGTGTTACTTTAAATACAAAATATGTAACATATGTAATAAAAAAAAGGCCATAAATCAACGGTATGCAGGAAAGGAAAATACAGAAAAGCAGAAATAAAGACCATTGGTTCTAAAAATGAGTCTAGGTGTGATAAAAGAAAATATATTGAAATTAAAATTAATGGCTGTAATGTTAACGAGCATCTCTCCCCCCCTCTCTGGCTTTCTTACTCTTTCTATTTTCTCTCTCTGTGTCTCTATAAGAGAATAGAGAAGGAGAGAGAGAGAGAGAGGTGAGTAAACGTGGAGGTAGACACGTTTACCAGAACCAAAGGTCAGCTGACCAAATTACGTATGTGTGACGTGGTTGGCTAGATCTGTGAGATTTGATTTGAGCTTTGAAGAAGACGGACGGTTTTCCGTGGTCTCCCCCTCTTAACTGGGGAGGGGGGGAAACGAACGCTGACGTGTGTGAAGAAGAACCACACAAGCAGATTTCACTTTACACCTGCTGCAGGACCTCTGGGGAAAGTGAAATAAAAAACTATAAAACACATTCATCGTCTTGGAGTGATAAATCTTCGTCAAACAGGTATCAAGTCTCCCTCCAGGATGAGAAATTTCCAGATGATCCGTTTTGCAGAAGCAGAGGTAGGTTCAGAAATTACATGTCACACGCACGATTCCCTTCATGATAATCAAACACATAACCATTTATATTAGAGACAATCACACGGAATCTTTGATGTTATATAGAGTTCTTCATTTAGGGGCACTTTTTACGTTTGGGTGTATACACTATATAACAGTAATGTGAACTGTCTTCTAGATACGGGAAGCGACATAAGTATAATTGACGAAGTAACTTGGAAGAAAATTGGGTTTCCAAAGTTACAAAATACAAAAAAAAAAATTGCCAGAAGTGTGTCTGGAAATAAACTAAAATTTAAGGGTGAATTTTTTACCAATGTGTCTCTAAAGGAGAATGCTGTGAAAACCAAGTTATATGTCGTACCGGGGAAAAATTCTAATTTGTTCGGTATAGACTTAATGATTCTTTTTAATTTATGGGGAAACCCCATAAGCTCATTTTGCAATAAAGTAAGTCTGGCGGGTTTAGAAAATTCTAAACTACCAGGAAAGTTTATTGACGAATTAAAAAAAGACTTTAAAGAGGTACTCTCTGAAGGTTTGGGTTGCTGCACGAAAACGGAGGTGAAATTTGAACTAAAGGACGAAGCTAAACCAGTTGTCAAACCCAAAAGAAAGGTTCCATATTCCGCATTAGAAACTATAGAGAAATAATTAAAGAGACTTCATGATATTGGAGTAATAGAAAAAGTGGACTACTCTGAATGGGCTTCACCCACGGTTTACGTTAAGAAGAAAAATAATAAAATCAGGGTATGCGCGGACTTTTCGACAGGTCTAAATGATTGTCTCAAGGAGCATAACTACCCGCTTCCTACCCCAGAGGAAATTTTTTCGAAGTTAAGCGGAGGAAAAATTTTTACAAAAATTGATTTGTCTGAAGCGTATTGGAAAGTAAAAGTCCAGGAAGATTGTGCTAAGTACCTGACATTAAATACCCATAAGGGACTATTTTCACTAAAACGTTTGCCTTTTGGTTTAAAAAAAGCCCCAAATTTGTTCCAGCAAATTATGGATACAATGCTAGCAGGTTTGAATTTTGCTATGGCTTATCTAGATGACATCCTTATAAGAAGTAAAAATGTGGAAGAGCATAAAATCCACATTGGAAAAGTATTCGAGAGAATATCAAACTATGGATTGAAAGTGGCTCTCGAAAAATGTAATTTTGGGATGGACAAAATTGAATATTTGGGACAAGTGATTGATCGAAATGGTAGAAAACCTAATCCTAATAGGACTGAAGCAATCAAAAACATGCCTAGACCAGAAAATATAGTGCAGCTACACTCATTTTGGGGACTAGCAAATTATTATAATTCTTATATCCCAAATATGCATGAACTAAGTGCACCTTTAAACGAATTATTGAAAAAGAATAAAAAATGGCTCTGAACAAAAGAATGTGATGAAGCATTCCTAAAGATTAAAAAATGTCTGTTATCGGATTTAGCACTAGCTCACTACGATCCGAAAAAAGAATTAATTGTAGCAGCAGATGCGAGCGAATACGGTTTAGGTGCTGTGCTACTACACAGACTCAAAGATGGATCGACTAAACCAATTATTCATGCCTCAAGGGTTTTGCTACCCGCAGAAAAAAATTATAGTCAGATAGTAAAAGAAGGTCTGGCAATTGTATACGCCATGAGGAAATTTCATAGGTTCATCCATGGAAGATTTTTTATCTTGGAAACGGACCACAAACCTTTGTTATCGATTTTTGGTTCCAAAAAAAGAGTTCCTACTCATACGGCTAATAGGTTACAAAGATGGAGCATGATTCTGTTAAACTACAATTTTAAAATGAAACACCTAGCGTCCAGCAAAATTGCACACGCAGATGGTTTGTCCAGGTTGATCCCACATAAAACTGAATTACTTGAAGAAACTGTTATAGCTGCACTAAAAGAAGAAAATGAACTAACAGATATATTAATAGATACTGTTAGGGAACTTCCGGTAACACTTGAGGAAATAAAGAAAGCAGCAAGAACAGATGAATACATTAACAAGATAAAAAAGCAAGTGGGACAAAAAGAAATGAAGAGGAAAGGATTAACAGTTTTTCCATTTTCAAAGTGCGATGAAACTCTAATGTACGCAGATAGAGTGGTAATACCTCAAGTATTACAGAAGATAATTTTAAAAGAATTCCACATGGGACATCCTGGAATCTCCAGAATGAAAGCACTAATGAGAGCATATACGTACTGGCCTGGAATGGATCAGGACATAGAAAAAAATGATAAAATTATGTTAGGGTTGCCAACTAGCAGCAAAAGCGCCGCCCACTAAGACGCAACCTTGGCCTAAAACAGATATACCATGGACGCGGATCCATATAGATTACGCAGGACCTCTAAAAGGATATTATTACCTGGTAATAGTAGATAGCATGTCGAAATGGCCAGAAATTTTTAAATTTTTTTTTTTTTTTTTTTAATTACATTTTCACCCCAAACAAGGCAAATTGCCACTTTGGTGTAGGGGGCTACTATCAGGGGCAACAACTACTGGGGTACTATGTAGGGATTTGGGCAGCAAGGTGTCGGTTCACGTTACACTTGAACTTCTGCACGTCAGTACTGTTGGGGAAGCAGGGACCTGGAATGGAATTCCAGAGTCTTGCGGTTCTGGGGAAGAAACTATTGGAGTAAAAAGATCTTTTACATCTAGGGACCTCTACAGTGTGGGGGTGGGATCTAGTAGCCTGTCGGGTTTGTCGAGGGTGCTCGCGTCGTGGGGGCACAAGTAATTGCAGTTCGTCAGAGCATTCACCACTAAAATACTTGTAGAAAAGGCAGAGGGATGCAACATTTCGTCGATGGGACAGAGGCTGAAGCTTAGATGACAGTTCAGGGCCTATCAGGTTTGCGACTCTCTTTTGAACCTTGTCAAGGAGCGAGAGACTAGTAGCAGATGCACCAGCCCAGATGTGGCAGCAATACTCCATACATGGGCGAATGGTGGCCTTATAGAGGTACAGGATACTTTCGGGTGTTAGTAGTTTTCTAGCACGGTAGAGAGAGCCTACCTTTCTTGCAGCGGCCCTGGCAATGCCTTCAATGTAATTGTTCCAACTCATGTTTCCCGTGAATGTTAGGCCAAGGAGTTTGAAAGATGGACTCTCAGATAAAGAGTCGTTGGCCATTGCTATGGGTGGTAGAGAGGGTTTCTTGTAATTATTGACACTACACTGTACAGCGGCAAACACAATAAAGGCGTTGGACGAGGTATTTGGGCGTTTTGGCGTACCAAAAACAATTGTTAGTGATAATGGCACCATGTTCAAGGGTAAAGAATTTAAGATCTACTGTGAGTCACTGGCCATAGAGCATATCACAACACCAACTTTTAGCCCTTGATCTAACGAACAAGCTGAAAGATTTGTCGATACTTTTAAACGAGCGTTAAAAAAGAACGATAACATCGACACTGAAGAAAAAAGTCTTCAGAAATTTTTAGCAGTGTACAGGATAACGCCTAATCCGAATACAAATGCAAATTTATCCCCAGCGGAAATAATGTTTGCCAGAAAAGTGCGCTCTGTGTTCGACCGGTTAATTCCGAGTAAAAAAGTAAAAAAAAGTGTAAAAGATAATGGACGATACAAGATATACAAGGACGGGGATAAATTTTTTTCAACAATTATCGGGCAGGGAAGAGTTTTTGGGAAGAAGGCATAATCTCAAAAAGAATTGGAAGAATGGTCTACATTATAAAAGGTCAGATATTTTCCCACAAAAAACATATAAACCAACTCAAACCCCGATATATTGAAATAGTTAAAAACAATGAAGTACCGATGGAAGTACTGTATGCCACCTTTCACATAGAGCCTCCAAAAAAGGAAGCACCAGTAACTGAAAATACAAGTCACTCTCCAAAATCAAAAAATTCGCAAACGCAAATTTTAAGGAGAAGTGAAAGAAAAAGAAAAAGAACTGAATTTTTTGGACAAAGTCAAAAAAGAAAAAAATGGTGAAGCGAAATTCTAGGTAAGAATTTAGCTTGGGAGGAAGGTGATATAATGGACTGATCCAACACCCCTCAAATGAATGGACTGTTACGTCTATAAAAAGACAAGCAAACTCTCCTCACGTGGGAGACAGAATTTAGTACTAAGCTGTCAATGGACGCTTAGAAATGTGTGTACCTTTTACCTAAATAAACCCTTTCTGTACAACCCCAGTAATGACTTGTTATTCATATAATCTACGATATAACAGTATACAAGGGTCATTCCAAAAGAAAGCTCTTTTTTTACATCAAAAAGTTAAAGAACTACAAAAACAGGAATGGTACTATTAAAATGAGCGATCTTTTGTGCTTCAATTTTTTTTCTATATCTTACCGCCATTGTCAATGCACTTGTGCCAGGAATTCAACGATACATCTCTGCTTCTGACGCACGTTGATGACATAAGTTGATTTCTTAGAGTCACACATCGTCAATACAAGAGAGAGATGAAACTTTCAGGTCATGAATGCATAAGTTTAGTCACCATAACAATGTAATTTTCGATCTCCTCTGTTTTGTTTGGGCGGACAAATAGGATGCATTTCTTTTGAAACGTCCATCGTATCACGTTAAGAAAAAAAAAAAAAAGACGGTAGACCAAAATTATTCTCTGTGCATATTTAAAAAGCCATTCTTAACATGGGGAGAGAAGGGCTTTGTTGACATTTTTGTTGCTTGATTCAAAGGTTGAGTTATGTCCCTTATCGCTTACATAAATATTCAAGGCTGAAAATAGGCGCCGATTCCTTGCACCGATAATTTATTTCTTTTAAACAAAAAATTTTGGTGTACTGTCCTTTAACACCCTAACACATAAAACGTCTTGTAGAGTGTGTGTACTATTGTCTTTATTTTCATTTTACGATCAATATTACGTATAGGGTTTAATCACCCAGCACTTTTAAACGCGTCGGTACATATTTATAAAAAGGTTTCTTCTTTTTTTACAAGACAAAAATCTACTCGAGGACAATGATTAATTAAATGGATGGTGGAATGATGAAGAATAATATAGGTGGATTGAAACTAATGAATGGGATTAAGTTTTCCTTAAAATTAGATCTGAAGAAAACTATGTTGGAGTCATAAGGGAAGCAGCACTGCAGACATAGCTGCTCAGACATTTTTTTTTGTAGATCAAAGTGTTACATGCCTCATATCTACTGTTTTTTTAATCTCCACCTATTGACCTTGTGTCACATCTACCCACGGTGATAGGGGGATAATGACAACTTCCGACCTAAACGCAGCTTTATTAGTGATGCCCCTCTTTTTAATAGTTTATGAGGGAAATCTATCTTAAATACAGAATATATACCGCACTATCCTCGGCATATTTTGGTCAGATAACGTAAACTGTTGGAAGTTACTGAAACTCTTAACCAATAAAATCGCAGCAGCCGACAATTGACAAACATCTTTTGTTTAGTAATTTTTTACGCCATCTTTTGTTTATAGATTGTTTGGTGAGTAGGCAAAATACTTTCTTTTTCTTTTTCTTTTTTTTAGCCGGTGCCTATGTAGTTTACAGACAATGCTGAAATAATAATGTTATTTAGAAATCTATTCTTAATATAGAAAGGTGGGCCTTTTTCTTAACCATTCTGTAATTTTACCTAAAAATTTAATTTAAAAAAAAAAAAGATACCGCAAAAATTGGGTTTAACTTGAAAATCATACTTAAAAGAAAAAGCTCTCTCTTCTTATCGCGTTATTATTTCAGCACAGTCCGTAAACTGCACAAGTACCTTTCTTTTCATTAAATTTACTATTAGCAAGCGTTTTCGCAAAAAAAAAAAAAAAAAAAAAAAATCTTTCGTTTGTTCGGTTTACATAAACTGCCCAGAATGTGCCAACGATAACGTGGTCCGTATTCTACATAAATAAGTTCTTGATGAGCCGTTCCATATAAGTTATTAAATTTACCAAATTTTCATTACTAATGATTACTAAATTGACCAACTTCTACTGTACACTCTTTAACCCTTATCCTTGAGTGGCCTCTGGGCCTTGATAATGTGGTGATGCCTTTGTAAAAAAAAAAAAAAAAAAAAAACTGCCATTTCCAATCGATAATTCCATTACATAAGGAAATCGATGGAAAGAGAGCCTGTCTTATTTGACTTCATGCCTTTTCTTATTACCAAAAATATTGGAAGCAAAAAAAAAAATCTCTTCAACTCTCATATTCTCAAATTTGTACGTGGAAATCTATCGTAACGCAATTTTCACTTCGAAATATATCCTAACATCGTAACGATATATTCTCTTTTAAATATTTCCATTTTATGTATTTTTCAATTTTCCTCGTTGATTGCACTTATAGTATCTTTGGTACTTGTACCGGCGAGTCATGTAATATTTTGATTAAGATTCCAGAGATCCGCCAATAAATTATCCTGATAAAATGCGGACGCAAATATTCGGAAAATTCGATCATTTCGCCGATTTCCAATTCGCACCTGTTTTCCGTGAAAGAACATTATTCCACAAAAATCAATTATTTCCATTCTTTTAATGTTTTGTAAATACGCCAACTTACCGGCCTCCATCTTTCTTTTGCAATACTGTATAACGCGGATATAAGAGACTTCTACGATCCTTACATCCGGGTAACACTTATATCCGGAGTTCATATATCCGGATTACGTTGTACACTAACACAGGCTCTAATTTGGGACCAGAGAAAATCCCTCTTATATTCGTTTTCTTATATTCGGGTTTTTTATATCCGGATTACATTGTACTTATGTTGCATACTGGGTGTTATTTTTTAAGGAATGACGTATGTATTAAATATTGTTGTTGAATGTTCGTATTAGAATGTTCATGTTGGTGTGCAGATATATCGCGTATATATAAAGAGAGAGACAGTTCTGTATATATAAAGAGACAGGGTACATGTAAATACGGGAGAGCCGACGGCATGTAATACACAATGAGAGGAGATTTGATATATAGATAGATAGACCGAGAGATGCGTTTGACATTTATACGTTTGGCAGTTCTGTGGATGGGAGTGTTTCTATAACAGTGACACACATTTCTTTACCTATTTTTGAGATGATGATTTTCACAAAGTTCTTATAATATAAATTGACAATACCTTTTCTGTTGAATAACATAACACGAAGACGCAGATACAAAATTATGATAAACTATATCCAGTGGTGAGGCTCCAGCTTGCGGGCTTTGGGGAATGTGGAGCCACCCTTTAATTACCATTGCTCCCAGGTCCACTCTGACTCGGAGTGGTAGTACCTGTTAGGGTCCCAACTATGGGTTAAATAGAAACCGACTTGAAAACAACAACACCTCAACAGAAACAACCTTCTTAGTGACATGCAATATGGTTTCCGCTCTGCAAGATCTACAGCAGATGTGCTAACGGTTATATCTCATAGGATTAGTGAATCTCTTGACAAAGGCTTCCTTTCTAGGGCAATTTCTCTTGACATATTGAAGGCCTTCGATAAGGTATGGCATAAGGGCCTACTTCACAAGATTTCCAGCTACGGTATCACTGGAAATGTTTTCTCAATCATTAAATAATTTCTCTCTGATAGGTTCATAGAGTAGTGGTTAATGGGCAGAAATCAGAGGCCCAAAGTATTAATGCTGGAGTTCCCCAGGGGTCCATCATGGGCCCAACTCTCTTCCTGATCTACATCAATGATCTCCCAAAACACATACTTAAATAATTCGTTGACATCTATGCTGATGACACGACCACCAATGGCAACACATCAAAGGCCAGAAATGACAAAGTTCTCTCTAATTCTCTCTCTTCTGATCTTGAGCGCGAGGTGCAGTGGGGCAAGAGGTGGCTGGTCACTTTTAATGCATCCAAAACCAAGCTTTTATCTTTACATCATCAACGCTCTGATCCCCATCTGGTATCAATTGAAATGGATGGCTCTCGTCTTGGGGAGGCTCCATGTTTTGACAAGCTTCTGGGTTTGACTTTTACTCCTGATCTGAAATGGAACACGTACACCAGGTCTGTTGCCAAGGACGTTGGGAAAATGGTGGGCTCCTTCTACCGCTCCAGGAGATATATCACTACTGATGCAATTCTCTATCTGTATAAAAGCCAGGTACATCCAAGGATGAAGCACTGCTGTAATACATCTGGGCAGGAGCTGCTAAAAACAGCCTATCTTGCCTTGACAGAGTACAAAAGAGACTTCGTGGTTTAGTGGGGGATGCTCTTTTCTCTTCTCTGCAGCCTCTCTCCCACAGAAGAGACGTTGCGAGCTTGTCTTTGTTTTATCGTTATTTCCATAGCAAGTGTTCGTCTGAGCTCCAATCTCTCGTCCCCCCCTCGCCAATCTTTCACGAGAAACACCCGTCTGGCTGAAACTACTGTCAATAATTTTTCCCCACTCTTTATCTGTGCCTAAATCCAAACGTAGATTCCATGAGCAGAGCTTCTTTCTCAGAAGTGCACGACTTTGGAACTCTCTTCCGTTTGCCTGTTTCCCACCTGACTACAAGTTGGATGTCTTCAAATCCACATAAACAAATTCCTGACAAACCGCCCCTTAAGTAAGACACTCTATCAAATCTTCAATACTAATTATTACTACAATACTATCTCATTGATTACTGTACACGCAATAACCCTTATCCCTAAGTGGCCTCCGGGCCTTGATAAGTGGTGACCCCCATGTAAAAAAAAAAAAAAATGACTTCTTTCTTCTCCCCGTCGCTTCCAAGGTTCGATGTCAGCTCTCTGACTCATTTCTTCTCCCCTGACTGACTGACTGACTTACTAGCCTAAAGCTCTCTATATTAACTCATGACGTCATTGCATGACTAAACACATGCATCTCGATCCCGTGGCCCGACATGCATTGGTCCTCCCGTTTCTACAAAGCCGACTCTCTAACCTAATTTTTGATTAACCCACTTTACAAACATTTTCCATTGTTTGTTTTTAAATTCCTTATTTTAATTTCATTTCTTTAACAGAAACAAAATTCATCATTACATTCCTTTTTCGGCCCTGTCGGTGGGGCATTAGAATACGCCGACTGCCCCCCCTGCAGAGGGTAAAAGTCCCTCAATGGGGCTCCTGGATATGACCTTAAACTATATCCAGTGGTGAGGCCCCAGCTTGCGGGCTTTGGGGAGTGTGGAGCCACCCTTTAATTATCATTGCTCCCAGGTCCACTCTGACCCGGAGTGGTAGTACCTGTTAGGGTCCCAACTATGGGTTAAATAGAAACAGACTTGAAAACAACAAAAATATTCTATTAAAAAAAATTTCCTTCCGAATCACTGGATTCGGCATTAAATAACCCGAAAAGGGTTGATATGCCGTAAAACAAAAACAACCAACCAACCTACATTCCTTTTTCAATAAACAAATATCTATTTTATGTGAACTAAACAATGGTGATTCTACATTGCATTTTCAATAACATTCTGTATTATTTATTTTAACTTTTGGTCAGAATTCTCAATTCCAAATCTAGCTTTGCAAGTTCGAATCCTCGGCTATCTTATCTCATATTTACTCACTTACAAGAACAGGCGACTTGTTCTTGTAACATTTATCCCCCCAAAACATTGAACTCTAACCCTGACCCTAACCCTTACCTTATTCCTACCATTAGTCCTACAATGACTACAGATCGCTCCTAAACAGATAAAAAACTGAAGGAATAATGAAAAAATATATATATATTATAGGCCTCTGACTGTCATACGTAGTCTTACAACCACACACACAGAAAAAAGAAAAAAAAGTGAAAACATTGTCATCTTTTCGGAAACACACACACACACAGACACACACACACACACACACACACACACACAATACATTGTTTGCAAAAAAAAAAAAAAAAAAAAAAAAAAAAAAAAACAATAGCCGAACGACAAACGTCACGAAAATTTCTATAAATATTGAAATTCTTAGATAACTATTCGGGCGTTTTTAACAAAAAGGAACAAAACAACAACAACAAAAAGTGTTAAAAATAAAAATAAACAAATGTTACCAAAAGCAAGATAAGTTACTCTTCTACCTAAGTTTGCGTGCGTGTGTGTGTGTATTTTAGCATATTTAAGAGCATATATTTATTCAAAATAAACACAGTGTAAACTGTGTTCCTTTACAACGAAAGGTATATTTTTTTATATTTAACTGCAACTACGCTGTAATGGGGATGTTACTTTTTAACGGTGTCGTTACATTAATTTATTTTTAATGCGGACTCTTATTCTCATCTTTCTTATTTGTTGTTTCACGACGTTTCCGGCAACTATTCCTCTGGTCTTACACTTCCAACCTATCGAACCTACACGCCGTTTGACACCGTCGCAAAGAAACAAACAATAAAAATAAATAAATAAAAATCCAACTCCACACCTAATTTTAAGTGTCAATGAAATGCATTTATTCGTGGTTCTTCCAAAACAACGCATTTCATTCTCTTGAAAGAGTGATTTTTAAAAGTCTTTCTCCTCGCCATCTCGCGCTGGCTGTTAGCCAGTGCTTTCTCCCTCTCGACTTTACACGTCCATCTTGTCCGGTGCGCAACTTAGTTCTCTCCCCGACCATGTGGTGTATTTTTCTCTCCTTTTCTTGTGAATTAAGCTAATTTGTATACGTGCCTTAACTACTACTACTAATACCTGTGCTAGCCAGTCATCTTTCGACTGCCACTGATTCTCTCACACGTGCCTATACGCGCGCTGTTACACACCATTCACCGTTAAATTGACAACCTTGGTGGATTTTCTAATATGCTGAAAACGAATATCATATTTAAATGTAGAACAGACAAGTAGTTCTCTGGATATCAAAACCTTTATTACCCATGTAATTCCTTATGTTTTCTCTGGCGGTCATGTTTTTCCAACTAAATGCGCATACATGTTATAAACACTTCCCTTCCCATGTTAGCAATGGCAACGACCACTGAAATCCATTAAGTTATACATTGAAAAAGTGTCTTAATATCCAGATCTACTTGTCTGTCCTAAATTTTGATGCGATATTCGTTTTCAGCAAACTTAAAAACCTATAGGTCGTCAAGTTTCATGTGAATGTCGAGTTGCAGTTAAAGTAAAAATTTATCGAACGAAAAAATTAATACCGACTATAAAAGCATTGCAGGAAGACCAGCGATAATCGCTCAAAAATCGAAAATGAAATAACACACTAATATAAACATATAAAATTAATGTGACCAATCGTGCGAAAATGTTATGTTCTATCAGTATTTGTTTCATTTTCGATTTTTGAGCGATTATTAAGTAACATCATGCAATGCTTATGGTCGTCGTTTTTTTTTGTTTTTTTTTTCTAACTGGGGCCTCACCACTGGATATAGTTTAAGGTCATATCCAGGACCCTCATTGAGGAACTTTTACCCTCTTCAGGGGGGCAGTCGGCGTATTCTAATGCCCCACCGACAGGGCCGAAAAAGGAATGTAATGATGAATTTTGTTTCTGTTAAAGAAATGAAATTAAAATAACATTATTTATTTTGAATTAAAAACTCTTTAAAATATTTCAAACCATTTATAAACTTTTACATTTAGGTGGCATTTTTGTGACTTTGGTAACATTTATTTATCGTGAATTTATTTTTTTACATGTTTTTTTTTGTTTTTGTTTTGTTGGCTCTTATTAAAATGACCGACTATTTTGCACAAGGACCGTCTTTTATAATATCCATTATTTGGTTTTCGTTCACTTTATGCATGGTAAGAGCTGATATACATATCCTTGAGGGTCTGCGTCTGGAAACGGATTACTTTACCCTTTATTATTTTTTATAGGAATAATGGTTTAAACTTGTTGAAACTCGAATGGCCTCCAGGAACGATTTAAGTTCGAGTTCTAACATATTTCAGTAACTAAAACGACAACCAACTGAAGCAAAACGACGCATTGATCTTAATTTAATTTCCCTATTATGTATGAATTGGTTGATATTGTATCGTTGACAAAAGGCCATCTTCAATCGACAGCGCGCGCCAAGCGCCTTCCCCTGCACCTTAAACATATTTTTTTAGTTCCAATAATCGCTTCCATTATTTGGTCTATAACCAATTTTTATCCGAGACAAAAGGTGAAGAAAAAACAACAGCAGAAAAAAAAATAATAAAAATAAAAAATAACCCAGAATAATAAAATAAAACAAGATGGCGTCTTATTTATCGGCCATCTTTGCTGATTTTTTTTTCTTCTTTTGTTTGTCATTTTCGGTGAACGCAAGCGGCCGACTAATTCGACGGCTGCAAATCAATGCCGTTCGATAATAATCGCGTCCAACATGAAACCGTATTTATATCAGAAGCCTTTTTTCCGCGGTGATGATTGGACGTCGGTATTTGATGGAGAAAAGGTCAATGGGTAGAGAAAGTAGGTAGGAAGGGTGTGGTCCAGGCACAGTCGCAGAGGTGGGGTGGGGCGTTCCTTTCATCGATGGATAATGATTTCGAATGATTATTTACGCTGTCTAATACTCGGTTGTTCGTCTGGCTTTAAAATGTCAGTGAGATAATTTCGACGTGGGAGAAAAGGCAACCATGAGGGCCATTTTTGCTTTATAAATTCTCAGATTATAAAAGTGTTTAAAACATGTTTTTATATTAAATACTCACAGTTCACACCTTCAGATATGTATACACATACATACATATTTATTATAGCTATTTATCTATCTATCTATCTATCTATCTATCTATCTATCTCTCTCTCTCTCTCTCTCTCTCTCTCTCTCTCTCTCTATATATATATATATATATATATATATATATATATATATATATACATGGAACTTTGTGTGTCTGTGTGCCTGTGAGTTCGTTCACTGGACTCGAAAAACGCTGGGTCGATTTTTACGAAAATTCACATGAATGTTCTTTATGTGATTGGCAGTGTTCTTAGATAGGTTTTGTGTCGAAACCCGATGAAGGAAGAAGCCGGCGATTTTGACCAAAGTTACATGAATATATAGATAATATATAGATAATTTAAGATATTAACAGTAAATAATTATGTTTAACATAACAATATGTCAGTAAAAATATACAATGTTTTTTTTTTGTGGTAGGAGAGGAGTATGATGGAATTCTAGGCAGTGCTAACTATACCTTACCTGATTACGAATGTTGATTAATCTTCGCCTATTGAATTAGTGATGTAATTTTACATTTAATCGAAGGGTATAGATAAAAGAAATGAAAAAAAAAATTCAAACTTTGAAACCGGTTAGTTTGTATTTCGTATTTAAGAATTTAGAAATAGAATTTCAAATGTAAGGCGATAACTCCAGGAAAAAAATATTAATTTACCTTAGTTAAATTATGAATATTAAGTAATGTTTTTTTAGTGGTGGTTAACTAAAAATTAAATATTTTAATAATGTTATCAGGGTGAAAAATTTTAGGACTACATCAATTTAATGCGAAAATTTATTCAGAAATATAAATATATAGTGTTGATAGTTGTGTATGTTATGTGAGTAACTTTGGTTTTGTAAGTTAAGAACTTTTGATGGGCTAATAAATCTGATTAAATTTATGATGTGCTTTTATTATAAATATTTTGCGAATAGCATCTCCTAGAATTCGTGAATAACATTGGTCTCCCGACAAAAGGAAGGAGGACCTGTAAATTCACGTTCGTCCGTTCATCTGTCCGAACTTTTTGCAATAACTAGGCCTTGGAATTTTTTTTTAAATTTTGCACAAGCATTAACCATGACATAAGTAAAAAAAAAGAAAAAGTAACTGAACGGATTTTCCGGAAACACTCCGGTTGCCTTCCCCCACCCGCTAGCGGTGCCGTTCGGGTTAAAATGGCTAAAATTGACACTTTTGTGTTTATTTAAAAAAAAATTGATCCCTTGCATTTTTATAAACTTTTTTGAAAAGTTGTAACTAACTGATTTCTCTCTATATAAATCGCCACATTTTTTTTTTTTCGATTCTAGTACCGATACCGACTCAGATGCTTCACAAAGTCCCGATGTTTCCGACTCCCAATTCCGATTAATCGTCCTAACTCTAATTATTTATTTCACTAATTACAGTAGAATTTCTATTGTTTAAAACACATTTTAATTTTTATAATATAATAGCAGGAAAACCCAACGTTGCTCGGGATTGAATGAGAATCACTACAATGTATTTTTTTTATTATCATTCCGATGACGCCATATTATTTTCATTTGTTTTTATTTCACCTTCTTATTTAGACGGAAGAAACTAACACTTTAAAAATCCCTTTATATAACTGTTTTATACATATGGTTCAAATTTCATGAAACTCGAACATACACATTTGAATTTTATCCTGGTTCTGTCCTTATGGGCCAATTTATGGTGAACGCATCTATTTATATAGATGCGACGATCCCAATATTTTCTTGATTCCGATACAATTACCGATTCCGTACTAAATTCCTGATGCCGATTATTTATAAATCTCTAAATATTTAACAAAAAAAAAGTTTTTTTTATTTTTTTCGATTATTGAAAAAACACCAATTACATGTGCAGTTATTTTGTCAAACGGAATTGAATGAAATTTTCTCAAACGTCTGCGAAGTTATATATATATATATTTTTAATTTCGATTTTATATCGTCAAGGAAGTCAAACATTTGATTAAGGAACACTATCATAATCAGTAATGTAGAAATTTAAGACCACTTCCATTGTCTTCCTCCAAAAAATATACATAATTATAATATTATTTAAATAACACAAAATAGGGTATATTTGCTGGGATTATGCCTTGATAGCTCTCATAATGGTGCAACTAAAGATTCACGTTCATTGTGTTCTTTGTTAAATTCTACAGAAGAATATACTTTTAGATTTCATGTAGATTCTCTTTTTTTAATCAAGGACTTTTTTTTTTAATAAAATTACTAAATTAAAAACATGTTTAAAAAGATGAAAAAAAAAAAAAATTTACAAAATAATTTGAAGTTACTCTCGCCCCTTGTTGGAAGTATTCTTAACAAGACCTTTTAAGGCAATTTGCATAAGTGACTTTATGCAAATTACCCACTATTATTTTAGGAAAGGCTATATATAAACACTAAAAAAAAAAAAGAAAGAAAAGGACCTTCGACGAGCAGAGTTCCAAAAAGAATTTACGGAAAGGAATGAAAACACTTCTTCTCACTCTCGTTACTTAATTTTCTTCAACAAGAATGAA
>NC_136484.1:93986966-93991966 GCF_053919585.1 Euprymna scolopes
TATTTGAACTCGAGATTTCTTATTTTGTTAGAAGCGATTTTGTCTTGTGTTTTAATCTGCCTGAACACAATCAATTGAGTGAGTTAACCGTTGGTAAATCGGAATAGATAAAGCAAAGGATCGACACTTCTAAAACGTGTTAGTAATATTCAAATCAACCATACAAATAATTCATATAAATGTACAGATGAAATATGCAATGTTTATCATTATTCATTTGTAATTTTGCTGTTCTAGTTACCCCTCTCTCTCTCTCTCTCTCTCTCTCTCTCTCTCTCTATATATATATATATATATATATATATATATATATATATATATATATATGCGACATACAAATATCTGTACATGATGTTGCCAAGCTAATCTAAAACCTTGATTCCAGTAAAGCAACTGGCCCTGACGGCATTTCCATTTTAGTACTCAAAAAACTTCAACCAGAACTAGCGCTTATATTTACAAAGTTATTTAAGCGTTGTCATAAGGAGAAATGCTGCCCAACACCTTGGAAAATCTCATCCGTATGCTCTGTATTTTAGAATTCAGGTGATCGCTCATCTCCCTCTCAGAACAGACCTATAAGTCTCCTGTGCATCACGAGCTGAAATCTGTGTGAAATAGACAGGTAGTCAACCATCTCAGCAAAACAACCTTCTTAGTGACGTGCAATATGATTTCCGTCCTGCTAGATCTACAGCAGACGTGCTTACAGTTACAGTTATCTCATAGGATTAGCGAATCTCTCGACGAAGGCTTTCTCTCTAGGTCAATGGCTCGACATATCAAAGGCCTTCAATAAGGTATGGCATAAAGGCCTACTTCAGAAGAGTTCCAGCTACGGTATAACTGGAAATGTCTTCTCAATTATTAAATCATTTCTCTCTGATAGGTTCATAGTGGTTGACAGACAGAAATCAGAAGCTCTCAGTATTAATGATGGAGTCCCTCAGGGGCCCATCTTGAGCCCAACTTTCTTCCTGATCTTCATAAATGATCTTCCAAATCACATCCTTACATCATTCGTAGACATTTATGCTGACGACACTATCATCTATGGTAGCACATCAAAGACCGTAAACGACCAAGTTCTCTCTGATTCTCTCTCCTCTGATCTTGAGCATATGGTGCAATGGGGAAAGAGGTAGCTGGTTACTTTTAATGCATCTAAAACCAAGTTTCTATCTATACTCGATCTACGCTTTGATGCCAATCTGGCATCAGTTGAAATGAATGGCTCTTGTCTTGGGGAAGCTTCATGTTTTGACAAGCTTCTGGGCTTGACCTTTACTCCTGACCTGAAATGGAACACGTATATCAAATCCATTGCCAAGGTCGCTCGAAAAAAGTGTGGGATCCTTCTACCGCTCCAGTAGATATCTCACTGCTGATGCAATTCTCTACTTATATAAAAGCCATATACGGCTATCGATGGAGTACTGTTGCCACATCTGGGCAGGAGCTGCTAGAACCAGCTGATCCTGCCTTGACATATGCCCTTTTCTCTTCCCTGTAAGCTATTTTACACAGAAGAGACGCTGCGAGCCTGTCGCTGCTTTATCATTGTTTTCATGGCAAGTGCTCGGCTGAGCTTCAATCTCTGGTCCCCCTCGCCAAACTTTCACGAAAAAAACACTGTTTAGCCAAAACCACTATCAATAATTTCCCACACTCTTTATCTGTGCCTAAACCTAAATGTAAATTCCATGAACAAAGCTTCTTTCTTAGAACTGTACGCATGTGGAACTCTCTTCAAATCGTCTGCTTTCCATTTGACTACAATCTGATTGTCTTTAAGTCCAACGTAAACAAGTTCTTGATGAACCGTCCCCTAAGTAATTCAATTTACAAAATTCCCAGAACTTATGTTTACTACGCTATAATCACATTGGCCAATGTCTACCCATTAATCCTTATCCTCGAGTGGCATTTGGGCCTTGATAAGTGGTAATTCCTATGGGAAAAAATATGAAATTCTTCTTTGTAGCCAGCGATATTGGTGTAATTTAAATTACATTCCCTAAAACATCACGAGCAAATATTTTGGAAAGGTTTCCGTCATTTATTCCCTTTTAATGTCGACAAAACTATCGTACATACATACACACACACACACACACACATATATATATATATACATACATACATACATATATATATATATATATATATATATATATATATATATATATATATATATATATATATATATATATATATATATATATATATAAAATGGGTTAAGAGATTCCAACGAAAGAAAGATGTATATTTAAGGGGGTAGTCACCAATGATGTGTATTTTTTAACATTATTTTATTATTCCGTGTCTTGGTTTTTCATTGAGAATTATGTTTACATCATTGTAATAATGTTTTTAAATCATTGAAGTCGTTTTTAACGCGTTTCAGACGTTCTGTGAAGTGTCCTCTTCAGAAATTATTTTCAAAATGTGTTGGAGATGTAAAAATAGCATTTTCTAGTTCATTTGAAGTGTTTCCAAGGGGTGGAAACGTGTAAGTGTCTACTATTCATAGGGATGTTCAATTTTTATTACTCTTTTATTTGGCTGTGGCGAGTCGGCTGTGTTCACTCCTGTGTTGTGTTTTTCTCTCTCACTCTCTCGAGAGAGTGAGAGAGAGAAACACAACACAGCAGTGACCACAGCCCAATAAACTAATGAACTACTATTTGGAGCGATGTCCACTGGACTGAAATAAGAGAGATATTTATTCACATTACATTTAAACATTACATGTTTGTAAACCCAGGGAAGCCGGAAACAGAGATGGTATTCCAAAGTCTAGCAGTCCGAGTGAAGAAGCAATTACAATAGAAGGCTTTCCGGCATATAGTGACCTCTGCAGCGAATGGGTATGGTTTTGCTGCAATTCATTATCAGCCAAACGTTTTGATGAGATGAATGATGAAATAAATTTGCATGCTAGATGGCGCGTGTATGTGTGTCTGATAGAGTGAGAGAGAGAAAGAGTGTTTTGTGTGTGTGAGAGAGAGAGAGAGAGAGAGAGAGATTGGAGAGGAGAGAGCATTGCACCCGCCTTTGTCTTTATTAATTTTTTCTTTGTAGCCAGCGATATTAGTTTAATTTAAATTACCTCCCCTGAAATACACGAGCACATATTTTAAGAAACGAAGCAGGAAACAGCGAGGGAATTTCAAAGTCTAACTGTAAGGAGAGTAGAGAGTGAACCCTAGGGTTACTTTCGGCAGCTTTGTAAATTTGTTTAAATTATCCATTAATACTCACATTCCTTGAGCCGATATTTCGGGTATTGCTGTTAAATCTGATACTGATCGTTAGCTAGTTTTTAACTTTGAAGTAATATTTTTAGCGCTTTACATAAAGTGGATTCATGCTCCGTCTCAGGCGATTTCCATAAAAATATATTATTACTATATATTTTTATTTTTTGACAGAAAACGTTCGCATTTATTCAGTTAAGTAAACTTTTATATTCAAACATTGCACACCAAATTAAGGAGTTTTAAATCCATTTCTCATTTATATGATATCTTCTTTACGCATTAATGTTGTTGACAAAGGTATGAACTCACAATTTTAACCCTCTCAACTATGTGTAAAATAGCAACTTGCGTCGTTCACGATAGTTCGTGTACCTCGACACTAATTAACCAGAAAAAAAAAAGGTTGACTTGTCGCATAAGCAACAACCTAAATTCTAATTACTATTGATTAAACTGTCTTTTCCAAAAAAGGAATTGAGTCAGCTTCATAGCTTTTTAATCGCGTCTGGTTTAATCAATGAGCCGCAAAATTAATTCGTAATTTTAAGGCGAATTCAAATCATGGCAAGAACAAAAATAAAATCAACTTCATTCATTTTCTACGTCGTTGATCTAATATTAATGACGTCGTGGAAAATTCGCAACCTGTACAAATTTGTGCGCGTGTACACGCATGCGCGATCTCATTATCACACACACATACACATACGCACACGCATACGCATTATAATTCGTAGGAAGAAATAATGACAGTTGCTTAACTACGTTAGTAATGGCGTTATATATAAAAAAAATAGGCGTAGTGTCAGACAATTATGTACTAATTAGCTATCGATACTGGCGGTTTCCGGGGTTGTAAGTTAGTTTATTCCGACAATGAAATAGAAGTGTTCAAACTATAACGGTCCCAGAAAAAGTCGTTTCGGATGACTAATCATCACATAATTGTATACTATTACGTTTGAATATTGAAATATATTTTAGACAGTATGTTGTCTATTATATTCTCTCTCATAATATATATATATATATATATATATATATATATATATATATATATATATATTATATATATATATATATATATATATTTATATATATATATATATATATATATATATATATATATATATATATATATATATATATATATATATATATATACTAGCAAAAGTACCCGTCGTTGACTGGATTCAAAAACAGCCTACAGAAAATGGACTCTGATTTATGAAAGTATGATAGGTTATGAAAAGGAAGGGTTGTAATGAGATAGCTTCAAATTTGTAGGTATCAAAACCAAAGCACAATATGATGAAAGTAAAAATAAAATAGATAAACCTCATAATTTATTATACCATACCTGTTCACACTGAAACACTTATCACAATATTCTGTGTATACAAATTAAAAAACTTTGTTAAACTTTGTGACATATTTACATTCTATGCAGGTCAGGCGCGAACGAACACCCCATAATTTTATTATATCATATTTCTTCAAACTGAAACATAATAATCAAAGTATATTTACGCAGATAAATATGAAAAGTCTTTATTAAAGTTTGTGCCTATTTCCTTCTATGGACTCCACAATTTTATTATACCATCCCTATTTAGGTTAAAACATACTTATCAAAGTATTCTTATGTACATCTATATCAAAAACACTTGTAAAAGTTTTTTTTTTTAATTTTTAATTTTTTTATTTCCATACTTTGTGGACCAGGCGCGAACGCAG
>NC_136484.1:93994466-94094466 GCF_053919585.1 Euprymna scolopes
GGTCGTAAGATACTTAACTATGATATTTTAATTCATGCTCATTATGTATTTATTATTATGGAGCCAATTCTCTATTGATTAAATATAAAAAAGACATAGGTTTCATCAGCTAGAATCCAAACAACAAACAATTCTCCATCCTCATTTCTTAGCTTCTGAATCCTACCATACGCAAAACATAACAGTATAAAAAAAACAGTTTTAAAAAAATAACGATGTTTACCATGTGAATGTAAGTCTGTGCATGCAAACAGGTTAAGTCGATTACTCCTCCAAAGGTCAACAGCTTTGTTTTCAATTCTGACTCGCACAATGATCATATATTATTATAATTATATTCGAAAACGAGGCTAAATCAAAGAGGAGGGGGTTTCATTGATATTTTGAATAATTGAAGAGCCATGAAACGAAAAGAATCAGAATTTATTTTTTCTACATAGTGACCATCGTTCTCAATTCACTTTTGTCAGGATTCAATGACATCTGTTTCTTATGATGCTCGTTAAATTTCCGTTGTTGTCACTAAGAAAATGATATTCATTCATTTTAAATTTCCAGTAAAACTAAAATCAATCGATCATCTCTCTCGAGTTCATATATGCACATAATACACGGATTTTTACGGTTATTCGAAAATTAAAAAAAATAACTTAACAGAGATTTACTTCATCAGGTGTATCTTGTCGAACTCGGGAATGTTTCTGTCGAACTCGGGAATTTGGACGGAGTTTTTAACGAAACACTTTATTTACTTCACGGGGATAGCGTGCTCTTGTTCTGTCAGCCATTACTGGATAAAGGTCCTAAGTTATTCGCAAGTGTATTTTTCGGCCGGCCACACTTAGGATTGAACCTTCAACCTTCAGGAAAATATCACATTTTACAATTGATTTTTCCAAGTACTCTAACTACTCCGCCATGGGTCCTTGCCTTGTGAAAATCACACTCAAGATGAGAACAGTTGTCCGCTGAATCCAAATAATACGACACAAAGTTATATTATTGAATAAATAAAAATAAAAAAATTATAGGAATTAAACAAAAAATATTATATACGGAATTAGGACGGGCAGTAGGATTATACAGGAGTCTTTCTTCATTCCCGGACAACGTTAGGTTGTCTGCTAGTCATGTAGTGATACACGTCCCAGGAAAGACATTACATAGTTAGGAGTGGGTGAGTTACTTCATATCAACAGCTGACGATCCCATTCATAAAGTGACAAGCGAGTTCCATTCAATGTTCTCATTTTTTTTTTCAAAACCTTACCCCCATTTTCTACCACATCCGGTTTTATTGATTTGAAACCAACAACCGTCGCATTTCCAGTCACGCCATCTTGGCTTACCTCACCAAACAAATTCGTATGATTACATATCGTACATACACGTCTGACTATTCCGGGTAAGTGCGTCCAACAAAATCAAATCATGTTTATATTGTATAAGAGCGATGTCTATAGACATGACCGACTCAGGTGGGCGGAATGTATCTTTACAGAACAAACAGCCAGACGAGAAGCGTACCTTGGGTATTTGGAGCAGGATACAGAATGTAGTCCCCATGAAATTAGCCAACTGTAGAGTTTGATAAGTGTTGGGTAGACAGGAGTGGTTGAACATTACACACATTACTAATCTATTCTGATTACAATAATTGCGCTTTATTTTCAAGTACAAATTGAAATAAAATAAAATAAAATCTATATGTTCGTCAGAAGAAATATAGATATAACTTCTCGATCTATGGCACAATACGTTGACACACCGGTTCTCGTCAGATCACCGAGATTAAGCAACGATGAGCCTGGCCAGTTCCAGATGGGTGACCGTTTGGGAAGGTTGGGCGCTGTATGTACCGCGCCGACTCGTAGAAATTTCCAGGTTAGTATCTGGGGGTCCATTAATTCACTGGGAGTGATGCGCCCCTAGTCTTCGTTAAGGCATGCAGATGCAGAGGAGAAGGCAACTCTGATGTAAAAATTAGTGGTCTACTGTATACTCTGTCCTATGGCAGTCATCTGCACCGACAAAGGTTAGCAGTAACACCAAAAATATGGTTGGTTGTACACAAAGCCTTCACCACTATAAACAAATCATCTGTGTGGATTTCCGAGCAACTTTTGTGTCGGAACCTCATATGTCGAAATCGACGGGAGAGTCCATTATATATATATATATATATATATATATATATATATATATATATATATATATATATATATATATATATATATATATATATAACTACTTCATTTACTCACATAAAATTAATATACGAAAGTATAGATTTATGCGTAAACTTTAAGTATTTACTTCAAAAGTGCTCAATACTTAGGTAGAGCTAGTTAGTAATTTATAAAATATATATGGCGATTAAGCTACACTGAATATTCGGCGTTTCATCTACTCTAGGATTCGTCAGGCTTATGCGCGAATTCTGTGGTTGTTTCTCGTTTTTATATGGTCCTCTTCTGTTGAGGATTTTTAGTTAGCCAATCAGCTTTCTAGTATCCACCGCGCCCCTTCCTATTAGCCAATGGGCATGCATTTTATCGAACAAAGGATCTGTTTTAGAACTAGGTTAGTGGTTTAAGGTAGACCTTTTCCTTTTTTATATATATATAAATATACATATGTGTACACACATATATATACATATATATACATACATATATATGTAATCGTTTATGTATATTCATGTTTATTTAATTTATTTATTTGTTTATTTTCTATTGTTATTGTTAGTTTTAAAGCTATTTTGTATCGCTATCCTAGAGTAAGTTTTATTTTGTGAACACAGTTATTTGCTATTTCTCTTCTACAGTTTAATAGATTTTGGGGTTCTTTAAAGTACAGGATAGCAAATTTTTCATGAAGACATAATTTACATGGGTCGTCTAAATACCTACACATGGTAGCTTGTCTTATTATTTTCCATTCGACTACCGGCGAATGTCCGCTTTCTTTGAGTTCCCAGTATTTATTCGCTAGTGTTGTTTTTATACGGTGTTTTTTATTGTTGAATGTACTTTTGTGGTCATAGTATCGGGTTTTGAAATCTAAGGAAGTCATGCCTACGTAATATTTCTTGTTATTCGGGTTTTCTTCCGCAAATATTGTTGCCTGATAAACTACGCTTTTTGTTTGACATTTATTTTGAACTTGGCAAAGTGTGCGGTGTCTACAGTTGCATTTATCTTGTTCGTTATTAGTATTTTTATTTGTGGTATGGTTGTTCTTGTCCGGGGTTGGTT
The DNA here is from genome assembly GCF_053919585.1 of Euprymna scolopes. Classification (NCBI taxonomy): domain Eukaryota; kingdom Metazoa; phylum Mollusca; class Cephalopoda; order Sepiida; family Sepiolidae; genus Euprymna; species Euprymna scolopes. The sequence goes on from NC_136484.1 coordinate 93,997,724, forward strand.
TGTTATTATTATTATTATTATTGTTATTATTATTATTATTATTATTATTATTATTTCTACTAGTGTTGGCTTTATTTTTGTCGTGGTATCTACTTTTTTATTGTTTATTGTGTTGTTGTTTACATTGTTTTATTTAGTATTTTGTTATTATGTGCTTTAATTATCATATCTAAATTTTCGCAACAACTGTAGGAAAACTTTAAGGTATTTTTATTGAAAATTTTGTGTAAGGGGTTGGTTGCGGGAAAGTGTTTTTCAATAAGATCTAGAAATTTCTTGCCAAGTTTTGTTTTTAACATTTGATTTATGGGGCCGTATTCCAACTTATAGTTCTTTTTCTTCTATTTTTAATTTTGTTATAGTTGTTGGTGTTTTGTTGCTTATATTTGATATCGATATATATATATATATTGTTATATATATATATTGTTGTTTATATTTGATATCGATATATATATATATATATATAAATTCATAGCAGGGATTTCATGGGAATAAAAAAATGTTCCATCCTCCCATATGACATCGCCTATTTTTGCACAGCAGAAAGCTTCACATGCCTCTATGCAATGACTTATTCCGCATTACATAGTAGTCTGCATTGCACTGTAGAGAATATACTGCTGAGTTTATAAAAGTATCTGTACATAATAGTTTCACTAAACGTTTTCTATGCAAAAGTAAATTACCATGTTTCAATTGTGCTCTTCACAGAAGCATTCGTTTCGAACGCGCGCCTGTCATATCAAAGAACCAACTGTTTTAATGAAATTATTTTTACATGATCACTTTAGTTTAAGTTAAACGTGCATAAGTCAAGTATCATGTTGTAATTGTTATCTAAACAGAAACATTCATTTCGAACGCGCTCTTGTCTTATAAAAGGATCTACAGTTGATTTTATAGGCTGTGCCTTTCTGCTTGTGCGGTGATAAAACTTCCCAAAAGCACTTGTGATTTTAGGCTGTATTTTAGGTCTTAACTTTGGTTAAAATTGAACTTCCTTTTTTAATCGGATTTTTTCGATTATCGATGTTCGATACTTATACAAAACCTACGTAAGAACACTCCCAGACACAGCAAGTACATTTGTGTGAAATTAAAAAAAAAACTTGGCCCATCCTTTTCCGAGTATATAGAAGCTTTCTCTCTCTCTCTCTCTCTCTCTCTCTCTCTCTCTCTCTCTCTCTCTCTCTCTCTCTCTCTCTCTCTCACACACACACACACACAAATAGATGCAGCAATGCAGCAACTCCTCAGCCGTGATCAGGGCAATCCATGTAGGAAAAAGAAAACATGAACACTATGATCCTTTCGGCTTATTTCATTCTTGCAGTGATGGGCGGTTATCTTTCCACAACAGTTTTGGAAGCTATTTTTATCCAATTATTTCACAAGTATTTTTTTTTTATCTCGGGTTAGACCAGATTGCGAACTGACATGAACATTCTCATGATAGTTTTGTAAACCTTACTATTTCCGTGCTGGCTAATGACAAATTAAAGCAGGTGTTTTGTTTGTGACATCATCACTAGAGGATTGTCTTACAGAATAACAGACTCTTTGTATTCGTTTTCCTGTTTTTTTTTGTTTGTTTTTTGTTTTTTTTCATCAGAGTTCTTCTCTCCTACATGGATTGCTTTCATCGCGGCTGAGGAGCTGCATCTATCTTTTGTATGATAATACGCTGGAATATACGAGGTAGGCTACAGGTGCTACACCTCAACCATGGGCAATCTAGAACTGTACAAGACAAGGGCATTCATCTCTTTGAGCTATTATACATATAAAGCATGTACTATTCCCAAATTGTCTACCATATGGTACTAGCCAACCTCAGCGTTCTTTAACTTCGGTGAACTAACTGGCCAGACTCAGCTTTATATTTTTTTTTTTTTACATCATGTTCATGTCCAATAAAAAAAAAGAAGTAAAGAGATCGAAGAATGTCAAGAACAACTGGAAGGCATAAACTATTACACGGATATGTATTGGAGCACATTACTCTTTGCTCAACATTACTTCACTTGATCTTTACTCTATGAGGCCTAGTGTTTAAACAAAGGATCATCAATTACCATTATATTTTTAAGTCTTTTATGATTCGACCAAGGATTGAACACTTGCCTCTCGCCCTTTTAACGACTACTCTAACCATTAGCCTAAATGGACCGGTTTTATGTTCAATTTGTTCCAGCTCAGGATAGGGCGTCCTACCAGATGCCAAAATTCACCTACTATTTCTTATATTCCAACCGAGACCTTTTTAAAATTCTAATCATTCCTTTAAGTACAATTTTTAAATATGCCTTTCACTTAGTTCACTGGGTATATTTGCCTGGTAGATTAGGAAATTCTTTTCCATGAGCCCGGTTGCTACTATGATTACTGGGATGGTGGAGATCTTCCTTAGATTCCAGTTTCTTTTCATGTCGTACATAAGACTCGTATTTCATTTTTTTCTCTCTCAGCTCTGTTTAACGCAGCACCACTCAGGGCACTAGCTTATACTAAGGTTACTTCTTTCTCGTCTTGTAGAACTGACACGAGCAATCTCGTGATAGTTTTGCAAACCTTACGACTTCCCTTTTGTCTTAGGAAAAATCGGAAGCAAGTACAAGTTGATTACGATAAAAAAAAGTTTTTTAACAATTTGGTTCAATTAATAATTTAATGACCCAACGAAACCGCAATACTTACATTTAACTAAAAAAAAAAACTTATTTAAAATCATATTTGTAAGGAAAGGTATAGTTTAAAAAAGGGGAGAATGAAATTAAAGTAAAAACACTCTCGTACAAGGAAAGTTGGATCATTTTTATTGATTTATTTATTGAAAATCGCTCCAGAAAAGGCATGAAGCCACTTGATATTGTCGCAATGCGCTTACGTCGAGGTGCGTATTTCTAATACGCCGGCCATTTTTTTATTTTTAAACATTCTCACAAACGCCGTCTGGTGGCAGACAACCGGAACTGTTGACATTGTGCCAAAAATAGCAACATCCCCTTTCCCTATTTCGAACTTTAAAGAAAGAAATCTAAATTCAACTTTTTTTTTTTTTTTTTTTTTTTTTTTTTGCATTAAACAAAATAGGGGAGACTTTGATTCCGAGCTTAATTAAAAAAAAAAGTGTCCGGCGTATTAAAAATACGCACCTTGATGTAAGCGCACCGCGACAATATAAGGAGCTAAAAAAAAAAAAAGTCAACGATAAGTTTTGTCAGAGACATCGCTCATGGAACGTGAGGACTAAAAGACAAAAAAAAAAAAGGAAATAAAAGGCACGAGGCTGACAAAAGCAAACCTAAAGTCCAATTTCTATTGCACTAGCCTTGAGATTAAATCACCGAATTTATATTCATAATAAACGACCAATAGTTTAATTATATGTCGATCAAGTGTATGCACTTGATATCCTAAAATTATCTAATTTGCATATTTCTTTGCAAAAGTACATCTCATGAATGAATAATTTGTTTATATCGTTTTCGAATGTATTGATTGTTTTTATTTTACTATTACACACATTTTAAAATATCGATATTTTTTATTTCGCGGAAAACGGCTCATCATTTTTCATTTATTAATCTTTCTCGTCAATTTACTGCCAACGAGTATTGGGTTCTTCACTTTTCCCGAACATCGCCGGGATTGGGTCTAGCTAACTTACAATGAATTACGAATATCTTTTTTCGGTCAGGTCTTTCTACTTGCAGAAAGATGACGTATAAAATTCCAGGCAAGCATGAAACTATATATACACAGAAAAAAGTTCTAAATTCAATTTTAGTAACACAATATTAACGGAGCTTTTTTTTTTTTTTTTTACACAGTGATCACCACTTATCAAGGCCCGGAAACCACTCAGGGATAAGGGTTATTGCAAGTACATTACGTTAGTGTGGAGATTTGATGAAGTGTTTAATTAGGGGGGCGGTTCATTAGAAATTTGTTAACATTGGACTTGAAGACATCCAAGTTGTAGTCCGGAGGGAAGCAGGCGGACGGAACAGAGTTCCACAGGCGTGCAGTTCTAAGAAAGAAGCTTTGTTCATGGAATCCGCGTTTTGATTTAGGCACAGATATAGAGTGGGGGAAATTTTTCACAGTGGATTCAGCTAGACGGGTGTTTTTCGTGAAAGATTGGCGAGGGGGGACCAGGGATTGGAGTTCAGACGAGCACCTGCCATGAAAATAACGATAAAACAAGGAAAGGCTCGCAACGTCTCTTCTGTGGGAGAGAGGTTGCAGGGTAGAGAAAAGGGTATCCCCCACTAAGCCACAAAGTCTATTTTGTACTCTGTCAAGGCAGGATAGGCTGTTTTTAGCAGCTCCTGCCCAGATATGGCAACAGTATTCCATCCTTGGACGTACTTGGCTTTTATATAGATAGAGAATTGCATCAGTAGTGAGATATCTTCTGGAGCGATAGAAGGATCCCACCATCTTGAATTGGAGTTGAAGAGTATGCAACCACTGCATAACTGAGTCATGTTTTTTTATATAGGAAATTTGTAAGGCTTGAACCTAAAAGTATCGATTCGAAACTGAATGTTTTAACCCATTGGAAGATCAGTTAAATGTCTGTAAAATTACATATACCAGTCTCTGTTTGGTTAGATTTTAGTTCTTTATTAGACTACCCGTGACCCGTTGGGTCAGTATGTTATATTAGCTATGGAATTAATGTACGAGCGTGACACTTGTGACGCAAAGAAAATAGTTTTTTGTGACATAACAGTAATATTTATATGAAAGTATATTAAAATGAAAAAAAGAATATAGATAGATTTCTATGAGTCGTTCTGTGTATAATTGTTTATTTTTGAAAAAAAAAAACTTACAGCCATTGAATTATAAGTGGTTTGCCATACTTATAGGTAAATGTGCACAGATACCATAATACTTAAAGTTAAATTCAAATTTTGATATATATTTTAATTTAAACGCGAAAAAAAGCAAAACAAATGGGACACTGAAAACGTACACAGTAAAACAATGCGTTTTCTTGTCGCGTTGAGTATTTATTTCTAACGCAATTTAAAAAACATATTTTTGGGGTTATTTATTTATTTTGGTAGTGTAGAAGAAAATGTATGAATGTTTTGTATAAAAATTGTGTATTAAAAAATGGAGAATAAATATAAAAACAGAGGAAGGTGGGTAAATCGGTGGGTAAATCGTCGTTGTAAAATGCTTTATTGTTGTCAATGGGTTAAAGTAGATTTATTTGTAATAAAATTGCGTTAAATAACTTAAACGTAATACGTAAATGAACGATGTAAAAAAAAAGCAGAAAGTATTAACAATTGTTTATTTGGATAATTTAAACGCGAAAAAAAACACTTGGGACGCTGAAAACGTACACAGTAAAACAATGCGTTTTATTGTCGCGTTGATTATTTAGTATAATATAGATCGTATATATGAACCAGGTCGATGATTATACGTATTGTTTGTTATCATGTTTTGCATTTGCTTCCCATATCTTGAAGTTTTTTATTCAATAAATTTAAGATATTCGCTTTTCTACGGACATCCGTTTGTTCGAACGAAACCGGTCCAGCGATTTATGTTAATTTGTTTACGCTGTTATGGGTTTATGTTTATGTACACATGCGCAACCGGAAGTTGTAAACAAAGTCATTTGCTTTTATAATTATATAGATTTTATTATATTATTATGATTAGTTCTTTATTTTGTAGTTTTATACTTTACATTTTTATATTTTATTTTTTATTCTATAGTGTCATATTTTAAATTTTTTCTTTTATAATTTGTTTATTTTATAGTTTTCATTTTATGTTTTTATATTCTTATATTATTATGATTTAGTTTTTATTTTCAATTATTATTTCTTTATTTTGTAGTTTAATATTTTATATTTTTATGTTTTGACTTTTTATCTTATATTTTGTATTTTATAGTTTAATATTTTATGGTTTTATACTTTTTATTTTATAGTTTGTTTATTTTTAGTTTTTATTTTAGAGGTTTTTATTTTATTATATTAGTATGATTAGTACAATCCATTATTATTTTTTATTTGATAGTTTCATATTTTATATTTTTTATTTTACAGTTTTATATTTTATAACTTTTTATTTTATAGTTTATTTTCAAGGTTTTATTTGGTCGGTTTTTATGTTTTCTTTTAATTTTATAGTATTTTATTTTAGTTTGTTATTCTATTTGTTTTTATTTTATATTGATATATAAATGAGTCTTTTACATCTATATATTTCATATTGTATGAGTTTAGTTCTTTATTTTTATTTTATTCTATATTATGTTGATATATAATTACTTTTTTTTATCTTATATCTTTATTTTATTATTTAGTTTTTTTTTCATATTTATTTATTTTATTCGTTATTTATTTTATATTAATATATAATTTAGTTCTTTATTTTATAATCTTATATATATTATGTTTATTTTAGTTGTTTATATCTTTTAGCAATAAACAAGTAAAAACAATTTTCCAATCTACTATAAAATAACATTAGGTGCATCTGCTACTAGTCTCTCACTCCTGGACAGGGTTCAAAGAGAGTCGCCAACCTGATAGATCCTGAACTGCCATCTAAGCTTCAACCTATGTCCCATCGACGAAATGTTGCACCCCTCAACCTGTTTTAAATGTATTTTAATGGTGGATGCTCTGACGAACTACAAGCCCTTGTACCCCCTCGACAAAAATACCCTCCGACAAACCCAACAAGCAGGCAGTCCTATCCCTACACAGTAGAGATCCCTAGGTGTAAGAAATCCTTCTACTCTAATAGTTTCTTCCACAGAACTGCTAGACTTTGGAATTCCCTTCCGGGTTCCTGCTTCCTCAACTGTACTGACATGCAGAAGCTCAAGTGTAATGTGAACAGACATCTTGCTGCTCAACTCCCTACATAGTATTTCTTCAACTTATGTCCCTGATAGTAGCCCCCTACATCAAAGTGGTGCTGTGCCTTGTTTGGAGTGAAATATAATAATAAAAAACGTAGCTATTTCATCATTTGATTGCATTTATAAAAATATTATTTGTTGTTATTATTCAAATAATTTTTTAAATACTATCACTAAAACGAACTCAGGGTTTCTAATATTTCGACCGCATATCTCGTCTTAATCATGGAATTGCATTCACAATCCGGCCTCTGCTGATCAGAAAATCCCACAGCATAATGATTAACCGTTACCTTTCCCCCAGACACTTATTACTGCGTCTGTGTCACTCGTCACTGCCTCGCTCATTCTCTGTACAAACATTACCTTAATTAAAGTTTATTCCACGAAGAAGGCCGGCGATGAGGCTGATATATGGAAATAATAATTTTGCATATTTTTGTGGCGTCCGTATTTCTACATTGCTTCTACATTGCTTATCACTAGGGCTGTGACAACAGCATATTCTTTTCATTGTTTTGACTCTTGAGTGTATATCCGTTAATATCTTATATATTATATGAACGTGGTTCTCGGTTGATTTTTTTATTACATTTTCACCCCAAACAAGGCGCATTGTCACTTTGGTGTAGGGGCTACTATCAGGGGCAACAACTACTGGGGTACTATGTCGGTATTTGAGCAGCAAAATGCCGGCCCACGTTACACTTGAACTTCTGCATGCCAGTACAGTTGGAGAAGCATGGACCTGGAATGGAATTCCAGAGTCTACCGGTTCTGGGGAAGAAACTACTGGAGTAGAAAGATCTTTTACATCTAGGGATCTCTACTGTGTGTGGGTGGGATTTAGCTGCCTGTCGGGTTTGTCGAGGTTGTCTACATCATGGGGGCACAAGTGTCTGCAGTTCGCCAGAGCATTCACCATTAAAATACTTGTAGAACAGGCAGAGGAATGCAACATTTCGTCGATGGGACAGAGGCTGAAGCTTAGATGCCAGTTCAGGGCCTATCAGGTTTGCGACTCTCTTTTGAACCTTGTCTAGGAGCGGTAGACTAGTAGCAGATGTACCAGCCCAAGTGTGATAGCAATACTCCATACATGGGCGAATGGTGGCCTTATAGAGGTACAGGATACTTTCGAGTGTTAGTAGTTTTCTAGCACGGTAGAGAGAGCCTACCTTTTTCGCAGCAGCCCTGGCAATGTTTTCAATGTAATTATTCCAACTCATGTTTCCTGTGAACGTTAGGCCAAGGAGTTTGAAAGATGTACTCTCAGATAAAGAGTCACTGGCCATTGCTATTAGTGACAGAGAAGGTTTCTGGTAATTATTGAAGGAAACTAGTTTAATCTTGGCGGCATTGAAGGTGACCATCCATTTATGTCCCCATTCCACTACAGATTGGAGGTCTTTCTCTAGTTTTTCCTGTCATTTCTTTAGATATGTATTCATTTTCATGCCGTGCCTGTTATAGAGTGTGGTGTCATCAGCATATATACCCATCTCAGAGGAATTTTGTCGGAGGGGTCATGTATAAATATTAGGAACAATAGAGGTCCTAGGAGAGATCCTTGTGGCACTCCCGTATTTATATCATATTGTTTAGATGTACGACCGTCGAGGACAACCTGGATTTTTCTCTGATCTAAGAAGGATTTAATTATGTTAAGTATTCTTCCAGTGATATCGTATGATATACTTTTCCTGAGGAGACCCTCGTGCCATATCCTGTCAAAAGCCTTAGATATATCTAGAGCTTCCGCTCTGTCCTCCCCAGCTTTGTCCAGTGAATGGTATATACGTTCAGAGATTACAGTTAGGATGTCTGCTGTGGAACGGGCTTGTCTAAATCCATATTGCTTGTCAGTCAGAAGTTTAGCATCTGTAAGGTGATGGACTAGAGCATGGTTAATTATGGACTCGAATATTTTGGCGAAAAGTAGGAGGAGGCTAATGGGGGGGGGGATAATTTGATGAGTCAGTTCTTTCGCCAGAATTCTTGAATAATGGTACTACAGAAGCAGTTTTCCAACAGCCTGGAAAGCAAAATTCACTAAGGCATTTTTTGTAGAGTTTGGAGAGAACTGGAGCTACTTCGGCTGAGCACTTTTTTAATAGCACAGCTGGGATTGTGTCTAACGATGTCAGATATATACTCGAGAGTAAAAAGAATGAAAAGAATATGCTGTTGTCACAGCCCTGTTTATCACACACAAACACGCATTATTTTTTGTCGGACAGTCGCTGAACAGTTGATAGTTGAATCAAGTAAAAGTTGCAACGAAACAAATGGGAATGGAAAAGCCAATGTCGCCATTTATTTACTCATTTTGTTTTATTTACATACAGTTTATTCACTTATTTATTTATTCGTGTCTTTATTTATTTATTTATTTATTCGTGTCTTTATTTAATTATTTATTTATTCGTGTCTTTATTTAATTATTTATTTACTTTATTTACTCACGTATTTGCTTATATGTTTATTTATTCAATACCTTTGTCGTGCTTAATGGATCAATTTAAATTGCTCTTCGTGTTACTAATATTAATGTACATTTATTTATGAAAAAATGAATATAATAGATTTTTTTTATTACATTTTCAACCCAAACAAAGCACATTACCACTTTGTTGTAGGGGGCTACTATCGGGGATATAAGCATCATGGGTACTTTGTAGGAAGTTGGGCAGCAAGATGTCGGTTCACGTTACACTTGAACTTCTGCATGTCAGTGCAGTCGGGAAAGCAGGGACCCGGAAGGGAATTCCAAAGTCTAGCTGTTCTGGGGAAGAAACTACTGGAGTAAAAGGCTCTCTTACATCTAGGGATCTCTACTGTGAAGGGGTGGGATTAAGTTGCTTTCGGGTTTATCGGGGGTATTTACGTCGTGGGGGCAAAAGTGCTTGCATTCTCCGTTAAAGTACTTGTAGAACAGGCAGAGTTATGCAACATTTCCTCGATGGGACAGAGGTTGAAGTTAAGCTGACAGTTCAGGACTTATCAGATTGGCGACTCTCTTTTGAACCTTGTCTAGGAGCGAAAGACTAGTAACAGATGCAGCAGCCCTAATATGACAACAATACTCCATACATGGACGAATGGTGGCTTTATAGAGGTACAGGATACTTTCAGGCGTTAGTAGCTTTCTAGCACGTTGGAGCGAACCCAACTTCTTCGCAGCGGCCCTGGCAATGTTCTCAATGTAATTGTTCCAACTCATGTTTCCTGTGAACGTTAGGCCAAGAAGTTTAAAAGATTTACTTTCAGATAAAGAGTCATTGGCCATTGCTATTGGCGGTAGGAAAGGTTTCTTATAATAATTGAAGGAAACAAGTTTAGTCTTGGCAGCATTGAAGGTGACCATCCATTTTTGTCCCTATTCCACTACAGATATAAAGTAAAAACTACAGTTGTCAGCAAATATGCATGAATAACCGCAGAGAGGGGGTGAGGGTTTTTGCTCGTGACCATAATAGTCGAGAGCAATATATATATATATATATATATATATATATATATATATATATATATATAAATATTTAGTATATTTGTCATAAATAAAATAAAAATTATATTTAGTATATTTGTCATAAATGAAATTAAAAAAATATTTGGGAGTGTGATTGACGTCAGACATTAAATATATGTACATTCCATTCTATGTCATAAAGTGTGTAGAAATAGAATGGAGACAGGTAAAGCAAACGAGGAAGAGCTACAAAGGTGCGCAAGGAAAATATAGAAAATACACCAAGCGTGAATAGCTATGGAAATTTTGATTATTTACATAAATGTCCAGCAGTTACGTCATTAAATTCACGATTCAGTCTCATAAAACTTGTAACACCTCACAGTCAAATTAGTGGCTACTCCCGAGCCTTTTCGGTTCCGGTGTATCTATATATCACTCAAAATGGTAGTAGGGGGTTAAAAATGGACAGACTGTCACTCAAACAAGAATAAAATAGTGAACGACTTGTAGGATTCACAGCGAAGTTACCAATTTATAGTTACTGACCGTGAAGTCACTAACGTGTAAAGGTGTGAGTTAGCGTTCATCAATTCATAATCGGGATCTATCAAGTTTTAGGACCGAGGTTGCAAGTGCAGAAATCTCTGAAAGTCGGAAATAGTAGGGTATCCAAAGGACCGTTAAAGGTAAATTTAACCAGATCGCCGACTAATAGAAGGGTGTCACCAAATCATATCCTCACATACATAAAAATAAAAAAATAAAATAGAAATAACTCTTGGAAATAATGACACCTGACATGTAAATAGAAACTGAGTTCATTTTCTTTTGCTTGGGATAGACAATCATCCACTAATTCAGTCACTCCAACCGAGAGATCGTTTTAAGATTCTAACCGTTTCTTTGAGTGTAATTGTTTGTGTTTATCTTGCACTTGGTTTACTATGTAGGGAGTGGAGCAGCAATATGTCTGCTCAGGTTACACTTGAACTTCTGCATGTCAGTACCGTTGGGGAAGCGGGAACCCGAAAGGGAATTCCAAAGTCTAGCAGTTCTGGGGAAGAAACTATTAGAGTAGGAGTCTCTGCTGTGTAGGGATAGGACTGTCTGCTTGTCGGTTTTGTCTGGGGAAATTAGGTCGAGGAGGTACGAGGGCTTGTAGATCGTCATAGCATCCACCATTAAAATATTATGAGAAAAAAATATCATAGCCTATGGTCATTTGTTAGGTTTATAAGCGTAAAATGACAATAACAACAACCACATACAAATTGTGATAACTGAAATAATAATAATAATCATCATCATCATAATAATAATGATAATAATAATGGTAATGATAATGATAATAACAATAATAATAATAATGATAATAATAATAATAATAATAATAATAATAATAATAATAATAATGGTAATGATAATGATAATTAATAATTAATAATAAAAGTGTCTCATTGTTAGTGCGTGTTCTAGAATGTGGAAGAATATAATTGTCGCCTTAGAAAAGACGACATGATTCCATTTCCTTTTAAGGAAAACCAGTTTTTTTTCTTTTGCAAACTATCTACTAGTTGGCCAGTTGTGTCCAAATCCAAGCGCGATAGATGCCTTCTATCTTGTCTGAAAGTGATACAATGTCCAACGAGCGAGATCGGAGATGCGCCGCTGTACAATCATACTCTCTACCGATCCAAGTTATGACGGTAGGATCATTGCCAGTACCCTAAAAATGCACATCCGGATGGTTCAATGCTTGAAAGAACAGCTTACGCATCGGACGACCCACGGTTATTGTTTTTGGTGTGGTTTCATTCCAACTCACATCTTCGAAGTCGGCTTGAAAGTCAACACCAAAGTTTACCTGGATGTACTGAAGAGTGTGGTGATCCCCAGGTGCAATCAGGTGGCCGCTGGCAGACACTTGGTGTGGCTGCACTACTCGGCGCCGGCTCACAAGTCCAAAGACACTCATGCTTGGCTACAGAGGAAGTGCTACGACTTTGTAACATTCTCTCACAGACCCCCTCCTCTCCCGACCTGAACCCACTGGAATACTTCGTTTGGTTATATGTCGGGAACATCACCAGCATAACCTCCCACAAGATCAAAGTCAACCTGATCACCATCATTCACCGAGCTCCCGCCAGCGCTTGTGCAAAAGGCATGCACCCGTATCGAGGCGAGTCATCTAAATTGATTTTTTCAATAAAAGTTTTAGAATAAAGCTGTAGTGTTGTTTTCTTTAGTTTAGGCGATGTTATCGTTCTGTCCTGTACACTTGCTCAAAAAGAGTACAAACGTCGCCATGGCAAAGTATGTGCAAATCTGCATTGGAGTTTGTGCCAAAGGTTTTGAATCCAAGTGACAGACAAGTGGTCTCAACATCACCCAGAAGCGGTAGTGGAAAATGAGGACGTTAAGATTCTCTTGAAATCTTTGCTTTTTTTATTATCTTGCATGCAACGTTCTGAACAGAAGACATACTTGCTTTGAAACGATTGTAATTTAAACGATCAGATAAAGCGAAAAACGATCTTTAAAATGATATATAAAATAAAGGTTTTATAACGAAAACTTATTTGAAAATACGTCATTAGAAATCAAAATAAAAATTTCGCAAGAACTTTCTTTGTTAACCTATTTTGGTACTGTTACCTGAAGTAACATCACTTGGAAAAGATGTTTCATCTATTATTTAAATCTCATCTGTCTGTTTAAACGTATGTATGTATGTATGTATGTATGTATGTATGTATGTATGTATGCCTAAAACTATCCAAAGAGGCGACGGATTTTCACGAGATCAGTATCGTTTTAAAACTCAACCTTTCGGACAACAAATATCGAAAAATTATCTAAAAAAATTAATTCATTCACCCTCATTTGGGCAGTTTTGTATAAGGAGTAGTCGTTTTTTTTGGGGGGGGGGGGTTACGTCGCCATTTTTACAAGTCATCGTATCGGTTAGAATGAGTTTACTCATTTCAACGTTCCGAATTTCCGGTCGCGACATGGAGTAGGGGTAAGACGTTAGGTTTTCTTCCACTTTTTTTTTTTCCGCCTTCACGTTACGGGTTTGAGCCCACCTGCCTACTACCACTTTTTTTTATTTTTATTTATTTATTTATTCATTTTTATTTATTTTTTTTTTTTTGCTCAACACATACCTCCAAACACCCCCGGCAACGCCGGGAACTCAGGTTAGTTCTTTGTAAAAACCAATGTGGAATAATAATCATACCAAGGAGACCTTGTTTAGGGTGCGAATACCATGTAATTTTGAATATTTAGTTGTGGTTTACTTCTAGGGAAAAGTGTTATCATTATTAAGAAATTAAATGTCTATTAAAAATGAAATTAAATAGCTTCTAGCTTTTATCTCCTCGCGACAAACCAATAATCTTTCCGCGACATATTGGTGGGTCGCGACACGGTGATTGGGAACCACTGCTCTAAGTCAACGTCAACATTTCACAAATATGAATTCTTTCCATTACATTTCGATTTATAAAAACGCCTTGTTCTAAGGGTCTGTTTCCGACCAGATTAGGATGAAATCTTTTAATCTACCCTGACTAATGCCCCCCACACACACACACCAAAAAAAAAAAAAAAAAAAAAAAAGGGAAAAAGAAGGAAATTGAAAAATAAAAGCGTTTGTAGATGGACTTTAGGTGCACAAGAAAAGATCAAAAAGAAATAATATCGACGCCATTAATAATAATAACAACACACAACAAAAAGACGCCCCTCCCCGTCCCCCTCCCGCCCGTTATATACACCGACTTATGACAAATGTCCACACTTACAGGCATGTCTTTCGAGATGAAAAAGATCAACGTTTATTCAATTCTCGCTTGATGCTGCGGCTTTTCAGTGTTCTTTACTGAATCTCTCGTATCGTAACCTTTATTCATCTTTCTTTCTTTTTTTTTTGTAATATATAATTTAATATATAATTTGAATACTAAAGTTATTAATTAATGGCCCATTTGATCACAACAGCTACCACTGGTTATTCTACTTGGGTTTCGTTCAGAAATGGCTAGGAAACATGAGTTGGAACAATTATATTGAAAACATTGCCAGGGCCGCTGCAAAAAAGGTAGGCTCTCTCTACCGTGCTAGAAACCTGAAAGTATCCTGTACCTCTATAAGGCCACCATTCGCCCATGTATGGAGTATTGTTGTCACATTTGGGCTGGTGCATCTGCTACTAGTCTCTCGCTCCTAGACAAGGTTAAAAAAAAAGAGTCGCCAATCTGATAGGCCTTGAACTGGCATCCAAGCTTCAGCCTCTGTCCCATCGATTAAACGTTGCATCCCTCTGCCTGTTCTACAAGTGTTTTAATGGTGAATGCTCTGACGAACTGCAGACACTTGTGCCCCCACGATGTAGATGCCCTCGACAAACCCGACAGGCAGCTAAATCCCACCCCGCACAGTAGATGTAAAAGATCTTTCTACTCCAGTAGTTTCTTCCCCAGAACCGCTAGACTCTGGAATTCCATTCATAGTTCCTGCTTCCCCAACTGTACTGACATGCAGAAGTTCAAGTGCAACGTGAACCGACATCTTGCTGCCCAAATCCCAACATAGTGCCCCAATAGTTGCTGCCCCTGATAGTAGCCCCCTACACCAAAGTGGCAATGCGACTTGTTTGGGGTGAAAATGTAATTCAAAAAAAATTTTTTTTTAAATTGTGACATATCTAATTAAAAAAGTTTTTTTTAAATGTCGAAAATTCAATTTTTTTGATAAATAAATGTGTTTCTTAGAAGAAAATAAATGCTCTGCACTTGTCTGGTCTTTTAACAGTCATGTTTTCGATTTCCACACTACGAGGCTTCATATGCAGAAGGTTCTCTATTATTTAACAAATATATCCTTTTCCTGGACATATCAAAACATAATACTAATTCTTTCTTATTTCCGTTTTTAATAATACGCTGTTTCCAACACATTTAATCACAAGTTAATCACCATCAATTACCTCCCTTACATTACGAAATTTTTGTTGGTTTAAATTGGCGTTAGCTCTTTATTCGTCAGAATAGATGACCGATCTGGAAATAATACTTACTGTCCTATTTGGAGATGACTGACACAAATCGCCAAAAGTCCTTCAACCTCTAGGAGAGTTCATGGTTGACCTTATTGGAAGTTGAAAGGTAAAAAAACAACATTCGCTGTCATTGCAGTCAATTTTATTTTAACGTATCGACCCTTGCTTGGACAAAATTTCCTCTCGGCAAAATTTTTTCAGCCAATCACATACTCAAGAATACTTACTCCGATCTGCAGTATACTATAAAAACCCAAACACACAGCTGCTTTCCTTGTTTCTGTTATCCTTTCAGCGACACCACCTGTGCGTACATCATAATTCATCTTAGGTGGCTTGGAAGCGAAAGGATCTCGGCAAGTAACACGCACAAGACAAGAGACACCCACGAACTACTAAACACGACATCGGCATATACGTATTGCTAACCGAACTCTCTCGCACACAAGTTCGTACATACATTATTTCACTGATAAAACAGACAGATGAGTACACACACACACACACACACACACCCACACACACAAGTACACACACATATGTACACACACATATGTACACACACACACATATGTACACACACACACATAGGTACACACACACATATGTACACACACACATAAGTACATGCATATTCCTTCATAGTTGGACATAAGTCATACACAATCCATTATGACTATGAAATTCCTACAACTCCGTAAGTAGGAAACGGAGCTGTTAAGCCTGATATCGTGATATAGGATAAAAGAGAGAAAGCAGCAACCCTAGATGAAGTAAGCGCCCCTTGTGATGCCGGCTTCAACAGAATTGAAAGGGAGAAGATAACGAAATACCAAGGTCTTATGTACGATATGAAAAGAAACTCGAATCTTAGGAAGATCTCCATCATTCTAGTAAATATATGAGCAATTGAACTTATAAAAAATATAACCGGTGAACCAAGTGCAAGATAAATACAAACAATTGCACTCAAAGGAACGGTTGGAATCTTAAAACGATCTCTCGGTTGGAGTGATTTAAATAGCAGATGGTTGTCTGGCATCTATTCTAAGCGAAACAAGTGAAGTATAAGTTCACAGTGAACGAGGCATAAAAACTTACTAAATTCAGCATTTGCCCCCTCCCCAGTTAACCCCAAAAGTCCCAGGGGGGGGAGTGTTAAAGCAGTTTTAGGCCTTAACATACGTAAATTTGAGTTTTGCACCATGCAAAAAAAAGAAATTACTAAGTCCATCATTCCCCCCCCCCCAATTTAGCCCCAAAAGTCCCCAAAGCTTTAACATATTTAAATTTGAGTTCAGCACCATGCAAAACTGCTAAATAGACACACACAGAAAATTTGGGATAAATATGGTAATATAGTCCCCAAAATGGAATGTTTTTATTAGCCCTAAAAGAGCCGATGGGGCACACCCAAGAGTTATCGCAAAGTGTAGACAAACAAAATTATATAAAAATCAGTTAGTTACGACTTTTCAGAAAGTTTTATAAAAATCCAAGGCATCAATTTTTTTTAATAAGCACAAAAGTGTCAATTTTAGCCATTTTAAACGAAAAGGCACCCCTAGAGGAGTAACCGTGGTTTTCCCGAAAAATCCTTTCTGTTACTTTTTTTACTTTTATCATGTTTAATGTTTGTGCAAAATTTCAAAACATTCCAAGGTGTAGTTATTGAGAAAAGTGCGGACAGACGAACGGACGAACGGACAAAGATGAATTTACAGGTCCACCCTCTTTTTGTCGGGAGATTAAAAAAAAATATAACAAATGAAATCACTTCCTATTTACATGGCGAAGTATCTTTTTTTTTTTTTTAATGAAAACGTTCTCGAACTCTTTGAATTTTCATATTTAATCTTTCAAGTTAACAATGAAAATTAATTGCGTTTCTTTTAAGAGTTTGTCGTTGTTTAAATAATTTGATATTTTAAACGAATTTATGTGTAATCAAATCCATTGTCTGGAATCGGTTATGACGGGTTTAGTTTCTGCCAGATCTATGAGGAAAAATTAGTAACGATTAACGAATCGTAGAAATCGGAACTTTTTGGTGCACTGGTATCTGAAAATTAATATCTATTTTCAGATGACAAAAACGATTCTTTTAAATTGCTGTTCGTCTGTTTTTGTTTTTTTGTTTTTTTAAGCTTAACTTATTATTGGTGATACTAACGAGAAAATAATAAATATTTCTATTGATTTTTAACTACCAAACAAACTAAAATCTATAGGTTTGAACATGCGTGGTTGTTATGTTTACAAAAATATATGCACATATCACAAAGACTTTTGTGATAAAACCTTTTGTTTTCTTAACAAAAATAACGCCTCTAAATATTTAGAGATTTCAAAGAATAGGAATCAGTAAGTGTATCGGAATTGGTAAAATTCTTGGAATCGTCCAATCAGTAGCAAAAAAGTCAACATGTGTTCATTTGATAGTATCATTTGCAATCGATATTATTTTTCCGCAGTAAATAATCTAAGAAATGATTTACAGACAACATAAATTGGAAGAAATACATAGAAGATACTGCCAAGTTTGCGGTAAAAAAATGTGTTCTCTCTACTGGGTCATAAAACTTTTCGCACGGGACAGAATCCTATATTTCTATTCGTCTCTGAATAGATTATTTTTTTTTTACATAAGCATCACCAATTATCAAGGCCAAGAGGTCACTCGAGGATAAGGGTTTAAGAGTGTACAGTAGAAAGTGGACAATTCCATAGGCGTGCAGTTCTAAGAAAGAAGCTTTGTTCATGGGATCTACGTTTAGGTTTAGGCACAGATAAAGAATGGGGGGAATTATTGATAATGTTTTCTGCTAGACGGGTGTTTCTGGTGAATGTTTGGCGAGGGGGGACCATAGATTGGAGCTCAGTCGAGCACTTGCCATGAAAATAACGATAAAGCAGAGACAAACTCGCAACATCTCTTCTGTGAGAAAGAGGTTGCAGGGAAGGGAAAAGGACATCCCCTACGAGGCTACGAAGTCTATTTTGAACTCTATCAAGGCAGGATAAGTCATTTTTAGCAGCTCCTGCCAAGATGTGGCAACAGTACTCCATCCTTGGGCGTACCTGGCTCTTATATAGATAGAGAATTGCATCAGCAGTGAGATATCTACTGGATCGATAAAAGGATCCCACCATTTTTCCAGCGGCCTTGGCAACGAATTTAATGTATGTGTTCCATTTAAGATCAGGAGTAAAGGCCAGAAGCTTGTCAAAACATGAGGCCTCCCCAAGATGAGAGCCATTCATTTCAGTTGATGCCAGATAGGGATCAGAACGTTGATGATGTAAAGATAAAATCTTGGTTTTAGATGCATCAAAAGTAACAAGCCACCTCTTTCCTCATTGTACCACATGCTCAAGATCAGAGGAGAGAGAATCGGAGAGAACTTGGTCATTTACGGTCTTAAATGTGCTACCATAGATAGTAATGTCATCAGCATAAATGTCGATGAATGATGTAAGGATGTGATTTGGAAGACCATTAATGTAGATCAGGAAGAGAGTTGGGCCCAGGATGGCCCCTTGAGGAGCTCCAGCATTAATACTGTGAGCTTCTGATTTCTGTCCATCAACCACTATTCTTATGAACCTATCAGAGAGAAATGATTTGATAATGAGAAGACATTTGGAGCTATACCGTAGCTGGAGATCTTGCCAGATGTCGATTGGTGCACCGGCCACTATTCTTCCGCTCCTGAACAGTATGCAAAAAACGAGTTTCTAACCTAATAAATATGTTCAGCATTATTTAGCAAATCCCAGCCCCTGTCCCATCGACACACTGTTGCATCCCCTACGCTTTTTTTTTTTTACAAAAACTTCAACAGAATATGCCCTGACGAACTCACTGTACAGTTACACCTTCAACATAAATGTTCTCGAAGAACCGACTAGCAGTAAAATCCCAACTATATATCCTCAGATACCGGAAAACATTCTATTATAATAGTTTAATTCTTTTGGTAATTCCTTTTTGGAATTTCGCCTCTGCTCATTGTTTCCCCGACTGTACATGTAATATAAAAAAAAAGAACTTGCTGCACCACTACTCATTTATGATGTCCCCTATAAATTTGGCCTCTAATCACAATAATCATTTTAGTCTCAGTGGCATCATGCCTTGTCTGATGTGAATTAAAGTTCAATAAATAATAATAATAATAATAATAATAATAATAATAATAATAATGATAATAACCAGATCAATTCCTTTGACTTTAGACATTCAAGCTACGCCTTATCACTTTCGCCGAAAGTGTTTAGTCAATCTGATTAAGCCATTTATGGTGACTTTTCGTTATTACCCTAAGAATTTCAGTTACAATTGGACTCTTCTTAAAGAAGTCAAGGTAATTTCCATTGGAATTGGAACGCTTGCGACCATAACAAAAAGTCACCATAAATGGCTTAATCAGATTGACAAGACAATTTCTTTTCCAATTTTGCAAAAGAGCGAATGTGTTAAGGTGCAGTTTGAATGTCTAAAGTCAAAGGAATTCGCCTGACTTCCAAGAAAAAAACACCCATCTAAAAACATCGAAATGGTGACACTGCTATATAAAATAATAATAATAAAAATATCATTGAGCTTTCCAGGAACCGGCCCTTAGAATTCTCATTCGGTTTAATATAATTATGTTTATTTATTTTTTATTCATTTATTCATCTTCTAGTTGTTGCTTTCATGACGTTTCGAGCAATTATTCCTCTGGCCTCCGTCAGGTGGTTAACCGCGATGGGATGGAAATGCTGAGTCTCTTAACTGTATCCTCAGTAATTACTGCCTTCCAGAGTAGTTGTTGCCTCACCACGTTTTTTTTTCTTCTTTTTTTTACATAGGAGTCACCACTTATCAAGGCCCGGAAGCCACTCGGGAATAAGGGTTATTGTGTGTACAGTAGTCAACGGGATAATATCGTAGTAATCGTTAGTAATGGAGATTTGATAAAATGTCTCACTTAAGGGGGACTAATCCTCTGGTCGGTTTTAGGTAGGATTGAAACCGCTATCTTCAGACAAGGCTCACCTGGAGCTGTAAAGATTCAACGCCTCCAATTGCTGCGCCACGGAGTATACGGTTAACAGACTCGGTATTCTAATCCCGTCGCGGTTAACCACCTGATGAAGGCCAGAGGAATAGTTGGCCGAAACGTCATGAAACAATAACCATAAAGATGAGGATAACAGTCCACAAATAAATAAATAAATATACAAATTACTAAGGATACCAACAATAAAATAATAATGTTGTTTGTCTTGAAAAAATTACTTATAGAGAAGCGATGTTCTACGCTCATTCTAAGGCCTCCAATATCAACCGGTTCCAACTTACCAGCATTTAGACAATGTGCTGGTAAAGGAAAAGTAAGTAAAACGGAATATAACAAAATTTCATTTATAGACTAAAATGGCAGATGCAGACGACACCAACATCATCATCATCATCATCATCATCATCATCATCATCATCATCGTGACTTCAGTTATGATTGAAATGAAATGTTTTTTTTTGTTTTTTTTAAGTAATAAGGGGCGAGGGAGTAGAGGGGTCAGGTCTAAAGAAAAGCATGGCACCGCGGAAAGTGGGGGTGGTGTGAAGGTGATTGTGAGGTTGAGGTTAGGGCGAGGGTTAGATGG
The DNA here is from genome assembly GCF_053919585.1 of Euprymna scolopes. Taxonomy (NCBI): domain Eukaryota; kingdom Metazoa; phylum Mollusca; class Cephalopoda; order Sepiida; family Sepiolidae; genus Euprymna; species Euprymna scolopes. Next base: position 94,018,832 of record NC_136484.1, read on the forward strand.
TGTCAGTCCCGGTGAGGGAAGTTGATTTCCTGCATTCGCCATTTCTGATATGTCTAGCTCTAAAACTTCCCACAGAAACAGGATAACCCAGTGTGTCGTCCGAGACTGGGAGAGAGATATAGTTGGAGATGGCGACAGTGGGGAAAATGAGAGAAAAAAAAGTAGAAGACAGATAGCACACACACATACACACACACGTATCTATCTCTCTCTCTCTCTCTCTCTATATATATATATATATATATATATATATATATATATATATTATATATTATATATATATATATAGATAGATAGATAGATAGATAGATATAGATATATATAGTGCGTGTGTATTTAGCATAGTTTTATTTATATACTATAACAGTATCTGGCGGCTAAAATGCAAACACGTTTCAGCTTGAGCTAAATTTGGCTTAACATTTTCAGGCCAAAATTCATTACAAAGTCGATGATAAATAAAAAGATATCTATATATTGATACAATATCGTGTGTGGTATTTTCTGTGTCACGCTTACATTCGGTCGTTTAATTGTTATGTACTTCCATTTCTTCTCAGAAATAATTTTACCAAGAATTCTTCATAAGTTTTGGTTTCGGTTTCGATTATAGCTGAACGAACTCATATATATATATATATCATAAGTAAGTTTTTATTTCGGTTTCGATTCAAGCTAATGCCCTCAGGTCATATGCATATATTTTGCGATTTTTGAAATCGCAACTTTATAATATATAAAAATCGATAGAACATTAACTCTATAATAATATACACGATATGTGCAAGAATTAAAATATCATTTAAGCGTACTTTACGATCGGGTTTTGCTGGGTGTTCGTGCGAGTTTAGATAAATACTTTTGCAGTTTTAACAAAATTACAATAATATCGGAGCGTCTCCATTTACACTGAATATTTACAGAATGCCAACATCAATATATTACATATGAATGAGTCCCATGTGGAATTTCCACAGATCCCGCTAGTATTAAATTAATATTTGACTCAAATAACAGTAACGGTTGTATAAATTCTACGAATTATACATATTTTACAAAGTCAATCATTTCATTCTTGGAATAATCACATGGAGAGACAGAAGAGAGGGCGTGAGGAAAGGGGGACAGTGAGGGGAGCAGAGGGATAGGGAAGAAGCGGATAGAATAGAACGAAAGCGGAGACAGATAAATTGATGAGAATGTATGTAAAAGGGGATAAGGATTTCGACATGGGCAAGAAAGATTTAAAGAAAGATGGTCAATAACGAGAAGCGTGAAAAAGAGAGAAAAGGGAGACGTTCGAAATGACACAGGAAAAGGTAACAATATATATATAAAGAAGAATAAACAATCCACGTGTTACGCGCACAAAGTGAGACAGAGGGGAAAGGGGAAACAAGAGACAGACAGATAGAGAGTCGTCTGATGAAGAAAAAGAAAGAAAGAAGCGAAGAAAAAAAAGAAAAAGTGATAGAGGAATGAAAGCAAGAAATAGAAAGAATGGAAAGAAAATAGAATAATTAAGAGAAGTGGACAAGAGAGATGGAAAGAAAGAAAGCACGATAGGATAGGAGGGGAGACATCCTGTTGGCGGCAGGGGTCGATCTGGTTAAACGTGACTGGAAATGGTGTGAAAAAGAATGGGAAGACTTCACCCACACCTCTACTGTGGAAAGCTACACACACGCGCGCGTGCGCACGCACGCACACATTAAACATTTTAGCGTGGGAGAAAAAATTGGTCGGTTTCATTCATAAGTGGTCCGGATAGCAAACGGCGCAATGACTGCTGTTCCTCTTCCAAAAAAAAAAAAAAAAAAAAAAAAAAAAAATCTAATACGAATCAAAATCCTCATAACCTCACTTCCCTAGAAAAAAAAAATTATCTCGGTTCTTTCCGGGGTTGGGGAATGAGGAAGATTTAAAAGTGTGGGGTGGGGTGTTAGTGAAGCAGGAGGAAGTTTTGGTGGCCAGGTTCTTTTTTTTTCTTCTTTTTTGTTAATCAGGAGGAAACAGAAAGAAAAAGAAACTGAAAATTCTACAAGCGATCGAGATAAATCTTGTGAGGATTTACCAGAGGATTTTTTTTTTTCTTTTAGGACCGGACCACAAGAATCGACTGACCGTTTTACGGAGGGATGGGTGAGGGTGGGGGTTAAGGAAAATAACATTAAAGAAATATTTGAAGAATTTTCTCTCTCTCTCTCTCTCTCTCTCTCTCTCTCTCTCTCTCTCTCTCTCTCTCTCTCCTTTTCTTTCTCTCTCTTTTCTCTCTCTCTCTTTTCTCTTTCTCTCTTCTCTTTCTCTCTCTCTCTTTTCTCTCTCTCTCTCTCTCTTACTCTCTCACTCACACGCACATATATGTTACGGAAGTTCAGAAAAACATCGGTACCGTCGGTTTCAAGCGTGATATAATTGGACCAGTTTATGGTAAAAAAAAAAAAAATATCGAATTATTTTTATGCCTCTGTTTATATCTGTTCACATCGGAAATGACGACCACGCGTTGTGCCTTTTTATTTATTTACTAGCGGGGGGGGGGGGGGCGGGAACCCCGGCTTTGCTACGCTTTAATATGATATTTTAATTTGCCCAGATTTTCTATATATTATTATAGAGTCGTTATTTCAAAAATAAAAATAAATAAATAAATAAATAAAACTATTTAGATGCTACCAGCTAGAATCGAAACGGAAACAAAACTATAGCATTCAAAGTTGGTAGCGTTACCACTTTAACAAGGTGAAACGCATATGAACTGATTAAAAAAATTAAAATTAAAAATAAACTAAGATGAATGTGCAACATGAATGACGATTTTTTCAATTTTGACTCATTTTTGATTCCTTAAATCTATTTTAACCGCCAAATAAACCTATGAAAGAACGGTCCGTGAAAATACAATGATTTAAGGCCCTTAGCGCCGCTCTGCGACTTTTAATTGTGGAGTAGATAGTTTGAAAATATTGACACACAGACATACATCCGTTTATATATTAGTTTATTCATTTTTATATGTGTCTACCTCAGCAAATAAATGACTCAAATTTGTTTCCCCGCATCCCGTAAATGTGGACGTTCCTATTCATGCGGCGATGGAAGGTTCGAGGAAAAATCTGGGTTTCAAAATATTTTCCACTGATTTAAATTTAACACTTATTTTATTATTATTATTATTGGAATGTGCATTATTGACTTTTTTTCAAGGGAGATTACTCTTGAAATTTTTATTTATTTCTCAAAATAAGGCAACTTGTGTCCTTTCAATTTTTTACATACGTATAAACACTTGACTGTTTTGCATACGAATATATTTATGCATCCACGCATATACAGTATTTTTTAAAATAAAAATGTTAAAGTTTTTATAGACAAAATTTACATTTTTTATTTGCTATTTTAAAAATTCATTCATAATTGAATAATTTCATTTTGAGATTAAAAAAAAAATCTCAAAAAAAAATTACTGGACGAATACTTAACATAATCAAACCCTTCTTACATAAGAGAAAAATCCAGGTTGTCCTTGATGGCCGTACGACAAAACAACATATAAACGCGAATGCTCCATAAAGGACGATCCTTGGATTTTTATTATTTCTGATATTCATAAATGATCTCTCTGACAAAATTGTCTCTGGGATGAGTATATTTGCTGCTATATATGATATATGGGTATATTTGCTGATGGGTGGAAAACGAATAAACGCATATCGAAAGAAATAATTTAAATTTTAGAGGAATATCTGCAATCTATAGTAGAGTGACAACACTCAATGCTGCAAAGACTAAGCTTCTTTCTTTTAATAATTGCAAGAAACCTTCTCAACCACTGATAACCATGGCTAATAATACAATATCTAACAGTTCTTCGTTCAAACTTCTCGGCTTAATATTTACAAGCAACATGAATTGGAATGAATACATCGCGATCAACGCCAAAGCTATCGCGAAGAAAGTGGGTTCTCTCTACTAGGCTAGAAAGTTACTCACGTCTGAGCGTGGAGTATTGTCGCCACATCTGGGCTGCTGCATCTGCCATTAGTCTCTCACTCCTAGGCAGGGTTGTGAAAAATGTCGCCAATTTTATAGTTCCTGCATTGTCAACCAAACTCCAACCTCTGTCCGCTCTACAGCCAAAATGTCACATCTTTGTGCCTGTTTCATAAGTATTTTAATCAAAAGTTCCCCGACGAACCCTACACACTTTTGCCCCATCTTTTTTTTTTATTATTCAATTTTCACCCCAAACAAGGCACAGTGCCACTTTGAAGCAGAGGGCTACTATTAGGGACTTAATTAGCGGGGTCATTATGAAGGGAGATGAGTAGAAAGATGTTTGTTAACATTACACTTGAACTTCTGCATATCATTGCAGTTGGGAAAGCAGAATCCCGGAAGGGAATTCCAAAGACCCGCCGTTCTGGGGAAGAAACTATTGGAGTAAAAGGCTTTCTTGCACCTAGGGATCTCTACTGTAAAGGGATGAGACTTAGTAGCTTGTCGGGTTTGTCGGGGGTAGTTACGTCGGGGAGGTACAAGTGTTTGCAGTTCGTCAGAGCATTCACCATTAAAGTATTTGTAGAACAGGCAGAGGGATGCAACATCTCGTCGATGGGACAGAGGCTGAAGCCTAGATGACAGTTCAGGACCTAAACACATTCGACTGACCCAATAAGCATAAAAATCCCATCCTGCGCTGTAGATCCCTAGATACCAGAAAACCTTCTACTCAAATAACTTCTTCCCCCGAGCTGCTAACTTTGGAATTCCCTCCCGGGTCCCTGCGTCCCTGACTGTACTGACATTCAGAAGTTAAGGTGCAATGTGAACAGACATTTCGCTGCTCGATTGCATACATAGTATCCCTGCAAATTATGTTCAAATAGTAACCCCTTACGTCAAAGTGGCATTGTGCCTTATTTGGGGTGGAAAAAAGCAGTAAAATAAAGAACATAAATAAATGTACTCCGTATACACACATGTATACACACGTACTTATACTTTTATTTATTTATTTATTTCTATTGTTAGTGTATATATGCTTTCACCTTCTATATACGTTTACACGCACACATACACACAAATGTATATGTTCACACAAATATATTTGAGTGCATACAAAATGCCAATATCTAAAAGACATTATGTACACGTACTTTATATTTTCATATATATTATTTTACATATGTGTGCATTATATCGATAGATATTTTTCATTATTATAAATTCACTAGAAATGTTTTTAAAAGAAAATGTATAAATATTTTTATATTATAAGAATATATTCATAATCATATTTTTAGATGTTTTATTTGAATTTAAAAATTTTATTTTTGCTTAGAGTTTTTTATGCATTAAAAATTTGCCACACATATATAGATTTTAAGTCTAGTATGATAATATAATCTTTAACATTCCTTTGACTGGCACCAATTTTATTATAGGGATTGAAGTGAAATTCTTACTGAATATAAATTGTCATACTTAAATGTTATTTTATTTCGTTTTATAAATTATACATGTTTAGTATATTATTTTATTTATGTTTTCTATCTATTACTTTAAATTCTAATTGCTGTGGTTGAGGTTAGAATTGTATTCTGAATTTTCTGTAAATTGTGTTATGCAATTTCTGTGTCTACCGTCTGTTTTTCCCAGTGAATTAAGAGTGCTTGTCTTCTGTGCACGCAAACGTTTAAGCATTCGTTCCGTATATTTAAACAGTTCTTACTGGGGTCGTTTATGTTCTCTATGATAAAATCTTATTCCGCGTTTTAAAGGGAGCACTGCGTCGAGGCTTTTGAATACGAGCGGCTTCTCTTTCTCTTTCAATTTTATGGTGAACGACGTTGCTTTATCCTTTAATTTGCACATTCAGGCTGCTAATCTTGATTCTTAGTTTTGCTCTAAATGATCTTTCGTGTGTATAAAACCTCTGTTTGAATGTGCATTGGATTGCACCTATATACGTTTCTAGCATGCTACTCGTCTGGCTTACGATCATCGAGGGATTTTACCTTGCAGTTAACCTTTATATATTTCTCATGAGTTTGTATGTGGCTATTTATTTATACAAAGTAAGAACTATGCGTCGGAGATTCATAATATGTCCAGGGAGAACAAAGTACTCGTAAAAGTCAATGATTTGTTCGCTCCTGATATATATATATATATATATATATATATATATATATATATTCGAAGGTAAACAGTTACATTTGATCGATACAAACAACCATTTTTCAGTCAGTGAGACTACATCAGGCTACCCTGACGCTGAAAAAAAGACTTGTTTTATTTTTCTCTTTAGTGTCGAATCGTTCAGGGTCGCCTGATGAAGTCTCATTGACTGAAACAGATCGCTGCTTGTAGCTACCAAATGTAACTGTATACCTTAAAATAAATAAAACATTTTGCTCTTGCCATCGAGCACTATCTAACAACCTCGTTGAGTTCATTAGTTCCTACTTTTGAATATCTCGAGTCTGTATATATATATATATATATATATATATATATATATATATATATATATATATATATATATATATATACATATATATATATATAATCTTAGTGTGTCATATTTTCTCGGAAACTATTTAGCCGATCTGTCTGAAATTTTTTATGAACCTTTATGTCGATAAGTTGCAGGGAACTACGTATTATGGTATTTATTCAATGTACAATTATGGATTAATAGAGGTTATTATTATTTAATTAAAAAATGAGCACAACTGTAATCATTAACTATCAATTTGGCATAAAGCATTCATTCTAAGTTAAGGGCGATAACTTTCTCTGTTTTTAATTTAAATTTAAAATGTTTTGTGTGTATATATATATATATATATATATATATATATATATATATATATATATATATATATATATATATATATATATATACATTAGTAGCAACAGTAGTCGCTGAAGCGACGTGTTTGCTATCGAAATCAGTCATAAAAAAACATCGCTCACCCCCTTGCGTTTTTTTACGATTTTGAACACCACTAAATTCATCATAACTTTAGTTCTACTGAACGAAAATTGAAAAATTTTTTCCCGCAATATAGCTGAGAAGGTGATCTGTAAACTGTAATAATTGTTTGAAATTTGCTCGAAAAATTAGTGAGCGGTGAAGTTTGAAAGCAGTTCTAAATTACTGAACCTGCCACTTAACTATATATTTAAACACTACACTGTGTTTGAATGTTGCGTGTGTGTGTCCCCGTGTATTTTGTCTATTTAGGTATCATTTTTTAATTTAAACAAACATTATCAATAATATCAGAAAGCTTCTCTTTTTATCTTTTATATCTTTTTTCATTTTTTCGATTTTTCTTTCGATCTTTTTGTATTAAAATCAAGAAGATTAAGACAAATTTCTCATAAATCACGAACGTTTTCGATTCTTCGTGGAATCATCATCAAGTGAAAAAAGCAAATGAACACGAATGCTAAAAAAAAGAAAAGAATTTCAAAATGTAGCTGTGAAACGGGCGCGTGACGTCAGTGAGAAAGTTTTCACGCTGTTCCGTGAAAGACGTTAACTATTTAAATTCTGTAATGCCAAGTTAGCGTCACAGAAAAAAAGATTATATTCCGTTAAGCATTTTAAAATATTATTACTGGTCTCATGGGTAATATTATGAAATGTAGGTTGTTGAGTTTTGATGTAGATAGCTACAAGTATTTTTTTTCTTTTTAACTTGGTTTCGGAATGTATTATTTTAGTGTTATTAACTAGTATTTGTTTACACCGAAAAAGGGTTGATTAGGTTTTTGTAGATGCTAGTATATCGAGGTACAGTTTACAAGAAGCATGATGAGGCGACGAGATACGTTAGTGGTTGTGAAACCAATGTAGATAGTAGCTTTATTATTATTATTATTATTATTATTATTATTATTATTATTATTATTATTATTATTGAAATTACATTATTTCAAAGGGCATTTAAACTGATAAATGACATTAGTTCTTTTTAGTCTTTTAAGAGTTTAGGAGAAGTTGGTTTTTACTAAAAATATTTAGACAATTAAATTTCTTATTATTTAATGTTTGCTTATCTATCTATCTATCTATCTATCTATCTATCTATCTATCTACTCTACTCTACTCTACTCTACTATTATATAAAAAGAAACATTATCTGAGTGTGAGTTCGTTCTCTGTGCACTCTAAAACGGCTGGGTTAATTTTTATGAAATTTCACACAAATGTACTTTATGTATCTGGCAGTGTTCTCAGATAGGTTCTGTATTGAAATGTTTTGATAAGTATTGCTAATCGATAATCGAAAAAAAAAATCCAATGAAAGAAGGAACAAGCGATTTCGACTAAAGTTAACACTTTTATATAGCCTAACATTAGTAGTGCATGTAAAAAGCTTTATTATCATACAAGCAGAAAGGTCCGGCATATAAAATCAACAGTATGTTCTTTGATAAGACAGTGGAGCGTTCGAAATGTATGTTTTTTATGTAAAGTACAGTAATACCATGTCACATGAGTTTTGTCATTTTAAACTTAAATTCAAGCAATTAGTACCGCACGAGCCGAAAGTCGCAACATATAAAATGAAGAGTAGGTTCTTTTATATGTTAGAGGATTGCGTTCGAAATGAATGTTTCTATTTGGAGCACAGCTGAAGCATGATACTAGACTTTTGCATTCTAAACTTTACTTCAAGCCATTATACACAAAAAAATAATTTTATAAAATAAATAGTAGCTTCTCTACTATGCAGTGTAGACTACAATGTATTGTGGACTAAGTCTCTGCAGGGTGGGGACATGTAAATCTTCCTTCCAGTACATCACAGTGGGTCCTCAACTACAGCAAGCAATCGATCGATTTAATTGAAAAATGGGCGATTTCACAAATTCCGATGACAATAAAAATATGGGAACGTTAAACATTCGTTGATTATAACTCAATCCCGAAAAACCTCGAGTTTCTCTGCTAGTGTATATATATATATATATATATATATATATATATATATATATATATTCTGTTTTATACAGTGCTAGGTCGAACTATCATCTCAATATCATTGAGGCGTTAGTCATTAATAACTCTCGACCTAGCCTGTGTAGACAAAAGATTTTGAAACATCAGTTGGAAATATTTACTGATTTAAAACCACCTGAACAGTGAGAATTATATATATATATATATATATATATATATATATATATATATATATATATATATATATATATATATATATATATATATATATATATATATATATTTTCTTTCACTGGTTTTCCAACTGAAACCAATTTCCCTCTTTCCTCATTCGATTCTTAGCTTTTAATTTATCATTCTGACGTTTCCTCTTAGAGGGTCAGACGATAAGGCCTTAAGGAAATTTTAACAATTCCACCTGCGCGTTTTTTTTGTTTCTTTGATCTTTTTGATTTAAATTGAATTATGTTTCCTCTGAAATTTCTCCTTCCATTTTGTTGTACCAAGAATTTACTTATACTATATATATATATATATATATATATATATATATATATATATATATATATATATATATATATATATATATATACCAGAGCTCTACGGACAAATTTATATTTAGTTGATCTTTGACAGCTAAATATTTCCGTTCACTGGCCAAATAGAAAAGTTACTAGCCAAACACACATGATTTTTAGAATATGACATCTTCGTTCTGTGACGAATATGTACATCATAAAGAGTTTTCTGTGTTTTTTTTTGTTAATAAGTGTAATTCTAAATATACAACAAATTTTATGTTAATACTTGAAGGTATAAACATTCTAATTTCTTCAGATATTCTTTTTTAACAATCTACTTAAAAAAAGAGTATATTGTTTTATTAAACTTTTATTGTTTAAATAATTTAATTTTTTTTTCATTTCATAAAAAGAAAAATTGAAAAGATCCTTTTCACCCAATAGTAAACTTTGGAAGATTGTAAATGAAAGAAATACAATCGCCAAAAGATAAGCGTTTCATTATTTCTAGTCGCCACTTTGAAAAATCATTCGCAAAATCGACTGTTTCATTCACAATGTAGAGCCATGTATACACTATATATATATATATATATATATATATATATATATATATATATATATATATATATATATATACCCCACTATATATATATATATATATATATATATATATATATAATTTTAGTGATAGGATGATTCCAATATTTCCCAGATTCCGATACAATTATCGATTCTGTACTAAATACCGATTCCGATACAATTACCGATTCCAATTCTAATTATTTATAAATAGCTAACTATTTAACTCTAACATTGTTATTTTTTACGATTATCGAACGTAAAAATACACTTTTCAGGATTGATGTTAGTTTTACTATAAGTTTAAAATCAATAGATATTTCTTATTTTATGGGTATTACCGGCAGCAGAAGATGTTTGCTTTAAACAAAATCAAATAAAAAAAGCCAAGTAGAATAATCGTTTTTGCCATCGGAAAAAAGATGAATTTTTTTCTGATTCCGGTACCAATTCCGATACTCTTAAAAAGTTACGATTTTTCTGATTCCCGATTTCGATTAATCGTCTCAGCACTAATATATATATATATATATATATATATATATATATATATATATATATATATATATATATATATATATATAATATACTCATTCTTCATTGTACATGTCCAAATGTAAAATAATTTTTTATCATTCGAAAAATAAAATACAGTGACTTTTGGACCAGTTTTGTAAATTCGTCGACAATTTATTGAAAATTGATACTGAAAATATTTATCCCCGTAATAGTTGTCTATCGCTCAACAGTGGTCATTATACTTTATTCTGTGATGTCAGCCGGTTATTTGATTTTAGTGAAAGGGCCTTCTATTTATGTTGGCCAAGCTTGCGTAAGTTAATCCCCATCCTTACCCAAATTGTCAAATATTCACTTATTCAGGAATTGAATTTAATTAGTCCCTATTTACTTGCTGCCACACGAGAGAGGGCAGTTGTTTTTTTTTTAATCTAATCTTAGATGTTGCGGAATGATATCATTATAGACTCCCCGTTGCCTGGAATGATAGCTAGAGAGACGCACTGGAACATCTAAGCAATCTCTCGTGTCTCATTCATACAAATGGCTATCATCCGTCCACTATTGGGTATGAATCATGAAGGTCTTTCTCATGCTTCGATTGAAATCGTTATTTTCATGGCAAGTGCTCGACTGAGCTTTAATCTATGGTCCCCCCTCTCGCGAAACTTTCACAAGAAACACTAGTCTAGCTAAAAACACCATCAATAATTCCTCCCACTCTTTATCTGTGCCTAAACCTAAACGTAGATTCCATGTTTCTTTCTTAGAAGTGCACACCTGTGGAACTGTCTTCCGTTTTCCTGCTTTCCAGCTGACTACAATATGGTTGTCTTCAAGTCCAATGTAAACAAGTTCTTGATGAGCCGTTCCAACAGAGTTAACAAATTTACTGAATAATTCCCATTACTAACGATTACTATATTGTCCAATTGACTGCTGTACATTCTTAACCCTTATGCCCAGGTGGTTTCTGGGCCTTGATAAGTGGTGATGTCTATGTAAAAAAAAACAAAAATCTTTGAAAAATGAATCGAGCTGTCAGTGAGCTGTATTCGTCGATCGTTCTGGTCTTTGCAAAATGAGCCATGGTGGTGAATTGATAGCGGATTCCGCAATTCTGGACGACGTGAACGAGTCCAAGCAAGTGGCTTGCCCTTTGAGTATCAAACAGTGTCATGCCGTTGTGTCGTTGACATTTGCCTCTGTTTAGGCCTACTGGTATGAGAATTGATACATAGTGGTGGTAGTGGATTCCTTCAGTCTTGACAGACTATGGATACCCACTGTAGGGGTGCCTGCGCATGAAATTTTTGTGGTAAGAGTTGTGCGATCTCTAACCACCCCTCTCTTGAAGTCGACATTGTTAAATACTAGTGGCAAGTGGAGGTTCAGGACGACTGGAAACAATGCCGAGATAAGCTGAGAGCACACACAGCGGCTAGAATTCCAGAATGGTCACCCATCTGGTACTAGCCAGGCTCAACGTTGCTTAACTTCAGTGATCTGACGAGAATCGGTGTGTCAACGTGATTATACCGTACATTAACACAACCCCGGCAGAATCGAGAATTAAGCAAGGTGTTATTTTACAAATGATTCCTCATAGCTGCTGTTAGAAGTTCACAAGACTCAGCGTTCTTTGAAATTAAATAAAGGGAGTCTACCGTTTTCTTTTCACATTTGCATAAAACTAGATTAAACTAGATTTCGACGACTTTCTCTCTGATTTGAGTGACAATAATCCTACTCACGGTTATAGTACTCCGCGGGGTCTTCCATTCGATTTCGGCCATTGCATCTTTTCAAGACCTTCCTCGGTTCTTCAATCTACCCTTGACCCTTAACGACTATTTTGTGTTGAATCAGACAAAGCTGCTGCTTTTTCTTTTTTGTTTTTGTTGTTGGTGGAGAGGTCACAACTTATAAAATTTCTTACAGTTTCATTTCCCTTAGATTCATGCGATACTCCTTCTATCTTTTCCATATAAATCTTAGAGAACTGAAACTGACAGAAATCCTATAAATTGTACCTCAGCTTCGGCTGGCACAAACACAAAATAGTGGTGAATGATGGAAGGACCAAGGAGGCACAACACTAACCAGACTTCCTCTGGATGAGTGCGTAAAGTGCTGGCACCTTGTGGTTGGGAGCCTTATTGACATTCAAATTCCAGTGAATACCAATGGGCATTACCATAAATCACTGGTAGCGACTTTTGCGATAACGCAAAGCTATTTGCAAAAGTTATTGAGAGAGGCTGAGAGTATTGGAAATCTGGGGAGACTTGCTGTCACCCAGACTCCTGGGAACACCACCGGTTTTTGTCAGTTCGTAAATTATGATGCTCCTAGTGACTACTACTATTATACTTAGTACTAGTAATAGCAGTAATCATAATAATGGTATGATGATGATTATTATCATCATCACCATCCCGTAGAAATTTCACAATGATTTGTACATCAATCTACACAGTTTACTGTTAATAATCATTTTTAAATAATAATGTTTGTCAAGTTTCTGAAATTTTGAGATGCCGATTAATAAATTAATATATTTGGATTTTTCGGACTACTACTCTCATTTTGAGAATGACACACAATATGAGAACAGTAATAGTCATAATAATACCCACCTGTCAAGATGCAAACTAGCTAATTCTACCAAACATTTACTTTCAAGAATTCAGATCCAAGAAAATTCGGTCAATGTTCACTGGTTGTCCAACCTGTTTATTACGGAAGCCACTCTTAACATGGGGAGGTTGAAAATAAGAAAATGCCTTTCGGAATAAACACCCTAAACCTCCCCATGTTAAGAAAGGGCTTTCGGAATAGACACTTCCACCAGAAATAAAGCAATAATCAGTCCTAAGTTCTTTCCAGAGGTTCAAATTTCGATCCTCACTGTGAGCAATACTTTCTTAGAATAATCTAAAAATTGTAAAAAAAAAAAAAAAATCTGCCTAGTCATGACTGACGAAACAAGAACAATATACATCCGTGGCTTAAATAAAGAAGGAAGTTCAAAATAACGTAAAGATTATCCGAGGTTGACAAGACGTATTGGAGGTTATATCTGTTGTAGCGTTGTAAAACAAGATGAGCATAGTAGTCCGTATAATCGAAATGAGGTTTGTTTTTTTTACGACCTGCCCCAACGTAGTATAAACACCCCCGCCCCCAACCACCCCATGTTAAGAACGGCTTTCGGGGTTGGGGGATGTTTATTCCGAAAGCCGTTCTTAACATAGGGAGGTTGAGGTTTTTATAATACGCTGGAGCACGTCGTAAAAATTTACCCAAAATAATACATTCCTGTCAAGGTGTAAACTATTTAAATAAGGACCCCCACCCACCCACACGTTAAATATCCTTGAAAAATATATCAATTAAACGAACATTTCTCTTATTTATTTATTATTTTTTATTTAAAATTGTAGAAATTCAAGTCTTTTTAAAACAGTGATGATTTCCTGTCTTTTACCGTAAAATATATTGTCAGTTAAATATTCTTGAAATATATAAAATTGAATACCAGTTAGTGGAAGGTATTTTTTAATTGTAATGTTTTAATTGATGAAGCAACTTCATTCAATTTTGGAACAATTGATTTTAAAATGTGTAAAGTCGGAATTGTTTATGTTAGGGAAACCACCTATCACTATTTGCTGATCGGACGATCTCATGAATTTAAATGTGGTTCTCATGAACTTTTTGTTTCCCGGTTTATAGTCTCGTTTTTTTTTGTTTTTTTGTTTTTTTGCTTTTTTGCTTTTTTTTTTTTACGCATACACCTATTTTGAATTCGTAGGGCTAGCATTAATGGACTTTGTTTTTTTATCAAAACAGTCATAAACAATGTTTTTTTTTTTTTAACCTATTTCACACTGATATAAATTATTGCATATTAAAAATAATTAAAATATACATCGTTTTGTGTTTGTGCATGTATGTTAACATGCTATTTTTTTAAATAGTATTTTCAAATTCATTTTTTTCGATATTTTTGTTTATTAAATTGTTAAGTGAAAGTACAGAATAGCTACATAACACCGTATCCTCCCCATGTTAAGAATGGCTTTCTAAATAATTACATTATTTAAGCGCGGTAACATGAATGCACATGTAACTTTTTTTTTTCGAATTATATAATCAAAGTAAAAATTCAATGCAAATGTCGATGAGAACCTTCAAATTTGTCAGAATATATTTTTTTAATTCAGTAATCAAGTACAACATGGCATTTTTACTTTATTAAATAATTTGCAACAAGAAAAATGATTTCAGATTTAATTTAATTATTTTTTTTACTGTGTAACAATTTATATCAGTATGAAATAGGTACAAACGAAAGCATTGTTTATAACCGTTTTGGTAAAAAAAAAAAAAGAAAAATAATTCCACTGATGCTGGCCCACGCCTACGAATTGTGAATAGAGGCATGTGGGCGAGAAAAAACGTGACTATAAACAGAGAGACAAAATGTTAATGAGAACCTTACTTTTTTGTAAAAGGAGATAACGTACGTACTAACATAAACTCCCTTCGAATATTGTTATTGTTATTGTACAACTACTACTAACACGTTGTATTATTGTTATATTTATTTGTATTTAGTCAAAAAGTGCAGTGTCTGCAGAACTATAAATGATGAAATAAGATTATGAAAAATTGAAGCGGAATGGATACGCAAATGCAATCTCTTTCACACACACACACACACACACACACACACACACACACACACATATTTGTTTTTATGTGCGATACTTTTTGACTGAGTTCATTTATTTATACCAAAGTACATTTTACCTAAATACGAGTTGGGAATAATTTTTCCTTTTACCAATTTGGTACTCCCAATATGATTATTCACACACACGTGTTTCGTCGTCTACAACTCATCAGAGTGGCTGAATCTTGCGAGATTCGAAATCGGGACGCCATGGTTAAAAGCCTAAACCTCTACCCCTCCTGGGCTATCTCGCACGACTGCTGGATATAACGCGTTTTATGTAGATGTTATTTAATTTTGTTTGCGATGCGTTTTGAACGAATTCAATTATTTATATGAAAGTGCATTTTTACCTAAATGCAAGTTAGGAGCAATATATATATATATATATATATATATATATATATATATATATATATATATATATATATCATCAACGCTGTGATCCCCATCTGGCATCAATTGTGATGGATGGCTCTCGTCTGGGTGAGACCCCGTGTTTTGACAAGCTTCTGGGTTTGACCTTTACTCCTGATCTGAAATGGAACACGTACATCAAGTCTGTTGCCAAGGTCGCTGGAAAGATGGTGGGATCCTTCTACCGCTCCAGAAGATATCTCACTACTGATGCAATTCTCTATCTATATAAAAGCCAAGTACGGCCAAGGATGGAATACTGTTGGCAGATCTGGGCAGGAGCTGCTAAAAACAGCCTATCCTGCCTTGACAGAGTACAAGATAGACTTCGTGGCTTAGTGGGGGGTGCCCTTTTCTCTACCCTGCAAACTCTCTCCCACAGAAGAGACGTTGCGAGCCTATCCTTGTTTTATCGTTATTTCCATGGCAGATGCTCGTCTGAACTCCAATCTCTGGTTCCCCCCTCGCCAATCTTTCACGAAAAACACCTGTCTAGCTGAATCCACTGTGAAAAATTTTCCCCACTCTATATCTGTGCCTAAATCAAAACGCGGATTCCATAAACAAAGCTTCTTTCTTAGAACTGCACGCCTGTGGAACTCTGTTCCGTCTGCCTACTTCCCACCGGACTACAACTTGGATGTCTTCAAGTCCAACGTTAACAAATTCCTAATGAACCGCCCCCTTAAGTAAACACTTCATCAAATCTCCACACTAACGTAATGTACTTGCAATAACCCTTATCCCTGAGTGGCTTCCGGGCCTTGATAAGTGGTGATCACTGTGTAAAATATATATATATATATATATATATATATATATGTGTGTGTGTGTGTGTGTGTGTGTGTGTGTGTGTGGAGAGAGAGAGAGAGAAAGAGTTAGCATCCATTCAGTCGGACTCTTCCCCACAATTCTCCCCCCATCACGTTCTCGTTATGGATGTACTATTTGCGAAATAAGTTCGCGGCGTAGACATAATTTCTCCGCGAACCCAAATAAGGGAAGTCCAGCCTAGGAACGTACTTAGATGAACCTGATATCCTGTCTCCTCAGGTCACTTCTTGTCCTTCATGACATTAACTTCATTCCTTCAACCGCCGCCCACATCCACGCTGCCCCTCTCCATCTATCCCCCCCTCCTTCGCTATCTCTCTTTAGCATGTTTTAGTTCCTTTTCATTTCCTTATATCCTCTCCCCGATTTTTTCTCTCGCTTTCTCTCCCATCTTTGTTTTGTTTTTTGTTTTTTTGTTTTTGTTGTTGCTTTTTTATTTTGGTTACTGTTCTATTAATGGACAGGGGTTTCCAATTTGGGTTACGAATTAAATATTTGACAACAGATTTATATAATAACTGTCTGGCTTTGCTATCGCTTTGCAAAGTCCGTCGCTTGAAATATTAACCCCGAAATTTTTACCAATAAACATCTCATTATACGGCGTAATCACGTTGATACACCGGTTCCCGTCAAATCATCGAAGTTAAGCAAAGTTGAGACTGGTCAGTACTAATACGGGTGACCATACCCCACATTAAAAACGGCCTTATGCCTGATTTGCTTTGGTAGGGAAGCAAATAAATACATTAATTCCAGGTGCTATATGTGTTCTCCGTTTATCTCAGTATTGGTTCCAGTCGTCTTGGACCGCCCCTTGCCACTGGATTCAAGCAGTGCCGATTCAGGAGAGGTGTGGTTTGGGTTTGCGCAACCTTTGTCTCACAATTACACGCGTAACTACCCTTAAAGGGGATATCCATTGTCTCTTGAGACTGAACGCAAGCATCGAAACATTCATGTTACTTTTAAAAAAATCTAATTCATTGCACGTATCTTTGAGGGGGGTTATCTGAAAACCCTTAACCGTGGCAGACTAACTTAGAAATCCCCGAACACTTAACATCTAAAGATTTCTACTGCTAAGCCATTCATTAGAGTATACTCTTATCCCACAGCTAAGCTAACACTTACTAGCCATAGTCTTGTACTTAGATTTGAAGTGATCCGTATTAAATAGCAACTCTTTATCTCGCTCTCCCTTTGATAGGAGATAGTATTATAATAATTAATACAAAAACTGAACCAATACTCTTTGTTATGCAAAATACCAATTTCGTTAAAAGTTTGAATATAAAATCCATAATTATCTACAATTCCATATATTCGTATCTACTGAAAACATGCCATATATCTATTTATTCTTAATTCTGCTTACAGTATACGCCATAGTTATACTTTATTTTCCAGTTATACGTGTACTGAATTGTACACCAAATTATAAATATGTCGTTACTTGTATTTATATTGAATATACATCTTATTTTTCTCCTGTCGTCATTAAGTATCCAGCGTTTGGGCACCAAATTTTAATTTTAATTCCTAATATAAAATAAATAATACTTTAACATGTTATCCTATTCCTAAATTTACATATAAACAATATTTTAACCATATATAAACTCGTCTCTCTCAACCAACCTGTTGCAAATTTAGTTGCTTCCACTGCATGAATTTTTACTTACCCCCTTTTCCAGTAACGATGAAATGGAAAGCAGAGTAATGTCCTTTTTAATCACTTTGGGGAATGTAACTTTCCAGTAGATAGATAACCTCTACTAACTAACCCATTAACCTTAACTACCCATAATGGGGTCGCAGAAATATCTGGTTTAGTACCCAGGCACACCCTCTCGGTGCTGATAGACCCATGGATCTTCCCAGGTCATCCGTCTAGGAGAAGGAAAACTCTGAAGCTTAAACTAAGAGGAGGGGGGGTCTCTTCAACCTTCATAGAGCTGGTGACTCAAACAAATTACCAGTTTGCAAACCTCAACTGCTTAAGGAGTAAATAGGCTCTGTCTATCGTCCATCTTTTATCCTTATTCTTTTCCTATTAGCAAGGCGCAGAGGTGCTATTATAGGGACTGGACAGAAACACAGAGTGGTCGAATTTGTTTCCTGACTAAAGCAATGAACGCCGTTTTCGCCGCTCCCGCAACATCCCATCCCCTAAACTGGGTATTGTGGGGGTGCTTGAGTGCCATATATGCCAATGCAATTGAATTGGGTTGACTTTTGTCTGATGGCTTGAGGGTACCGGATTGACAGTTCCTGGTTGCTGTTTCCGACTACTAGAAGCTCTAACTCATTGGTAGCACTAAGAGCGGCTGCTCCATCAACAGTTCTATAATATAGGGATGATTGTAGTGCCATGTCGCGCATGGAAAGGGACCCTGCACTCATCTCCGGTGGGCTTTCCTGAAACCACAATCCTGTAGATGAAGAGTCAACTGATGGTATACTTGTATTGCATGTCTGGTATTCTGCACAACCACTTGTCCAGCATCTCTCACCCTAACTGAAACTTTTAAATAAAATAAAATGACAATTCAAGCAAAAATTGCGATTAAACCAGGACCAAACTCAAACAAAACCAACTTGCCTCCTCCCTTGAGGCCTGCATTTACGAATATCCGCGACCTTAGGAGTAATTTAGATGTTGTTGAATCATTTCACCTAGTAACCCCCCCCCGGATATCTTAACACTAAGTGAAACTAACCTGCACTCATCCATTCCCTCTAACCACTTTAACATACCTGGATATCTCTCACTCTGCCGTAAGGACTCAGACAGACATATGCATGGACTTGAAACACCCTCCCCTTGACTAGAGAAACACAACTAAAACCAGATGACGAGGCCTTTATGTGCTGCAGACTAAACATGCAACATAACATTAGCTGCTTATGTTTTCTCTACTGTTCGCCCTCGACCCAGAAGTGTACAATAATAAACAAAATCTCTGCAGTATAGATCCAGCACTCTCCCTCGATACTAGCGCACAAGTACATGTATTTGGTGACTTCAATGTCAACCACAGTAACTGGCTTGGATTCTCTACTTATACAGACGCAGCTGGTAGCACAACACATTTTCTTTATATCTCATTCCCTATCACAGACGGTTACATTTCCGATATGTTTCCCAGACCAGCAAGATATGCCTCACTTCTAGATCTATTTCTGACCACAGTTTCCGATGAGTGTGTAACGAATACCCACAGCCCACTCGGGAATGCTGATCACGTTGTGATAATGATAGAAATCGCCTTGAATTCTCGACACAAAACTGATGAGCCATTGCTCCAAACAACGAGGTATTTTTAAAAGGCTGACTGGAAAGCCATTAGGGATCTCATCAGAGATGCCACAGGAGGAAATATCTTTTCACTTCCCGCTTAACAGTGCGCAAATGAGACAACTGAATGGTTCAAAACGGCAATTGAAGCACATGTTCTCATGCGGAAATCCTATAGCAAGCGCCACTCTCCCCAATGGTTTACTTCTACTTGTGCAGTTGCCATTGTTCAAAGGCAGCATGCGTACTACAGATTTAACCGACACAAATCCAGTTCAAACAGACAGAAGTTTACAGAAGCTAGAAGTAATTGTAAGAGAGAAATAGCGACAGCTAAGACAAAATATACTGAAACCACTAGAAAACACATCGAAGTACAGAAATTAGGAACCCGTGATTTTTTGGAAAATCTACAACAGTGTAGTAAATAATGGGCAATCAAAAATTCCTCCACAATAAAACAATCATGAGATTGTTTGCACGGCAACCAATCGGTTTGCCTCAAACTCCACATTGGACCCAGCAAACCACTCACTCCCTGACTTTTCCTTCCAGATGATCTGAAAATCACCCCTTCTCAGGTGCATGGTATCATAAAAACCTAGACACCTCGAAAGCATGTGAACCCGATCTAATCCCGGCTTTGCTATTTAAAAAATGCTCCGCCGAGGTTGTTCCAGTCCTCTCCAACTTTTGCAACAAATGCCTTAACGAATCTTGCTTTCCTGACCGCTAGAAAACTGCTTCTGTTGTACCAGAATTCTGGCAAAATAACAGACCCAGTAAATTATCGCCCAATTAGCCTCCTCTCGCTTTTCGCCAAAATGTTTTATATATTAAATATATTTAGTTTAACAGCTGCTAAACTTCTGAATGATAAACAATATGTATTTGGGCAAGCCCGTTCCACAGCATATATCCTATCTGTAATCTCTGAACGTATATACCATTCACTAGACAAAGCAGGGGAATGGAGAACGGTAGCCCTAGATATATCTCAGGATTTTGACAGGGTATGGCACGATGGTCT
This sequence comes from Euprymna scolopes, assembly GCF_053919585.1. Classification (NCBI taxonomy): domain Eukaryota; kingdom Metazoa; phylum Mollusca; class Cephalopoda; order Sepiida; family Sepiolidae; genus Euprymna; species Euprymna scolopes. The sequence continues at coordinate 94,039,760 of NC_136484.1, forward strand.
TCTCATGAAAATCAGATCCTATGGTATCACTGAAAGTAAACATAACGTAATTAAATCCTTCTTAAGTAAGAGAAAAATCCAGGTTATCCTCAACGGTTATCCATTTAAACAATGATATAAATGCGGGTGTATCTCAGGGGTTTATTCTTGGACCTTTATTCTTCCTAATATTCATAAGTGATCTCCCTGATGAAATTGTCTCTGAGATGGGTATATTTGCTGACGACACCACGCTCTATAACAGGCACGAGGGGAAAACAAATGAACACATGTCTAAGGAATTGGCATAAACACTAGAAACACTTCAATCTGTAATGGAATGGGGACAATAATTTGCTGCTGTGAAGAAGGCTCTCTCTCTCTCTCTCTCTCTCTCTCTCTCTCTCTCTCTCTCTCTCATGTATATATATATATATATATATATATATATATATATATACCGTGCTAGACAGCTACTAACGCCTGAAAGTATCCTGTACCTCTATAAGGCTACCATTCGCTCCATGTATGGAGTACTGTTGTCATATTTGGGCTGGTGCATCTGCTAATAGTCTCTCACTCCTGGACAAGGTTCAGAAGAGTTGTCAACCTGATAGGTCCTGAACTGTCATCTAAGCTTCAGCCATCGATTCTGATAACTCTGCCTGTTCTACAAGAATTTTTATGGTGAATGTTCTGACGAACTACAAGCACTTGTACCTCCTCGACGTAAATACCTCCGACAAACCAACAAGCAGCTAAATCACACCACCACACAGTAGAGATCCCTAGGTGCAAGAAATCCTTTTACTGCAATAGTTTTTCCCCAGAACTGCTAAACTTTGGAACTCCCTTCCGGGATTCTGCTTTCCCAACTGTACTAACATGCAGAAGTTCAAGTGTAATGTGAACAGACATCTTGCTGCTCATCTCCTTTCATTATGTCCCTGCAGATTATGTCCCCAATAGTAGCCCCCTTCTTCAAAGTGGCACTTTGGGATGAAAATTGAATAAAAAAAAACAAAGCTTTCTCATTTATTCATATACATAAACCATAACTTTTTTTTATAATTTTGATGTAAATTTATTTTTTAAAATAAGACGGTGAGAATGTTTTTGAGGGTGGGTTCTTTTTAAAAAAACTTACAATGTAGTAACAGAAATCCCCTATAAAGAAAAGGCTGAAAACACACATCAAACTTGAAAAACAAAAAAAAAAGTGCCATCGCTAACGGGAAGGGGTAGGGAAAGGAGAAAATGAGAGAGAGAGAGAAAGAGAGAGAGAGAACGAACAAACAATTAGTCAGTCACATTCTATCTTCTTTCTCTACAATTTGTAGCATCATGACAATCATCTTTTCGTTGTTTTTTATTCTTCTTAAAATTACCAAAATGTGAAATAAAAACTATTTTTTCGTTTTAATGTAGACTAGCAGGAACGCCCGACGGAGCCCGGTCGTAAAATAAGAAACCAAAACACACACACACACATATAATAACCACACACAAAACACACACACACACATATATAATAACCACACACAAAACACACACACACATATAATATATATAATATATATATTACATAAATACATATAGACATAATGTATACATATAGATATAATATGTATATATATAGATAGATAGATAGATTATATATATATTATATATATATATATAGATAGATAGATAGATATAATATATATATAGATATAGATATAATATATAATATAATATATATATAATATATAGATAGATATAATATATGTATATATATATATATATATATATATATATATATATATATATAATAAAATAAATACAATTAAAAATAAAACCTGAGTTCCTTCAGCTATAACCAAAACTAAAGAAGAATTTTTTATAAAATCATTTATTACAAGAAAAAGAAGGTCATAACAATTAAAGAATTTAGGAAAACTCGTACCTGGAAAACTCCCCCCTTTTTGTTAGGTAGGAAAACTGGTCCCTTATTGAATAAATATGGATTGAAACCACCTTTTATGACCGTACTTGAAGAAGATATTGTCTTTAAAAGAGAATACACATGCCATAATAAATTTAAAAAAAAAATTTTTACTGTTGGTTAAAAAAAATTGAATTGATTTTTCTAAGTGTTCTTTTTATACATAATTTCGAGAGTTTTTGGTGGTTCAACTTATTTTAAAAGTTTATTTAGTTTAAAAACAAAAGGTAATGTCGAGTGTTACTTTTGAACAAAAAATGTCCGACATGAGATAATCACGTCTTAAGCGTCTCGATAATCGCTCAAAATTAGGAAAAAAAAAAAAACTGAGGTAGATATAGTTTTAAAACGAGCACCAGCCCCACTCCAAAAGAAAATAAATTTGTATATTTTTAGGTAATGTCGAAGATCACTGCTCGGCAAAAAATCAAGCTCCCGTACGTGGATACGGTTGATAATGTAATCGAACGGAAGACGCGAAAAACGAACCATATATTTATTAAAAAAATTACTTTAATTTTTAAAATTTCTTGTGTTATTATGAAAAAAAAAAAAAGAAACATCTTGTATTATCAAATAATCAAACAAATATTTTTTTTAGAAAATTTGGTACTTCAGGAGGAACAGTGTTTTTATTTAATGATTGCTCCCTCAAAGCGCATGCACAAAAGATTTTCTAGGATTTATTTAATCACAAAAACTTTTGGAAGGTACTATTTGAGACCACAAAAGGGGAGGGGCAAAAACATTATGAAAACATTTTTTGAATATGTATGAAAAAATAAATATTTAGTGGAGAAAATAATTTAAAAAAAATGAAATAAAATAAAATAAAAACAAGCACAAAATAAAAGTATGAATCAAAGGAACAATAATTAAAAAAAAATAAAATAAATACACGCATGATTAAAAATAAAGTCGAAGAAAATGAAAGAAAACGCTTTGAGGGAGCAGTCATTAAATAAAAACACCCTTTACGCTGGGTTCACGTTCCCCGTGAAGTACCGAAATTTTAACACTTTTTGTGTACGCGAAACAAAAGGCACTTGTGCAGTATGAGGACGGTGGCCATCTTTTGGCGCATTTCACTAAACTATCGGCAGATGGCCCTTTTTTGATCAAAAAACATTTAAATTATGAATTTCTTGTTGACCCTTCAAAGTCGCTTTAATTAAAAAAAAAATAATGTTTCTTTTAAATTAGTCCTCGCGCGAAAGAGATGGAAACAAAATGTTTTAAATAATAATAATAATAGAATAACAATAAGAAAGACTTTCGCTGGCGAGGACTACTATTGACCGTAACCAGTTATACAATCCTTTTGAAATCTTCATCTCTATTTTCCTCGTTATATACTGAATATTTGTTAATGAAACCTGTATGAAATATGTTCCTTATTAAACTGTAAAGATTTTCTATTCTGAAAGAAGTTTAAAAAAATTTAATCTAAAAAAGGTATTTCAAAGTTTTTGTTAAACAAATACAGATGTTCTCATTATTAAGACCTGTATTACAAAGAGGGGGGTTGCAAAAAATGAGTTCTGGTGTGAGGAAAAATACAAACTGAAATAGAGAGAATATTCAGACCTGTAATAATATAAAGAGGAAGTTGCAAAAATGAGTTGTGGTGTGAGGAGAAATAAAAACTGAAATAGAGAGAAGGAGAGTTTTAAAATATAATCTTAAAAAGATAAGATTAGAAAAGCATTTCATCCAAGGCATGAAAATTGTTAAACAAAATGTTTTTATTATAGGCTTTAAAAACAAAGGTACAAGATTCAATTTGAAATTTATTTATCTTCAAATTGCATTTTTATAAATTTTACAACGTAAGGTATAAACATTTAATTTAAATTGAATAAAAAATTACCTTGGATTTATTTTATGTAATGTACATTTTGTTGCAATTTAAAAACATTATCTTTCATCTAGCAATTAATGCTATAGATATAAAGTTTTCAATGATTTTTTTAAAGTGCAACAGAATGTACATTACATAAAATAAATCCAAGGTAATTTTTTGATTCAATTTAAATTACATTTTTATACCTTACTTTGTAAAATTTATAAAAGTGCCCTTTGAAGATAAATAAATTTCAAATTGAATCTTGTACCTTTATTTTTAAAGCCTATAGTAAAAACATTTTGTTTAACAATTTTCATGCCTTGGATGAAATGCTTTTCTAACTGGTTATATGTTTGTTCGAAGAAAAGCAAACTATTTTACTTTACAAAAATTCAATGTTGTTTTTAATTCAAAATTGTTTTATTAAAATTATATTTTCTTACGCAGACTTTTAAATAAATGTTTTTACAATTATATATTGATACATTTTTATACAATAAATGTTTTGGTTTTCAAATATTTTTCTGTTTGAAAAAAAATCTTCTTTATTACTTATTCGCCGCGTTATTTGACCAAGAAGAAATTGGAGTTATCGCCTCCTAACAATAGCTGCCATCTGCATACTACACAAGTGCGCCCGAAAAACTTTTAAACGATACCCTCCCCTCCCCATGTTAAGAATGGCTTTCAAAATAATAACGTAATTATTTCAGCGCGGTACCAAAAATACATAAGTACCGTGTTTTCTTTTTTTTTTTTTGTTTTGTAATAACATAAGAATTATTTAAACTGAATTAATTCTTCTAAATAAAATAATTGCTTTCTTTGATAATGTGATTTCTTTCTTTTATTTTTCTTTCGTAATAACACAAAAGGTGTTAAAACTAGACTATTTTTAAAAATGAATATATGATTTCGTTTTTCGCGTCTTCAAGTTTATTTTTTTAAAACAAGAGTTAAAAATATTTTTTTTTTAATATTATGAGGGCGCATAGTCTTTTTAAAAACAATATCTTCTTCAAGCACGGTCATAAAATGTGTTTTCAATCGATATTTATTCAATAAGGGACCAGTTTTTCTACCTAGCAAAAAGGAGGAAGTTTTCCGAGTACGACGGTACTAGTATTCCGGATACGAGTTTTCCGAGTACGGGTTTTCCGGGTACGAGTTTTCCGACACTCGGAAGAAAACAAATGTAAGCGTGACGCACAAAATAACACACGCTATCGCATTAATAGAGGGCAGTTTTTTTTGTTTTTGTTTTTGGTAGTTCATAAGTTAATAAATGAAAGTGGATTTATGGAAAACATTAAGGCGAATCTATTCTATGTTGACTCGAATCTTTCCAATTTTGATTTACAAAAAAAGGAAGAAAAAGAAACGGAAATGTCCGAAGCAGTTTTACGATTTCAAAGCCACGAAAAATAATATGAAAACGCAGACGCTACTAAAATTATACGATTTCAAAAAATAACAAGGTTTTAAACAAAAATAAAATAAAATTAATACAGTATTTAAAAAAAAAGACCCTGCAGTAAAAGAATAAAAAAGAAATAAAGTTGATTCACTGAACGATTTGAAGAAAATTCTTAAACCCATTCTCAACACGAAAAGGGAGGTAATTAACTATAACAAAGTCAGAGGAAAAATAAAAAAGTTGTTTTATTTAATGTCGGCACTAACTGACTGTCCAGCGACGACTTGTGAATTTCTGGTTTGTTTCGCAACTTGAAATCCTGAGCATTCAAACCTATAGACTGTGGCCGACTACAGTCGGGGGCAACTCGAATGTTCCTTTTTCAGTAACTGCTACACCGAGGACAGCACTATATTCCAATGATTCCTCCACTTACTCTTGATCCTCCTTTTTGATATTGAGTGTTTAGCTAGATAGCATCAAGTACGATTTCTTTTAACTATGACTCCACCGAGGATTGAACCCCCGTCTATTAGCGAACCCTCTTATTACTGTGCCAAATGGGCCGATAAACATTTTATAATATTTATTACATTTGAATGAAAATCCCATATTTATCCATAGAACATTCTTTTCCACCACCTTGATTTCCCTCTTTAATCTAATTTAGTATTTTTTTTTCTTCGTACCACCACAATATTCTATTTTTCTTTTTACTAGCATTTCAGCCCGGCGTTGCCCGGGTGTTTGGAGGTGTATGTTGAGCAAAAAAAAAAAAAAAAAGCGGTCAATTTTTTTTAATTTGACCCCTATTATGACCCTTAAGCTTTATTGTTTTGGGCTCAAATCAAGTTATTAAGTTGGATCTATGCCCAAGGTACCTATATCTAAAATTTCAAGTGTTTAGACCCAAAATTGGCGGAGGAGTTTGGTACAGTTCTCAAAGATTAAATCGTTGAACTTTAACCTCTTAATCGCCAAATTTCTGGCCGAAAGTGGATTACAAAGATTTTTCCAAATCTCAGTACCCTGTATATCAAATTTTAAGTCTGGAGACTGAAAATTGACAGAGTTATTGCGTAGGGAAATGTACACAGACACACACACACACACACATACACACACACACACACACACACGTTCACTTTTATATGTATAATAGATTTATATCTATTTACGGTTTTTCTCTTCTTCGACTCATTAGCTCAAAAGTAATAAAATCATCCCCACCTCTATTCTTGCGTGCAGTGCTGACTTGCGTGCAAACAGATCCGTGCAAAAAGCGAATTAAAAGACCGAAACGAACCTTTACCGTTTGTAATCTTGTAGAAATAAATAAATCAAACGTCACGATAAGTACAAAAAAAAAATTACAAAACACGGATGTATTTCGGCATGGACGAAAAGAAACAAACACATATCATTAGGCTAGCGTTTTGACCGTGACTTCTTTTCTAGAATAGCTCTTCCTCACAGAAATATTTTTCTTTGCTAGGAAATAGGAAAACTCCATGAGACGTATCGCTAACCTATACATTTTTATTCACGTTATATTACGCCTTCTAAGAAAAAAAAAAGTTTCAAAATCACTTTCAATTATTTAAATCTACGATAAAAATACCGGTTTCAATCACCTTTTTGACATAGTCGGCGAAATCGTATTAGAAATGAGATAATTTGCAGAAGAAAAAATCAAACAACAAATATGCAGGTTGTAGTAAAAATGAATAAAAATTATTTTCTTACGTCAGTGGATGTAATTCGCTTACTCCAATAGCTATTTCCATAAAATAACTCATTTCTCTTATATTTCTGCTCATACAAATAGCTGTTTATTCTGCCGCGATGCGTTTAATAGTGGCGTTTATTCTCACCTTTATACATTTCTAGACAGCGCTAAAAAAAAGGTAGACCAAGGGTGTGTGTGGACTGCGCCTAGCAGAATATACTTTCATTCGAAATTCAGTGTCATCAGGTCACCAATCTGTCTTAACTTGTTGTTTAAACAAGTGGTGTGATGATTTCAATATATATATATATATATATATATATATATATATATATATATATATATATATATACATATATATATATATATACATATATATATATATATATATATATATATATATATATATATATATATATATATATATATATATTCAAGCACATTTGATTGAACACGACAGAGTTATTCTTTTTTCCGATTTTTCTGGATATCTTTTCGATTCACCGAACGGTCTTTTTTATTTCAATCGGCATATGTACAGAATGGCGCACAAAATTTGTTGTTGCGCCATATACTACTCAAGCGCTTTCTGCCGGTGCGTCCGATTATCATCACCGATTAGTTGCTGAACAACTTTTGGGCGTCATTCTGTACAACATGTCAATTGAAATGAAAAAAGACCGTTCAGCGAATCGAAAAGATATCCAGAAAAATCGGGAAATTATAGGCAAAACACCGTTTCCCTCTTATATTCCAAGTAAATTAGCGAAAAATAGCCTATGCAAAGCAAATCCCAGAAGTTTCAGAAACCTGAACTTATTTTTTCCTACATTAGAAGAAGATACGATTTTATTTAAGTAATATACTTAATATCTACAATTACTATAAACTCGCTTGTACTGAAATGTGGCTTCCTTGCTATCTATAACAAACCATGGAATATAGTTTGCCTTACTTTCAATTATATTTGTACCTGAAATATACAGTGATCTTAGATACGTCACTAAGGATATTTCTGAATAGATACACAATGCTTTTGTGCCTAACCTAATTGACTGTCTTTAACTACGAATTCCGATGTGCCACGTACTAACAGTTTCCCATTATGGTTCAAACACACTCCTCTTGCGTGCTACATATATCCAATATATTCTTTTCCTCCAAAACGACTGTCATTGTCTGATTTGCATGTTAAATAAATAAAAAAGAAAAATAATTAATTTTTTTCTCTAACTAAACTTTACTTGACTATAAATTCTAAAAATTAATTCTACTGTATTCTGTAAGTTAATCCTCTCTTAAAAACTAACAGTCTACTCTACTCCCCAAGCTGCTACTAACACTCATACATTACACACGCCGTGAAAGGAGGTCCTTAGCTTTCAGCCCTTAACCTTCGCACGCTAACCGGTTGGAGGTCACTATCACTAAACATCTAAACATTTCTACCGCCAAGACATACATTATTTTATTCTTACCCAGGTAGATACCTTCTAGCTATGGTCTATACTTAGATTTACCGCTATCTAAATTACATAGCAATATCTGTCTCTTCCTTAGTTTTGCAATAATAAATAAAAAAAAAACTGAACCGATACTCTGCAATGCAAAATACAACTTCATGATTTTTAAACGAAAGCCGAAGATATCTTCATTAGAAGTGGAAACATACTTAAAACTTACAACCTCCATATATTCACATCTGCTGGAAATCTGCCCATATATATATATATATATATATATATATATTTACTTTATTATGCGTACTGAACATGCCATAACTTATAATTTTACTTCCAATTTATACCTGTATTGTATTGTACTTCATATCAAAAATGCCGTTACTTGTATCTGACAGCATAGATACAGCACTTAACCCTCATGCCATCTAAGATACTTTTTTAGCTGAATCTTAATATTAAGCCATTCTGTAACGCGTTATCATATTCCTAAGCCAACATATATAAAAAAAATTTCTAAATTTAAAGGAAAAATATTAAACCATATCTTAACGCCTTCCAACTAACCTGTTGCAAATATAACTCACGTCCTCCTCCAGTAACAATGTAATAGCAATGTCCCTCAATCACTTTGAGGAGTGTAATTTTTCAGTAGACATATAACATTTATATACTAACCCAGTAACATTAACTACCCACGCGGGGTCGCAGAAATACTTGGATTAGGCCCCAGGCGTGGGGCAAACCCTCTCGGTGCTGATGGACCCGTAGATCTTCACAGGTCATCCATCTAGGAGAAGGAAAACTCTGAAGCTAAACCTAAGGGGAGGGACGCCCCTCCAGTCTTGGATGACATCCTTCCTAGAGCTGGTGACTCAAACAAATTACTTGTCTGCAAACCTAAACTGCTTAAGGAGTAGATAGGAACTGTCTATCGCCCGGCTTCCATACTCCTTCTTTGCCTATTAGCCAGGCGTAGAGGTCGAAGCACAGAGATTCGACAGAAACACTCAGTGATCGATCTTGTTTCCTGACTAGGGCAATAAACGCCGTTTCCACCTCTCCCGACACATCCCATCCCCCTCTAAACTGGGCACTTGTGAGTGCTTGAACGCTATAATGACAGTATAAGTAGATTGGGTTGTCCATCGTCTGATGGATTAAGGGTACCGGATTGACAGTTCCTGGCTGCTGTTCCCGACTGGTAGTACAGGAGCCCTAACTCTTTGGTAGCGCTTAGAGCGGCTTCTCCATCAACAGTTGAATAATCTCGGGATGTTTGTAGTGCCATGTCGTGCATGGAAAGGGGCCCTGCACTCGTCCCCGGTGGGCTTTCCTGAGGCCACAGTTCTAGTAGATGGAAGGTCAGCTGATGGTCTACTTCTGCTGCATGCCTGGTATTCTGTATATCCACTTGTTAAGCACCCCTTACCTACACTGAAATTCTTAAAAAATGACAGTACAATCTAAAATTACGTTTAAACCAGGACAAAACCCAAGCGAAATCAAATTGCTTCCTCCCTTGAGGCTTGCATTTACGAACATCGAGGCACAGAAATTAGGAACCCGTGACTTCTGGAAAATCTACAACAGTGTAGTAAACAATGAGTAATCAACAATTACCCCACTATCCAACAATCATGAGGTTGTTTGCTCAGCAACCGAGAAGGCTCACATGCTTGCCAGTCGGTTTGCCTCCAACTCCACACTGGACCCTGCTAACCACTCTTTCCCGGACTTTCCTTTGCGGACGCCACACTAGATGATCTGAAAATCACACAGATGCATGCTATCATAAAAAATCTTGACACTTCAAAAGCATGTGGACCTGATCTCATTCCGGTTGTGCTATTAAAAAAGTGCTCCGCCGAAGTAGCTCCAATCCTCTCCAACAACAAATGCCAGAATGAATCTAGCTTTCCTGCCTGCTGGAAAACTGCTTCTGTGGTCCCAGTTTTCAAGAATTTTGGCGAAGGAACTGACCCAGTAAATGACCGCCCATTAGCCTCCTCCCACTTTTTGCCAAAATATCTGAATCCATAATTAACCAAATTCTAGAGCAATGTTGCCGGGGCATACACTGATATATTCTCGGAAGAAATCAACATCATTAAAAAATGTAGAAAATCAGTTCTAGTAAATAACAATAACCAATGAATAAAAACTAAAATGACAAATTCGTTTGATTTGGCGATGGGTAACTGATTCTGCAGAGGCATCAGATCTTGTGGGATTAGTCATTCTATATACCCTCACAAGCACATTTGATTTGATGCTACGGATATCGGCCCACAGAGAGATGATGGATTAGCTATAATAAAAGACTCCAACAAAGTCAAGGGAGATAACTTTAAGAAAATCATGCACAAGGAAATGAAAAAATTAGGCCTAAAAGTAGACGTACTAGCTAACATAAAAATAACAAACTTCCTGGACGTCACGTTAAATTTAGATAAAAACACATATGAACTCTACTTAAACGATAACGCTAATCTAATATACGTAAAACCTAAGTCCAATCACCCGCCATCAATTATAAAACAGATTCCTAACTCGATCATAAGTAGACTCAGCAATAACTCACGCGATGAAAATGTATTTAACAGGTTAACCTATATCTATGAAACAGCCCTAAAAATAGTGGATACAAAAATATTGATATCAAATATAAGCAACAAAACGCCAATAACTATAATAAAATTAAAAATAGAAGAAAAAGAAATATAATCTAGTATACGGCGTCATACAATCAAATGTTAAAAACAAAACTTAGCAAGAAATTTCTTGATCTTATCGAAAAGCACTTCCCCGCAACCAATCCATTGCACAAAATTTTCAATAAAAATAACCTACAGTTATCCTACAAAAAAATTGACATTTTCTACAAGCATTTAATAATAAATACAAATGAACGGTAAGTTTTTTTAAAAATATTTTGTGTTTTTTTGTTGTTGATGTTTTGTTTCTACATTTAAAATTTTATTCGTAATTTCTTTCATGTACATTATTACATCGGCAACGCTCGGCTTTATCCGGCTGTTGACGTCATGCGCCGGTGAAAGTCGAACGCTGAGAAAATAATTATACAACACTAAAAATTAATTAATTGTAGATTTATTCACACAATTCTTTTGGATTTATTCACACAATTCTTTTGGAAATATTTAAAATAAAGTGGCGCTCATGCACTTATGGTACCGTGCTATTTTTTTTTAATAGTATTTTCGCGTTAGATTCAAGTTTTACAATATCTTTTTATTTATTAAATTGTTAGGTGAAAGTACAGATAACCCAGTCGGTTTCTAATGTGTGGAAAATCTAGCCCCCCGAAAAAAAGGGTACTCTGGATAGTAACAAAAATAAAAATTGCCTCAGGCTCGAAGGATTTCTCCTCTACTGATTGAGGAAAAAACGGTGAAGTGTAGTTTATCTTCTGTTTCTCTCCCCCCTCTCTCTCTCTCTCTCTCTTCCTCTCGTTCTCCATCCATCTCCCCCTCTCTATCCCTCTCTCTCTATCTCTATATCTTTCTCTCTATCTATCTATCTTTCTCTCTATATCATCCTCTCCATCTCTCTTTGATCCCCTTTCTCTCTCTAACTCCCTCTCTCTCCCCCTTCTCTCCTTTCCTCTGTCTCGCTCCATCTCTGTTTCTAACTCTTCCCTCTCTCTGTCTATCTCTCAATGCCTCTATCTCTCTCTATCTTCTTTTTCTCTATTTCCCTCTCACTTTCTCTTTTCTATCTATATATCTTCATCTCTATTTGTCCATCTCTAATCCCTCATCCAATTTAGTCTGCTAAATTAATTACAGTGAATAAGGCGTTGTCAAAACTGTGATAAATCCTATTTTAGTCATCTAATTTACTTACTGTAAGATAAGAAGTTATTTGGAAATTACTGCTCCCTTGAACAGCACCAGGAATAACTGATAAAACCTTTCTAATTACATTGATTTTGGCAGCCATTCGGTGACAAAATGGCATAGCCTTAGCCCTTGCTGCTTGCAAAGTACCTGCGACCTTGCTACCAAGTAGAATAACTACTTATTGTACTTTGAAACTACAATTAAACATTCAATTTTTCAATAATCTGATGTTCAACATCTCCAAAACATCCAGTATGGGAAAAAATATTGCAAAAATGCAAACTTATTGTTTGGGATGAGTGCACAATGGCACGCAAAAATCGCTTGAGGCTCTTGGTCGATCCTTGCAAGATTTGCGTGGTAATGTCAGACCATTTGGGGATGCAGTAATATTGCTTGCAGGAGATTTCAGGCAAATGTTACCTGCAATTCCTCAATCAACACCAGCAGATGAAATAAATGCTTGCCTCAAATACTCTACTTTTTGGTGCCATGTGAAGACATTAAACTTAACTCAAAATATGTGTGTCAAGTTAGAGACTGTTCGATCCGCATAGAAATTTTTCCATCACTTGTGGGGACTTGGGTATGAAAAAGTGCCGACTGATTTGAGTTAACGGCGAAATTATTTGACTCTTAACTTCTGTATTTTTATTGCATCAAAAGAAGAGTTGGTTAAAAAGGTTTTTTTCAGATATTCAAATGAATTATATGAATTCCACTTGACTGAGTGAACCAGCTATTCTTGCAGCTCAATACAAAGGCGTCCATGAACTTAATGCTATTATTCAACATAAAATTCCAAGTGAGATAGTCAAATACAAATCCATCCATGCTGTTGTAAAACGCCGCGAAATGTTGAGCATTTAGGGCTTTATATTTCATTTATATGAAGTTGTTGCTGTTCTCTCAACGTTTGTAGTCATGACTCGAGAATCTCTCTCGGTACCGAAAGTTTTATAACACTATTATGCACTAACGTCGGCATTATTCATTTGAATCGTATTTTGCTCTCCCCCCCCACCTTTATAGTATCAAATAAGAAAGCGAAATCCACTCAATAAATTTTCAGCTTGTTATTTATAAATGTCAGTTATTCTCGTGTTTCCCTGGAAATGATCCACTTAGCAACGTTTTCCAGACGATAATGAATAATAGTAGGCATTCAAATTTCTCCCAGCTAATCTAGGTCGGATATTTTGTTGGTGTTATCGTTCGTAAACATTCACTTGGTTTAGTTCTCGCTTCTAGAACCGAAAACAATGAGACATTATGCCGGCTGAGCACAGATCACATGACATTTGACGATGTCCTCCAAATATCATTGCGCCATTTTGTTTTTTGTTGACCGGACATTCGACTAATTGTTCTCGATTATTCCATGACATAATAAAAGCGTAATATTTATTTATAATGTGACAGAAGGTCAAACCAACAGGTTTGCTTGGAGAGCAGAATGACTGAAGAAAGTTAGTGAGCTGTTGATAATTAAAACTAAAAAAAAGTCAAAATACAACTAAAGTTTAAAAATCTTTTATTCTTTAACACACATATACACATACACAAAAAGAAAAAAAAGAAACTGAAATCTTAGGCAGATATCAATCATACCAGTTATTATAGGTGTCACAGGGCTTATGAAAAAGAACCTGGAGTCCTACCTAATTAATATTCCAGGTGGAGCAAGTGCAAAAGGGATCCAGACAATTGCACTTAAGGGAAAAGCAAGGATACTTAAAAGAGCTCTCGGTTGGTTTCCATAATAAGCAGGGAGATTGTTGGCAGCTGGTTTGGCTGCCCCAGCGTTACAATCTTCAAAGAAGGAAAATAAAAAGGATACATACATATATACAAAGTAAGACAAAAATAGGTGGTCAACATTGTCTTATTAATAGTTGTACGGGATCTCAACATTTATTTAGTGATCACTAGGGCTTTGACAACAGCATATTCTTTTCATTGTTTGGATTCTTGACTGTGTATCCGTTGATATTTTATATACCTTTATATAGAGTGATGTCGTTCTCGGTTGATTAACTGTATCGGATATATACTCGAGAGTCAAAACAATGAAAAGAATATTCTGGTGTCACAGTCCTAGTAATCACGTATACCTAAAACTATATGTAATAAGACAATGCTGTCCACCTACTTTTGGCTCATCCTGTATATATTTATATACATCTACATATATATATATATACATATCCACACACACACACACACACACATATATATATATATATATATATATATATATATATATATATATATTTCAATTTGTATCTCTCGCGATTCGCGGCCCTGTCGGTGGGGCATTAGAATACACCGACTGCCCCCCTGCAGAGGGTAAAAGTCCCTCAATGGGGGTCCTGGATATGACCTTAAACTATATCCAGTGGTGAAGCCCCAGCTTGTGGGCTTTTGGGGAGTGTGGAGCCACCCTTTAATTACCATTGCTGCCAGGTCCACTCTGACCCGGAGTGGTAGTACCTGTTAGGGTCCCAACTATGGGTTAAATAGAAACCGACGTGAAAACAACAAAGATACTCTATTAAAAAAAAATTTCTTCAAAATCTTTGGATTCGGCATTAAATAACCCGAAAAGGGTTGATATGCCGTAAAACAAAAACTACCAACCAACCAACTCTCGCGATTCGCGGTAGCCTGGTGGTTCGGGTCCTTCCTAATGAAGCCAAACATGACTTCTGTTGCCGGGGTTCGAGTCTCTCGACTGGTGTTAATCGTGACACCCTGCACTGATGATTCCCGAAAGGATGAAACACTAATGCATGCCTATAGGTATTTAATAATTATTATAGTAAATTATATATATATATATATATATATATATATATATATATATATATATATATATATATATATATATATATATATATATATAAACATTATTTAAATCTTTTAATAATGAATTATTTATTTAAAATTTGTGTTTTTTCTTCTTGTAATTCGACTAAGTATATTATATATATTATTGGAAAACGGTTGATTTTTTTTTAACGGAGTAAGATTAATTTGATATCTATTCTTATTTGCAACTTCAAGGCAAGTGAAATAATAATGGCTTTCAGGGAGATTCGACGTTACTCAGGATTGAGGGTCAATAAACCAATGTTTCACACTCACATATTTTTATTGTACCTATTTACAATGCCTCCCCACGGGACAGAGTTAGACACCAGGGTCGTTTTTTAACGTGGAGAAAAAATACAAAAATAAAAAAATTGTCTCAGTCGTGAAGGACTGCTCCTTCACCGAAAGAGAACAAGAAATGGAAGTGCAGCATCTGAAGAACAGATGGTATTTATTTGATCCCCCACCGAGCAAATTAGGCACAAGGCCAATTTTTAATGTGAGGAGTGAAGGGGAAATGGGGACCAACTCCCCGGGGAGTAGGGGAGCTGGATAGTGACAATTGGTATGAAGGGTTACCCCTACATTGACCAAGGTCTTATCTGTGGGGTCGCCCCCACATAGGGTCTTTGCTGCAGTATCTGCCGGAACAGATGGTATTTATTTGCTCCCCCACTGAGCAAATTAGGCACAAGGCCGTTTTTAATGTGAGGTAAAAACCAGCTCCCCTAAAAGTAGGCAAAAAGGGGGCACTCTGGTTACCAAAAATAATAATTGTCCCAGTATAGAGGGTTTCCCCTCCATTGACTGGTACAAATTATCTTAAGTGCAGCATCTGCCGGAACAGATGCTACACTTTGATCTTGACAAAATATTTTTATTGTAATCAAGATCTGTGAAATCGTCCATTTTTCAATCAGAGATCGATTGATTGGGGATCAATTGCGATGCACCGGGTGGTGGGGTCGAAGTTTCACAAGCCTCTCCAAAATGACTTAGTTCACAACACATTGTAGTCTACATCGCATTGTAGAGAATCTACTGTTGATTATAAAAAAAATACTTTTTTTAATGTATAAGTTAAATTAAAGTTTAAAATGCGAAAGTCAAGTATCATGGTTCAGTTGTGCTCTAAACATAAACATTTATTTCGAACGCGCTCCTGTCATATCAAAGAACCTACTGTTGATTTTAGATGCCTGTCGTACTGGTTGTGCAGTGATAATGGCTTGAATCTAAGTTTAAAATAAAAAAAGTCAAGTATCATAGTGCAATTGTGCTTTAAACAGAAAAATTCATTTCGAACGCGCTCCTGTCATATCAAAGAACCTAATAAGTTGATTTTGTACTCTGTCAAATCATACTCTAGGCGGCACTGCTCCAGATGTTACATCAATAAGCCATCTTAGAACATATCTGGCTCTTGTGCAGGTAGAAGATTTCTAGAGCAATAGAAAGATTCAGCATGTTATCCAGTTCCCTTTGCAAATGTTAGTCTTCCATTTTAGGTCTGACGTGAAGGTCAGGTAGGAGCTTTAGATAATTAAGAATTAATTAAATACACAAAAATAGCAAAGTGGGAAAATTACATTTACGAATAGTATCCCTCGACTCCAAAACTTAATTAGTCTTGCCATTCAGCAATGGGCATACTCCAGAGAGCTTCGCCACATGTTTGAGAACAAAAGTCCGTCTTAGAATTAATTGTTTTGTCTTGAAATCACTCACGAAGTTTAACAAATTGAACAAAAATATTTGCTAAAGTCTTCTTCAGGGTTGTATAAGTATATGGTTAGCTAAATCCTAGTCTTTTAAACGTTTCTTTGCTAATTGAAGCAGCGCGCGTTCACGTTGCATCGAAGCTGTGATGTTCTCTTTGCTGAAGCATCTGTTGGTCGATGGTTGGTACAAGAAAAACAACTACTAGTACAGAATAGATGGATTTTTTTTTGTGTTGAAACTTTACTCCTCTAGATCAGCCGTGTCCTCTTTATGTCTGGACATATTAACAGTCTAATCTCGTGAAGAATGCGGCTTTTCTCCAACACGAAGGGTTTGTGTTTTGTACATCACATAATGTTGGGATGTATAATTACTAGTCGAGAAAAACACAAATAGGGTACCTTGGAAAAATACTACTCTATGAATTCTTTAGATTTTATTAGGGGTGCCCTGAATCAAGAGTTCGAGGAGAATGTAGTTCCCATGTGTCGGCACCACTGTGCTTTGCAAAAACGAGTTCAAGTGTCCGTCATTATAATAACAGATTAAAACCCCGTTTTTAGCGGATTTTAAACAGTGTTTTCCACGCAACATTTTCGTTTTATTTAAATGAATTTATGTTGATTAGATGCTAAGCTTTTAAATTATTGCGTCAAAAAGAAAAAATCGAAAAAAATGTACTATTTTTTAAGTTTCTACCGCGACGATGGTTCATTGTCGCATTCAAGCTTATTATAAAAACGATCACCTAATGTAGGGGTCGACAACCTTTTGGAGCTTGAGAACCAAAAAGCTACTTTCATTATAAAAGCGTTAGCTACATTGTCATGAAAGACAAAAATGTTATAAAATATTTAAATAGTTTCTGTGCAGAAAATAAGTATTAAATATAATATGATTATATTTAAACGATATCATTTATTTTACTACAGAAATATTTTTTTAAAATGTTACATGTTTTACAAAATTTTGATTAAGATGGCGAGACAAAAAGATTCATCCAAGGGTCGAATTTTTTTATTTACCAAAACTCTATTTGTGTTTTATATATCACATTCTACCTGGCGACCCTTCTATTCTATTAATGTTTCATTAATTTCCATTTTTACACGCATACCTTTCCATATATCCTTAATTTTTTTTTCCTTGGCTAAAACTAGTGTTGGGACGATGAATCGAATCGGAATCTGGAATCGGAAAAATTGGAACTTTTTGGGGTATCGGAATTTCAAACAAAATCTTCTTCAGCTGGTAGTAATTATATAATACTAAATATTTATTGATTTTAAACAACCAGTCAAACTAAAATCCATAGATTATCCCCCACAAGTGTATTTTCTCGTTTGAGCAAAATATCTGCACACTGAACATGTATTTTTACGGTAATCGGATGAAAATACAACTTTATTGTAAATATTTAGAGATTTATAAAGAATCAGAATCGGTAATTGTATCGGAATCTGGAATTTAATTATGAATCGGTAATTGTATCGGAATCGAGAAAAATATTGGAATCGTCCCATCACTAGCTAAAACATAACTTTTATACCTCAAAATATATAAATTGTTCGTGTAGTTATTGGCAATAATTAAACGATCTATCGAAGCGTAGAAAGGGGCTGGCAATTAAAGCCATCTGCTTTAAAGCGTTCTCCCGAATCACTTCGCGATTCAGTTGCCACAGAAGTATTTACGTCGAGGGGGCACATTTACTTCGAGTTCCTCAGAATACATTCTATTTGAAGTACTTGTATGTACATAGGCATATGGATTACGTAGAGTCAGTGAGTTCTCGTCAAGTAATTTCCTTAAGTGTCGAACCGTATCTTCTTTTAAGGTTAGGGTTAGTGTTTAAGGCATAGTAACCACCCATTGTTTCAAAAGCAATGACAAGTATTTCCTTTGCTTTTGAATGGTGTTTATGTAAGGAAATCGCAATGTAAACGTAGATATCAATGTAGATTCGTGATACGTAGGTACAAAGCACCTAAAACCCACCTTGTGTAACGTTGTCCGGAAACCAACACGTTGTATGCTCAGTCGCAAAAAAGACAAAGAATAGAAAAGAACTTCCACTGTCTTTTTCTTTGTAACAACGGCATTTAGTGCCTCATTGGCAGGGCCGTGACATCTCCTACGTGATCGTCTTCTGGAACGTCATTTACGCCTCTTACATCGTTCTCTTTCTCTTTTTATAGTCTTTTGTTGTTCTTTATCGGTGACATAATTTCGCATACATTTGCATACGCGTGTCTGCGCTGTGTTACACTCGTCTCTAACTTTGCTGTCGTGGGAAGTGAAAACGATGAGGACATCACAAACAGAAAAAAAAAACACCAGTTATTTGTTTACTGCTGAAAGAGAGAGAGGGAGAGAGAGAGAGAGAGAGAGAGAGAGAGAGAATGAATAAACTTGGATATTGTATTTTCAAGTAAAATATTCTAGGAAAACAATATTATTGTGGGTGACTTTAGAAAGGAGATAAGCGAACCAAACACACACACACGTGCGCTCACGTGTGTGTGTGTGTGTGTGTGTGTGTGTGTGTGTGTGTGTGTGTGTGTGTGTGTGTGTGTGTGTGTGCGTTTGTGTGTGTGTGTAATAAGTAATGTAACGCTTACGTCATATTTAAGGGTTAGGTGATCGCGTTAGGAAACTGTTTTCCTATCACATAATTTGATTATTTGACCTTTGACATTTCAAGGGTTATATTTGTATTTGCCTTTTATGTTTTCCGTACGGATACATTAGTTCTTTAAAATGTGTAAAACAGAAAATATTATCTAACATTTCATCCCTCTACCGTATATATATATATATATATATATATATATATATATATATATATATATAGTAATTTATAAAATATATATGGCGATTAAGCTACACTGAATATTCTGCGTTTCATCCACTATAGGGTTCGTCAGGCTTATGCTTTAGCGTTTCATTCACTATAGGATTCGTCAGGCTTATAAGCCTGACGAATCCTATAGTGGATGAAACGCAGAATATTCAGTGTAGCTTAATCGCCATATATATTTTATAAATTACTAACTAGCTCTACCTACGTATTGAGCACTTTTGAAGTAAATACTTAAAGTTTACGCATAAATCTATACTTTCGTATATTAAATTTATGTGAGTAAATGAAGTAGTTTATATATATATATATATATATATATATATATATATATATATATATATATATATATTGTATTTTAATTCAATTTTCACCCCAAACAAGGCACAGTACCACTTTGAAGTAGGGGGTTACTATCGGGAACATAAGTTGCAGGGATATTATGAAGAGAGACGAGTAGCAAGATGTCTGTTCACATTACATTTGAACTTCTGCATGACAGTACGGTTGGGAAAGCAGAATCATGGAAGAGAGTTCCAAAGTCTAGCAGTTCTAGTGCAGAAACTGTTTGAATAGAAGGCTTTCATATCCTAGGGACCTCTACTATGAAAGGGCGGGAGTTAATTGTTTGTCGGGGATATTCACGTCTAGGGGGTACAAGTGATTGTAGTTCGTCAAGGCATTCACCGTTAAAGTACTTGTAGAACAGGCAGAGGGATGCAACATTTCGTCTATGGGACAGAGGCTGAAGCCTAGATGACAGTTCAGTTTGGCGATTCTTTTTTGAACCAAGTCTAGGAATGAGAGAGAAATAGCAGATGTACCAGCACAAATGTGGCAACAGTACTCCATACATGGGCGAATGGTGGCCTTATGGAGATACAGGATACTTTCAGACGTAAGTAGTTTTAAAGTAAAAATTCGGAATTAGATTCTGTAAACTAAAAATTTACAACAAATTATTAATCGACAAGGAATACAAAAGGTTACATTTGTTCTCATTATTCCATGGAGTTTCAATGAATGCCCCATATCTTCAAAGGAAACGTGGCCAGCTAAATATTATTAGTAGATAGTCTATAAATTTTGATGGTTGGAACATCAACTTAAAACCAATGTTTGTATAAAAATGTATTAAAATCCAAAATAAAAAGGACATTCCAAGATGGAGTCGAAACTCGACAAAGAAACGTAGAAGGACTGAGGATAATAGCCAATAAGTGAAACTCCATGGAATAAAGAAAACACTTCAAATCTTTGTATTCCTTGTCTAATAATAGATTTGTTGTAAATATTTTTATTTATAGAATCTAATTCCAGATTTGTATTAATATCATCGCTCTATCTCATATATTGAGCTTTTTTCACCTGGTTGAGATTGTCGTGAATATTGATACTAATATTTATATGCGCTTTAAATTTGTAGTAGTGTACAATCTATGATCTGAAATTATTTCTTAAATTGCTCCTGAATATATATATATATATGTGTGTGTGTATGTGTGTGTGTGTGTGTGTGTGTGTGTGTGTGTGTGTAATTTAACTACTTGGTATAGTAATCAAATATGAATAAATAGCATAAAGTTCTCTTTTAGATAGCTCGATAGTACGATACTAGAGCGATAAATATTTTTCTTAACGTTACTACATTAAAAGAAATAGGAACACAAGTATTTACTCATTTACAAAATATTTTTTCTTTTATTAGTAACGCTCTTCATACAATTGTTTCAGCCAGCCGTGTTGGCATACAAGAGTCTAACAACTCATCAATTATAATTTTGCACAACTGAACTTCATCAGCGCATAGAAAGAACCAATTTTTCAAAAGTTTCACAGTCCACGAATAGGACCTTTCTTATTAACAAAGCGGGTATTCATTTTTTTTTAAATAAACAGCTTTTTTTTTAATGCACAACTATATTCTACTAGATGGTGAAATCAAATTTGTACTCGGTCAAGGCAAAGAGTACTCTGGGAAGCACCTCCCCAGTTGTGGTAGAAGCACTCCATCTATCAGATATATAAATTTGAGAAATTACATCCAGAATGAGGTACTTTCTCGTGCGGTAGAATGATGCAACTATTTATTCCGCAAATTTGTTTTGATGAATAAGTACAGAAAGTTGCGTTATACACGTGGTAAATTTCAACGGAAAAACTAGTGCTTTGTACATTTAAGTTATGAATAAGGAACACAGACTAACGAAGATATTAGGCGTGAAGGAGGCAATGAAAAGATTTAATTTCGTAATACTGAATCCGAGCATTTCTTTGGTATGGAAAGTTGGTTTTCGCCACCATACCCCGCCCAAAGACGTGTGTTTAAAGTATTTGAAATTTTGGCTTAGAATTTGAGCTTTCGTGTGCGTGCGAAAAGGGGGCACAAGGGTTTTGGAGCCGAGAGGATGGGGCGGTAGCAAGAACAAGTTTGTGAACAAATTGCGCTTGTCAAATTTACTCTGAAAATCCACTTTTATCGCTGGATGGATCTCGAGGCACCTTTTTACGGACACATTTGCGCTAACGTGTCCTATTTACACAAAACAAGGTTACGAAACAGATTTGGCGATGTAACACATATGCACACCCTTGCATACATATTAGCGTTGGGACGATTAATAGGGAACCGGAAAAATCGGAACTGTTTGTGCATCTAAATCTAAAAAAAAAAAAAAAATGTTTCGGTGCTGAAAATGATTATTTTGATTTTGTGTGTGTCTAAATCTTCAATCTTATTTCTGGTACTTACGGTAAAACAATAAATACTTATTCATTTAAAACTACCGGTAAAACTAAGATATACAGAACATTCCTTTATGTTGGTGAAAATAGTTGCATAGGTTGTTATGGTAATCAGAAAATCAAAAATAAATTTATATCGAGATTTTAAAAGAATCGAAATCAGGAATTTAGAACAGAATAACTATAGGAATCGCCAAAATAGGGAGAATCTAGAATGTAGAACTTCTATTATGTGGGTTGCATGGTTTGTCTGATTGTGGAAATAATAATTATATATATATATAGATATATATATATATAATTATTTTGAAATATAATTATCCACTGACACGTCTTTCGTCGTCTACAACTCATCAAAGTGGCTGAATCTAGCGAGATTCGAAATCGGGACCATATATATATATGAGATGATATCGGTGTTAATCGTGACATCTTCCACTGATGATTTCCGAAAGGATGAAACACTAGTGTTTGTAGGTATTAAATAATTATTATTGTAAACAATTCTATATTTTCAGAATAGGGCGAAACTAGTCTCGAACTTGCGATCCATGATTTTCATGGTTTGCGGCGTTGTCATTGTGGAAATAATAATTATTTATAATCATCTCATATCGCAGCCCACACAAACCATGAAACCCACAGACCTGAAATACGAGAGTAGTTTCTCACTATTTAGGCACATTAGTAAAACATATCCGAAATCAGACTTCGAAATCCGAGCCACTTGCAAACAAACCGCAGTGAAGGCCAACTGTGGAATGTAGTTACTCTTCTCTACAAGAGATGTAGACATCGAACTACTAAGAATGTAGGCCGATATTTCTTAAATAAGATTTCACTCTCGATAGAAAGATGACATCGAACAAGCTCGCCGTGTATATGAAATACTGAGAATATAATTAAGAATTACTAAACATTTCAACGCGCTGATGACTGGCGGGACGAGTGTTCAGTTCGAAATTTCCTTCGCCTGAAAAATATTGGAATTAACATCGTATAAAACGCCGTGAAAATAATATCGAAAAGAGAACAGTAGTCTGAATAATCCAAATAAAGGATTATCGTCTATATACGCTAGGGGTGTGAGTTCTGTTATAGAAGCGTTGGTTTAATTTGAAATATATTTAAATTATAAATTTCAAACAAGTAAAATATTTGTTTAGTTACGTCATATTGTGTTGTAATTTGGCTTTCAAGCGCACCTAATGCATAATTAATTTTATCGCCTATAAAATTTTTATAATTAAAAAAATCAGTTTTTTGTCTCCCGACAAAAGGAGGGTGGACCTGTAAATTCACCATTGTCCATCCGTTCGTTCGTCTGCCCGCACTTTTCTTAATAACTATGCCTTGGAATTTTTTGAAATTTTGCACAAACATTAAAATGATATGAGTAAAAAAGTAACAGAACGGATTTTCCGGGAAAACTCCAGTTGCCCCCTAAGGGTTCCTTCCGGATTAAAATGACTAAAACGGACACTTTTGTGCTTATTAAAAAAAAAAATTGATGCCTTGGATTTTTATAAAACTTTCTGAAAATTTGTAACTAACTGATTTCTATATAAATTTGTTTGTCTATACTTCGCGATAACTTTTAGGTGTGTCCCAAGGGCTCTTTTAGGGCTAATAATATCACTTCATTATTGGGACTATTTTCGTATCATATTTGTCCAAAATTTTCTGTGTATGTCTATTTGACTGTTTTGCATGATGCTGAACTCAAATTTAAATATGTTAAGGTCTTCGGGGACTTTGGGGGTTAAATGGGGATAGGCAAATGATGGACTTAGTCATTTCTTTTTTTCTTTTTTTTTTTTTTGTATGGTGCAGAACTCAAATTTGCATATGTTAAGGGTGCATCGTTTGTTCATTTATACCAGAATTTGACGTCTCATGGGGACTTTTGGGGCTAAATGAGAGGGGGGATGCTGAACTTAGTCATGTTTTTATACCTTGTCCACTGTGCACTCACGGGGGACATGCATGCTTCACTTATTAATGGAATATTTGAACTTAAATATAAAATCTTTTACGAAATTGATAAGATTTAGTATTAAATCACCTTAGCAGTGTTGATATGCCGTAAAAAACGACCAAGCAAAAGGTACCTTTCATAAACAATAGTTCATTTGTTGGTTATATTTGTTGATTGTTGATAATAATTCATTATAATCGATTAGTTCAAAACTGCAAATCACCTGTTCGCATTTGACACATTATAGTTCAGCCAGCGGGTTAGGGGATATATTTCCCCCGACACATTTTCACAGAATTTCCAAATGACTACCCGAATTGCAGGTCAACTCATTCGCTGAGCCTAATCGTCGTTGATACAAAAGACACCAAAGTCATTTTATTAGTTGAAAAAATAACCGAGTTTCGCGTTTCTATTTCTGTAAGGATATACCTATATATCGATGTCGCTCTTCCTGTATGCGGTTGCATAGCTGTAATCTGATTTGATCTTGATTGGGTGGTCTGGTGTCTAAAGGGTAATCACATCTGGTGTCAGGATTAGACGCATGAAATGCAGATGAAAAATCGTCCGTTCAGTTTCCATCCTAGGAACACTAGAACAGGAACGTATCCGATCTTACCACGCGTTCATTCAAATTGCACTTTTAGCGATCAAAATGGGCAAACGGTCGCAATCAGAGCAAAATGCGAGAAAATCTCCTGATTGGCATTAAAATGGTTTTATATTGTTGTTTTTGTTTGGTTTTCAATATTATTAAATGAGTAATTTTTCAGATTTAAAATCCATTTAGTATTGCACATGTAGACTTGAGAATAGCATGCTTGAAATTTGTCAATAATTATCGGAATAAGCAAAATTAAATGACATTCGGTTAAATTCGATCACTATGTTGTTTTGATTTCACTTATTCACGTAATGTTGAGACATTTCAAGCGCGCTTATTTACGTTTACATGCGTAACACTTACTGGATTTTAAATCTAATCGATTCCTAATTTAATAAGATATAAGAAAAATAAAAACATAAAACCATTTTAAATACTTATACGGATTTTTTTTTTCTTGCATTCATCTGCAATCTTTAACGTAAACTCTTCGCTTATCTCATGAGGTAGGCGTGTTGACATCCAACAATACTAAAAATAAGAACTATCAAAAAGCGAATGAGCTCTATGGAAGTTTAACCAGGAGTTTTCCTTCGACCCCAAAATCGTCAGAGTCTATGCAATTTTTAAACTGGTCTTTTCTCTGTTGGCTGAGGTACGGCTGGCTTTTGTCCTATGCAGTTTTAGTAAGTTCATCCTATCAGACCTTGCCTCTTATCTCTCGGGTGAAGTAAATTTATTCCTTACGTTCTGGAGCACCCTGACTGCGGAATGCCGACGGGACAGCCAAGGCAATTTGTAAAGGGCCAGAGTGCTCCTCTTTTAAGGGTGTTTGCATAATTCTCCCATCTTCCGATTTTGTGTCACATATTCCTGCACTGAGAAGGAAGTATATACCAGCACCATGGAAGCCAACAGTCATCCACTGGCGAGGAGGTGAAAATACATAGGAGTGTCTCCGAAGTTATTGTTACGTAACTTATGTAAATTAAGGAAAGACAACTCAGAATCTAAATTTATGCTCGATCACACGGAAATTCCTGGTGCAGGTTTAGTCACTTGCGAGTGGGGTGCTCGCCAGTTGTTATTACAGCATATGTTGTTAGGGCATATGTTTTTACAGGAGAGGGGAAACTCCGAGGAAAACCAGTGGTTTGTATAAACACCCAAAGATGTTGACTTATTCTGGATAAATGCTCATGGTGCTCACCGAATGTGAATTCTCTCTCCCCCCTCTCTCCCCCCCTCTCTCTCTCTCTCTCTCTCTCTCTCTCCCTCTCTCTTGCAGCAGGAAGACATGACACAAGGTCGGAAAGTGGAATTTGAAAAACACAAAGCACTAGAGGAAGAGTATTCTTCTGGCGTATAAGAAATGTCTGGGCAGCTTCGTCGACATTCTCGGGTATAGGCGTCTCAGACAATCAGCAATAAGCTAAACTCTTTTTCAAAGGATGAGTATGCAAAGCCTGGGAGGGTTTCAGACATATGCATTGATGAGCGTATGCATAGACTGGTTGAAGCATAAAAAGGCAACCGATTATTACGAATGATCATGTCAAAATCAGTTGCAGTAATGGCACGGGAACTTGCGGTGAACGGGAGTGTGATGTTCTGTAACGTTGAAATTTTCACTTCGTTGCGCAATCGAATTCGCTTCAACCTCCATATAAGGTCAGAATTTTTTCTTTATAAACAGTTGAGACAAAATAAAATCAAAGATAGTTCTAATATCAGTATTATTATTATTCATCAGACTACTGTTCTCATCTTGAGTGTGATTTTCACAACGTTTCGGTCGGTATAACCTTCGATCATCTTCAGGTTATCTTGTCGAACTCGGGAATGTTTCTGTCGAACTCGGGAATTTTGACAGACTTTCGAGCGGAAACCTTTATTTACTTCACGGCGGTAGCGTGCTCTTGTTCCGTCAGGCATGACTTGATAGAGTTCCTAAGTAATTCGCAAATGGATTGAACCTTCAACCTTCAGGAAAATATCACTTTTACAATTGATTTTTCCTAGTACCCTAACCACTGCGCCACGGGTCCTTGCGAACCATTCTAGTACGAATTTTAGGAGCCTTAAACCTACTTTTTATTTCTAGTTGTAAATATAACCCCTGTGAAGTAAATAAAGATGAGAACAATAGCCCGATGAATAATAATACATATAACCAATCCTCATCTCAAAAATTCGGAAACGTAGGTTTAATATCAATATTGCACGTCGCCAAAATGCTAAACTCACTCAATCGCACGCTGTAATACGCATACGCAACCTTACAAAGCGCAACTCACACACAGACTGCTTGAATGCCGTCATTCTCGCCTGCTGATTTATTCTGATTGCAAACAAATATATAAACGTATACATTTTAACGCTTATAACATTTCTCACTGAACAATATGGCATAATCACGTTGACACACCGGTTCCCGTTGGATCACCGAAGTTAAGCAACATTAAAACCTGGTCAACTAAATGGGTGACCATTTGGGACTAACCGGTGTTGTATGTGCTCTCCGCTTATCTGGACATTGTTTCCAGTCGTCCTAGACTTCTCTTTGCCACTGAACTCAAGCAGTGCCGATTCAGGAGAGGTGTGGTTGGAGGTTGCGCAACCCTTGCCTCACAATTACATGCGCAGTTACCCCTACAGAGATATTCTTTGTCTTTCGAGACAAAGCGGAGGCATTGTCGTTTCTACAGTGAAAACCGTACATATCAAATGGACATTACTTTCATTAAAAGTTCCACGGGGCAATAGTGCGAGTCCGGTCGTTATTTTCCGACATGTTGCAAAATAACTAAAAGCACTACAATATGGATATCGTGGTATTATCAAAAAGAAGATGAAGTGGTGAGAGCCGCATTATTTATATTTAAGTGTCGGAAGGTTGCATGGGAAGCTGGTGTTGGCTCTGCGGTTAGTAAATCAATTGTATCACTATGGCTTCGGGTTAGGATCGAAGTGAATTATTTGTTATCCCTTCAAATCTTCCAAGCAGTATGGATTCAGGCAATATCATTCTACTGCAAATGTTTAACAGTCATCTCTGAACACATTTACCATGTACTGGATAAGGCGAGCGAAGCCAGGGCTGTAGTCCTTGATATATCCAAGGCCTTTGATAAAATCTGGCATAAAGGGCTATTAATGATAATTAGATCATACGGTATAACTGTACGTATACTAAATATAATTAGATCCTTCTTAGACAATAGAAACATACAGGTTGTCATTGACGGACGTAGATCCAAGTAGCATAACATTAAAGCGAGAGTGCCTCATGGTACGAACTTAAATGCATCGGTAGGAAATATTTGTTGAGCTTGAAATGTACTGAGTATGTAAAGTAGAAAGTGGACCTTGAGTTTACTTTCAGCAGCCTCGTGACCCCCGTTTCCCTTATTGTGTCCTTTAATCCTCTTTTTCCATGAGCGATGTTTCTGACAAAGGGAGAAAATTGCCATTTCCTAAGCTGATAGTTATCCTCATAACATTAATCGTTGGCTAGTCTATTTTTTAGCTACTTACATCAAGTGGCTTTATTTCTTGTCTAAAACTATATCCATTAAAAACAAGTATGGCGTGAGGCTATGTAACAACAACGTTTTTTGGTGACCCGACAAAAGAAGGGTGGGCCTATAAATTCACCATTGTCCGTTCGTCAGTTCGAACTTTTCTCAATAACTACGCCTTGGAATTTTTTTTAATTTTTCACAAACATTAAACATGATATGAGTAAAAAAACAAAGTAACAGAACGGATTTTCCGGGAAAACTCCAGTTGCCCCCCACCCAAGGTTTCCTTTCGGAAAATCGAAAAATTAAAAAAATAAATAAAATTATCATAAAGCAAAGTGTCTCCGTTGCATTTAATAATGTTTGCTTGAATATATATATATCTGTGTGTGTTAGAGAAAAAGAGAGGGAGAGATAGAGAGAGAGAAAAAGAGAGAGAGAGAGTGTGTGTGTTTGTGTGTGTGTGTGTGTGTGTGTGTGTGTGTGTGTGTGTTTATGATTGCGTTAATTTATACAAATATGATTGACTACATGAGCGCATAACAATTTCTGCTGCAATTCCTTTAGAAAAGCCGCATCTTCAGCTTGGATCATTTACAGTGAAACCAGATTTTAAACAGTCATTCGTTTATACTACATCTTACTGTTATTTCAAAACAAATGGAAATTCACAGTAATGAAAAATAAAGCGAGAACGAAAGAGTCGAGTGTCAGCAGAAACATGTCTGCATATATGTAGCCAATAATGTTTGTATAAATAGACGTAATATAAATAGCAGTTATACATATATATAAATTTTCTCAATATTAAAAACGATTAAAATACGAACAATGAAAAAATAGAATAATAAATTATGTATTGTGCTATCCACTTCCCGTTCATAGTATTCAATATATTATGTCTCCACGTTATGGGTAAAAAGAGGCGCTTGTATTCGGTGGGGAGGGTATTTAAGAGTAGCGTGCAGTTAACTTTTAAGGGTAAGGCGAGAATAAGAAAAGTCGGCTTTTAATTTTGATTGAATTTATTCATGCGTTAGGACATGAATCAATCCTTTTTTATCAAAGAAGACCAAGGAATTTGTGTTTGATACCAGAATGTGTAGCTTGTGATATGGTTTCAATTCTAACATTGACCTTAAAGGTCACTGAGTTCTGATATCATTTTTTCAAGCTATGCAACAGAAAACTTTCACAGATCATCTGAGACAGAAACTTTAGGGGGGTGGCTTAGACTAACGTTCCCTCTCTTTCCTTCTTCGGGGGCAATTGCGTGTCTAAACTTGTTGGTTGAACCTTTGGAAATATCAAATTACTTGAAAAAAAATTCCTATATTTCTCAGCGTATATGATGCATCTTGACTTTCAGACAAATTTAAGACAAAAATCGTAATTCACGAGTTGCCCCCGCCAATCTTTGATTTGAATTGTATAAATAAACGTTGATCACAGCTTTCGATTTATTTTGTAGCGAGCGAGTGGCTTAACTAGTTGAATATGCAATTTACAGAGGAATTTTAGAATGTATCGCTTTGAAACACATAAATATTTGACAGATTAGGAATGTCTACGAAAATAACAATCGAAACACTAAGGAATCTCAGCAGATCTAAAAACGTCAAAGATGATGCAATTGTCTATCATCGTAAAAAAGGTCAAAGGCCACAGTTGGTCATATAGTTAACGACAAACCGAATGAGTTAGTCAGAAAAACGGGGGAGTAAACGACGGACGTTCAATCCTGTAGCCTATCAAATAATCAGAACAGTTGGTTCTGGAAACCGAAGTAATCAAAAATGTAGCCTCAAGAAGATAAGATTCGGCAACGCGTCTCAATCCGGCTTGACGTAGATGTGTTTGGAGAAGAAATGAAACTAAAATAAAAAGTAATTGCCTTGGTGTTACTTCACGTGCATTGATATTGGAAATGTCCTTTATTCTTGACAAGGAGAAATAACTGCAAGAAGTAATCTATATACAGGGTGGGCCAAAATAAGGGTCCTATCTTTAAATTTGAATAACTTCCACAAAATAAAAGTTAAACTCACCAAACTTTATGTGTGTGTAGACTGACCCTTCCGAGATTTTTTTGAAATAAACAAAACAAATTTTGGCCGAAAAACACTTCTTAAAACTTACATGAATTTATGAATTTTTACAAATAGGACCCTTATTTTGGCCCACCCTGTAGTTATGCATGTTTATATTTCTAATGTCCTGTTGAATTGTTTAACGTATGTGCTTAAACCATACTCAAAAACACACAATCAAGTTGATACACTGTATATGGTAGCTTCCTCCAGTTTTGATAAACTATGGATACCCACTGAAAGGGTGTCTGCGTGTAGAATTTTTGTAGCAAGAGCTATGTAATCTCCAATCACACATCTTCTGAGTCAGCCTTGTTAAATACCAGTGACAAGTGGATGTTTGGGACGACTGGAAACAATGTCGAGATAAGCGGAGAGCATATATAGCGCCGAGAATTCCCAATTGGTTACTCATCTGCTACTATCCAAGCTCAACGTTGCTTAACTTCGGTGATTTGACGAGAACCGGTGTGTCAACGTTATTATCCCGTATATATACAATATGTAACGTGTATGCAGAGTAGATAATGCACAGTGGATGTGTTATCGGCAGCTCCAGTAACTCTCGCTTCTCCTTTTTTGTTCCTCAGTCCTCATTTCCAATGAGTGATGTTTCTGACAAAGGGTGAAGAAAAAGCTGCTTTCCAGGTCGGTTGTACTTGGTGAACAGTAGTCTGAGATGTCGGAAATTTTCTGTTTCTATGTTTATCATTGCGGCCTTGTCACTAGTAAGGGTGCTGGAGGTAAACGTTTCATCTGGGCTGCCGTTATCTGCCTGATAGTCAGAGACCCGAACCTTGGATTAATCACTAAAGGAGGCTGTCCTATCAGCAGGTGCAAAGTACTGGGGCTGCTGTATTGCCATTTGGTGAATAGATTTTGGGTCATGCAGTAGTTTCTGGTGGGGCCTCTCGATGCCATAGTAGTGGGTAATTGTTACGGCTTTACCTTATCATGTGCTACAAAATAAGAAATTTTTTTTTCATGTCTTTTGTCTTACTTTCCCTCTTTGTCCTGCTCTAACCAAGTATGCCGACCTGCTCCACAAATCCCAAAATCCTCAACATGAAATATCTAAAAAAAAAAACACGAATAAACCTAGAACCCCATCCCCCAACGAAGACCCCTACTAGCATGTCTCCTTCTCCAACACCAGGGGTCTACGTTCCAACCTTCCAGAGGTTGAAACCCAATTACAGGAGACGAAACCGGACATATTCTTTCTAAGTGAAAATGGAATAGGGCCGACCACTTCCCTAGATGAGTTCATAATTAGAGGATACTCTAACTTAACATCTAAATCTGCCTACATTGAAGATCGCTTCCCGTGTGGCAGGGATATCTCCAGAGAAGATCCTAATTTACCTTATATGTGCTTCCGGGTTGCACTTGCTTACACCACCGCATTATATTTGCCCTATATCGCCCCCACAACAGCGGAGTTACTATCTTTAAGAGTATATCTGAGAAAATTGACCACATCCAGTCTGCTCATCCTTCGGCTAACATTCACATTTGCGGTGACTTCAATGTCCATAACGTGGAATGGCTGACCCACTCAAATAAGATAAATGATGAGGAGAGGTTCTGTCATCATTTTACCATTGTCTATGACCTCACTCAGATTGTTCGCGAACCCACCCGTCTGCCCGATATTACCGGTTAGTATGCACGCCTTCTAGACCTTTTTCTCTCAACTTCCCCTGAGCTATCTTCATGTTCCGTTCTATCTCTACTGGGATCTTCCGACCACTCCGTTGTATCAGTTAAGATAAAAAATGAAATGTAATAAGTCCCCAGATGTACCCCTCCACCGTACTGCATACAGATACTCTATGGCTGACTGGGATACCTTCCATACATTCATATCTGATTTACCTCGCCATTCCATGTTTAAAAAGCATGTGTCCTCTATAGTATCAGACCTGACAGAATGGTTAATTGTAGGCAAAGAACGATTCATGCCATCCAAAAAATTCCAACAAAAACCTAACAGCCAGCCATGGTTCTCCCCAGAATGTGCTGCTGCTATCGCACACAGAAATAATTTTTTCCATAGCTACCAACGTAATAGATGCACTGTGACTAAAGCTGCTTTCACGACCGTCATCAATCACCGTAAAAGAGTAATAAAAAATGCAAGAGAGTTATATGCTCAGTCCGTTAAATCCAAAGTAGCTGAACAGTGACTTGGTTCCCACCAGTTTTGGCAAATAACAAATAGGATCCTGAACAGAAGCGTGTGTTCTATCCCAATCATTATCAATAGACCAGAGGTCATCTCGTCAGCATCAGACAAGGCCAGACTATTTGCCAAGAACTTTGAAATTCTACCCTATGCGACCACCATCTTACAAAACTGTTTAAGCGTTGCCTTAAGGAGAAGTGCTTTCCAACACACTGGAAAACCGCATCAGTATGCCCTGAATTTAAGAATTCAGGTGATAGGTCAGCTCTCTCTCTCTCCGTACAGATCAATAACTCTCCTGTGTGTCATGGGTAAGTTGCTGGAATCCATATTAAATAGAGAAGTAGTCAACCACCTCAGCAGAAATAACCTTCTTAGTGACATGTAATATGGTTTCCGTTCCGCCAGATCTACAGCAGATGTTCTAACGGTTATATCTCATAGGATTAGCGAATCTCTCGACAAAGGCTTTCTAGGGCAATTGTTCTTGGCATATCCAAGGCCTTCGATAAGATATGGCATAAGGGCCTACTTCACAAGATTTGCAGCTACGGTATAACTGGAAATGTTTTCTCAATCATTAAATCATTTCTCTCTGATAGGTTCATAAGAGTAGTGGTTGATGGGCAGAAATCAGAGGCCCGAAGTATTAATGCTGAAGTCCCTCAGGGGTCCATCCTGGGCCTAACTCTCTTCTTGATCTATATCAATGATCTACAAAAACACATACTTAAATCATTCTTTGACATCTATGCTGATGACACGACCATCTATGACAACACATCAAAGGCCGTAAATGACAAAGTTCTCTCTTATTTTCTCTCCTCTGATCTTGAGCGCGAGGTACAGTGGGAGAAGAGGTGGCTCATTACCTTTAATGCATCTAAAACCAAGCTCCTATCTTTTCATCATCAACGCTCTGATCCCCATCTGGCATCAATTGAAATGGATGGCTCGCTTCTAGGGGATGCCCCATGTTTTGATAAGCTTCTGGGTTTGACCTTTACTTCTAATCTGAAATGGAACACGTACATCAAGTCTGTGGCCAAGATCGCTGGGAAAATGGTGGGATCCTTCTACCGCTCCAGAATATATTTCACTAATGATGCAATTCTCAATCTTTATAAAAGCCAAGTACGTCCAAGAATGGAGTACTGCTACCACATCCGGGCAGGAGCTGCTAAAAAGAGCCTCGCCTTCCTTGACAGAGTACAAAATAGACTTCGTGGCTTGGTGGGGGATGCCCTTTTCTTTTCCCTGCAACCTCTTTCCCACAGAAGAGACGTTGCGAGCCTATCTTTGTTTTATCGTTATTTCCATGGCAGGTGCTCGTCTGAACTCCAATCTCTGGTTCCCCTTCGCCAATTTTTCACAATAAACACCCGTCAACTAAAACCACTGTCAATAATTTTCTCCACTCTTTATCTCTGCCTAAATCAAAACGTAGATTCCATGAACACAGCTTTTTTCTTAGAACTGCACGCCCGTGGAACTCTCTACCGCTTTCCTGTTTCCTTCCTGACTTCATCTTGGGTATCTTCAAGTCCAACATCAACAAATTCCTGATGAACCGCCGCCTTAAGTAATGACACTTTATCAAATCTCCAATACTAACGAATACTACAACACTACCCCATTGATTACTGTACACACAATAACCCTTATCCCCGAGTGGCTTCTGGGCCTTGATAAGTGGTGACCTCCATGTAAAAAAAAGTATACACACTAGCCATGGCCAAAACGAAAGGAAAGAGTAAGTATTTTTTTGACGAAGTCTCTCTTTAAAAATCTACCAAAAAACAAGTAATTATCCAATCAATACAAAATTTTCACCGGTTATTAAGTGAAAGGTGACCTTTATAATGGTATAATTATTTTCATAATCGATATATATATATATATATATATATATATATATATATATATATATATATATATATATATATATCGCTTCTGGAAAAAGAATTAAACCCTTCACTTATGACTGAATGAAGTTCATTTAGTCGTGTCCAGGTCTCCGTAGATTATTTTAAACTATCATTAAATGTTGTTTTTTTTTCGCAACGATAATCGATAGTGATATAAAAAGTTGGAATTATTTAAAATTCAGGTACTTATATTATAATATTTTTTTTGCATATTCTTACAGCAAACCACCCTAAATCTTATTTAGACAAAAAAAATTGATTAGTTCAAAAACTTTAAAAAAAAATATTTTAATGTTTTATCGATCGAGATAAAAATGGCGGTGAATGGTGTTGTTTTGAAAAATCTTTAATTTTAAATGCTTCAAAAAATAATAGAAAACGTTTTATATCATTCTGATTTTCAGTTGATAAAATTCAGGCTGATATCTTTTTGGAAAAATGTTGCTCAAGAATAATGGATTTTAATAGATTTTAATTCGTTAAAAAAAAACAACTACTTATTTATTTTTACCTTTTTTTTTACCGTGCCTATATATATTATATGCCCGTATATATAATCTTGTAAAGGGGGCCTCCGTGCTCTTGTTGGCTTGTCTTCTTGTTAGCTTATGTTATCCAGTGACAATAACAATGCAAACATCAACAAGCAAGAAACACCCCGTAACGCATAAATCTGTCCGACGAAACTCAATATTTGGGCAGACACAATGATACATTGGCTTTTGAAGCGACTGGTAAACACAAACACGATGGCTTACATTTCCGACCGCATCACTCACGATAACCAATTATCCCCCTCTTCTATGTTTTTACACAATAGAATGTCGTAAACCGAAATTTCACAAAACGAAGAACACGATCAGGTTTTATTTTTTTCTAAACGACAATTACGAATATTTACCCAATAATAAAGTAAAACAAAAAAGGGCATTACATGGAGAAGCCGTGGAAATTACATCTGTTAAATACGCTGTTTGTTGGTAACGAAGAGGAACTCACATGACACAATTATTACCAACGGCGATTTGATATGTCTTTATGAAATAGAAACTATATTATTACTTCTATTAAGTCTGCGTTAGACCCATGGGGTGTTTTGTCATCCCAATTTTGTTTAAGTGCCCATAATTTCGAACTGGCAACATATCCCCCCCCTCCCAGCAGTCCCTAGACTCAGTGAGGTATAGCACACGTGATGTGGCGTAGTCGTATCTCATTCTTCCTGGAGGTAGACGTCGGGAAAGCAAAAATCAAAGTGTAGTATCTCTTCCGACAGATACTGCAATCAAAGTTATATATGGGGGCAACCCCACGTATCAGACCATTGCTCTTGTAGCAGTCAGTGTTGGTCGATGTAGGGAAAACCCTTCATACCAATTTTCACTACCAGTTGCCTCTCGGAGTAGCTGGCCCCCCTTCCCCCTCTCTCCACATTAAAAAACGACCTTATGCCTAATTTGCTCAGTGGGGAAGCAAATAAATAACGTCGCATTGTCCTTCTGAAATGTCCAGTATGATTTTATGATTTATATATTTTTGTATTTTTCCAGTGGGAATAAACATTTGTATTTTTCCAGTGGGAATAAAAATTCGTATTTTTCCAGTGGGAATAAAAATTCGTATTTTTCCAGTGGGAATAAAAATTCGTATTTTTCCAGTGGGAATACAAATTCGTATTTTTCCAGTGGGAATAAAAATTTGTATCTTTCCAGTGGGAATAAAAATTTGTATCTTTCCAGTGGGAATAAAAATTTGTATTTTTCCAGTGGGAATAAAAATTTGTATTTTTCCAGTGGGAATAAAAATTTGTATCTTTCCAGTGGGAATAAAAATTTGTATTTTTCCAGTGGGAATAAACATTTGTATTTTTCCAGTGGGAATAAAAATTCGTATTTTTCCAGTGGGAATAAAAATTCGTATTTTTCCAGTGGGAATAAAAATTTGTATTTTTCCAGTGAGAATAAAAATTTGTATTTTTCCAGTGGGAATAAAAATTCGTATTT
This sequence comes from Euprymna scolopes, assembly GCF_053919585.1. Classification (NCBI taxonomy): domain Eukaryota; kingdom Metazoa; phylum Mollusca; class Cephalopoda; order Sepiida; family Sepiolidae; genus Euprymna; species Euprymna scolopes. The sequence goes on from NC_136484.1 coordinate 94,076,560, forward strand.
TTTCAGTGGGAATAAAAATTTGTATCTTTCCAATGGGAATAAAAATTTGTAGATATAAGCGCATATTATATTGTCATATTTAGTATGTAATTAATATACTTTGGTATTTTTGTTATCATAAGTTTTGATGTGATTATTATTTAATTTACAATTTATTACTCTTTCAGTCTTGTAACTATAAGCTTAGCTTATATAATATCTTAATTTTCTTTCGCTTTATTATTTATTTTATTGTATTATTTTATATTAATATCAACAAGATACATGTCATTCAAACTGTTCAACAAGGACTGAAGATATACCCTTAACCAGCAGGATTACTATATTATACAAAATAATAACACTATAAACATTGCGTTGTATAAAGATTCCATGGGACTAACCATGTTTGGAACACCCAGGTGACTAAAGCAGGGTTAAGACATTTTAATATACTATTCCAAACTAATAAAATGCTTAATGCAGAAGGGGTGATGTAGTATATGTTATGTTGTAATCAGACCATTCTCCCAGGTAGTCTCCTTCTGTTTTTTTCTTTTTTCCAGGGGGGGGCGTCTAGTATCTAATACCTGGTTTGCAGTTATGATACCATCGTCCTAGGGATACTTTTACTTTTTTATGGGGGTGGGGTAGTGTAGTATTTATTCTGCTTGTCATGACCACCACCCTCCCAGGCATTACGTCCTCTTGCGTTAGGGGTACAGATGTAGTATGTATTCTGTGGTCATAATACTGTCGTCCTAATTGTTATGTTCTTTTTTTATTGGAGATGGGAAAATGTAGTATCGTAAACCACCCTCCTAGGCATTGCCTCCTACTCTTGGGGGTAGTATAAGTTCTGTTATCATGAGACCATTCTCTCTCTTCTATGGGAGGCACATTAACAATCGGTTGTTAATTAGCAAGTCCAATACTAACAATATATATATATAGTTTATCAATGCCGGAAAGACCATGCTAGTCACTATTAAAAATAAAAGGCTTTCTCTATTCATCGTATCTGATTTTATATATAAATACTTGAGAAAAAATGTGACTTGTTGGGTCAGCTATTGAGCTATGATAAAAGTGTTTGAATCAGGAATAAGTGAACTTGTAGTTCAATATGGAGAAATTAAGAGACGAAATCCAAACTTCGTCTCTTTCTGCTCTCATCGACTGAGGAGCTGATTTAAGTATCATGAACTCTTTTAGTTTTTTTATTGTTTTTTTTATTTTTTATCTTTTATTTCTTTGTTTTTTTGTTTTTTTGCTTTTCAAAAAATATAGTTCGACTATTAATTTTTTAACGATTTTAAGCCAGTAGAATTGAATGGGTATGCATTCTGTAGAAGTACTGCGGCGATGTGACATAGACTAGATATTGGCAGACAATGTGGCCTTATAGACATTTTTGCATCTTGTTTAAAATGGGGATGATAGTGGTTGGTGCACTAGCACAAATGCGGCAATAATACTTTATACAGGGGCGAATGGTGGCTTCACAGAGACAAATGATACTTGTAAGCCTGAAGAATTTTCTAGCCTGATAAATGGAACCTACCGCCTTTCTGACAAACTTGCCTGTATTTTTATGTACTTATTTCAATTCATGATTTTTTAGAAGAGTTTAATCAAGCATTGCAGTCGGTGTTTAGAAATGTTTCTTAAATTTGTCTTGGTAACATTGGATGTGAATAGCCATTCATCTTATTAAATGTTTCTTAAATTTGTCTTGGTAACATTGGATGTGAATAGCCATTCATCTTATTAAATGTTTCTTAAATTTGTCTTGGTAACATTGGATGTGAATAGCCATTCATCTTATTAAATGTTTCTTAAATTTGTCTTGGTAACATTGGATGTGAATAGCCATTCATCTTATTAAATGTTTCTTAAATTTGTCTTGGTAACATTGGATGTGAATAGCCATTCATCTTATTAAATGTTTCTTAAATTTGTCTTGGTAACATTGGATGTGAATAGCCATTCATCTTATTAAATGTTTCTTAAATTTGTCTTGGTAACATTGGATGTGAACAGTCATTCATCTTATTAAATGTTTCTTAAATTTGTCTTGGTAACATTGGATGTGAATAGCCATTCATCTTATTAAATGTTTCTTAAATTTGTCTTGGTAACATTGGATGTGAATAGCCATTCATCTTATTAAATGTTTCTTAAATTTGTCTTGGTAACATTGGATGTGAACAGTCATTCATCTTATTAAATGTTTCTTAAATTTGTCTTGGTAACATTGGATGTGAATAGCCATTCATCTTATTAAATGTTTCTTAAATTTGTCTTGGTAACATTGGATGTTAATAGCCATTCATCTTATTAAATGTTTCTTAAATTTGTCTTGGTAACATTGGATGTGAATAGCCATTCATCTTATTAAATGTTTCTTAAATTTGTCTTGGTAACATTGGATGTGAATAGCCATTCATCTTATTAAATGTTTCTTAAATTTGTCTTGGTAACATTGGATGTGAATAGCCATTCATCTTATTAAATGTTTCTTAAATTTGTCTTGGTAACATTGGATGTGAATAGCCATTCATCTTATTAAATGTTTCTTAAATTTGTCTTGGTAACATTGGATGTGAATAGCCATTCATCTTATTAAATGTTTCTTAAATTTGTCTTGGTAACATTGGATGTGAATAGCCATTCATCTTATTAAATGTTTCTTAAATTTGTCTTGGTAACATTGGATGTGAACAGTCATTCATCTTATTAAATGTTTCTTAAATTTGTCTTGGTAACATTGGATGTGAATAGCCATTCATCTTATTAAATGTTTCTTAAATTTGTCTTGGTAACATTGGATGTGAATAGCCATTCATCTTATTAAATGTTTCTTAAATTTGTCTTGGTAACATTGGATGTGAATAGCCATTCATCTTATTAAATGTTTCTTAAATTTGTCTTGGTAACATTGGATGTGAATAGCCATTCATCTTATTAAATGTTTCTTAAATTTGTCTTGGTAACATTGGATGTGAATAGCCATTCATCTTATTAAATGTTTCTTAAATTTGTCTTGGTAACATTGGATGTTAATAGCCATTCATCTTATTAAATGTTTCTTAAATTTGTCTTGGTAACATTGGATGTGAATAGCCATTCATCTTATTAAATGTTTCTTAAATTTGTCTTGGTAACATTGGATGTGAATAGCCATTCATCTTATTAAATGTTTCTTAAATTTGTCTTGGTAACATTGGATGTGAATAGCCATTCATCTTATTAAATGTTTCTTAAATTTGTCTTGGTAACATTGGATGTGAATAGCCATTCATCTTATTAAATGTTTCTTAAATTTGTCTTGGTAACATTGGATGTGAATAGCCATTCATCTTATTAAATGTTTCTTAAATTTGTCTTGGTAACATTGGATGTGAATAGCCATTCATCTTATTAAATGTTTCTTAAATTTGTCTTGGTAACATTGGATGTGAATAGCCATTCATCTTATTAAATGTTTCTTAAATTTGTCTTGGTAACATTGGATGTGAATAGCCATTCATCTTATTAAATGTTTCTTAAATTTGTCTTGGTAACATTGGATGTGAATAGCCATTCATCTTATTAAATGTTTCTTAAATTTGTCTTGGCAACATTGGATGTGAATAGCCATTCATCTTATTAAATGTTTCTTAAATTTGTCTTGGTAACATTGGATGTGAATAGCCATTCATCTTATTAAAGATCTGCGTAAAGATTTGCCTTGGGTGTGCGTCGTTTTGATTTGCTCACATGTCGAGGATTGTTATTTTGATGTTCATTCTGGCCCGGAATGGTAGCATCTGTTAGGGTCCCATATATAGAATTTGTCCCGGGCACGACATTAAACTGTCCCGGGCACCACCGGACAAGGTGTTCGTCCCATCCCTTTCTCCTCACCTGGAAATTAATCTTTCCCTGTCGTATCACCGTTTCTTCGCTGTCTGCACTATTTACTAAGCTTATTGACCACTTATACGGCATAATCTCGTTGGCATATTAGTTCCTGTTAGACCACCGAAGTTAAGCAACGTTGAGCCTGGTCAGTGCTAAAACGGGTGACCTGTATGTGCTCTCCGCTTATCTCAGCATGGTTTCCAGTCGTACTGGACCTCTCCTTATCACTGGGCTCAAGCAATGCCGATTCAGAAGAGGTGTGGTTAATGATTGCACAACCCTTGCCTCACAAATTACACGAGCAGCTACCCTTAAAGGCAGTATCCATTGTCTTTCGAGACTGAACGGAGGTGACGATAAACCACTTAAGTTCTCTCCCTATGCCTCTGTCTTTCTGTCACTCTCTTCTCTCTCTCTCCCTCTAACCGTCCTTGGGGAGGTGACTGTGGCTAAGTGGTTAAAGATACAGAAAAGAACTCCAACTAGAAATATATTGGGGAAAGGAATGCCAACATTAATGCCGTCGTCCGACATTAACCTGGAAAATTCCATTTTTTTTTTTCATTTTCACACTTTTGCACCGATTTATCCCGGCTAAAACCCAAATATAAAGTTTCGCATGGGTTCGAATACCGTATATATTAAGTTTCATATCTATAGACCAAAAACTTTTGAAGATGAATGCATTTGCACGACCTATATATAACAAAATTGTATTTTCTTTTTAAACAAATAAAAAAAAATTAAATATAAATATCAATGCACAAATTTATGGGAGTATATATTATCCCCGGGTGAAAGCGACAGGATACAATAGGTTCATATCACCTATATATCAAGTTTCAAGTCTGTAGACCAAAAATTAAAATAGTTGTTTGGTAGAAACCATTCTCAGAGAGACAGACAAAGTTCCTTATATATATATATATATATATATATATATATATATATATATATATATATATATATATATAAAGCTGAATGTCTGTGTGTGTATATGTGTGTGTGTGTGTGTCTGGTCACGAATAGGCTCCTATATGGTTGACTATTTTAAAAAACTGATTACATATAATGGTTAAAGATGTATCGAGACACAGGAATGGGTATGTTTGATCTGGCAGAACGGTGGTTCATTAAAATTGTGGGGTCTGCGTTCGCGCCTGGTCCACAAAGTATGGAAATAAAAAATTTAAAAATTAAAAAAAAAAAGTTTACGAATGTTTTTGATAGAGATGTACATAAGAATACTTTGATAAGTATATTTTAACTTAAATAGGGATGGTATAATAAAATTGTGATGTCTGCGTTTGCGCATGGCCTCCATAGAATGAAAATAGGCACACACTTTAATAAAGACTTTTCATATCTATCTGTGTAAGTATACTTTGATAATTATGTTTCAGTTTGAAGAAATATGGTATAATTAAATGATGGGTTGTTTGTTCGCACCTGACCTCCATAGAATGGACATATGTCACAAAGTTTTACAAGGTGTTTTAATATAGATCCACAGAATATTGTGATAAGTGTTTCAGTGTGAACAGGTATGGTATAATAAATTATGGGGTTTATCTATTTTATTTTTACTTTTATCATATTTTGCTTTGGTTTTGATACCCCCAAATTCAACCCAAATTTACAACCCTTCCTTTTCATACCCTATCATACTTTCATAAATCAGAGTCCATTTTCTGTAGGCTGTTTTCGAACCCAGTCAACGACGGGTACTTTTGCTAAGTGAATTAGAACAACAGTCTAAAGAGCAGAGATCATTTTTAATGTATTAGTAAATTCATTAATACAATTAAAATAAAAGAAAAACAGTGTTTGGGGGGGTACACAGTGATCACCACTTATCAAGGCCCGGAAGCCACTCAGGGATAAGGGTTATTGCAAGTACATTACGTTAGTGTGGAGATTTGATGAAGTTTTACTTAAGGGGGTGGTTCATTAGGAATTTGTTAACGTTGGACTTGAACACATCCAAGTTGTAGTCCGGTGGGAAGCAGGCAGACGGAACAGAGTTGTAATGTAGATATATAATAAGCTCGATATGCATAGAAATCCTAAAGCTGTTTTAATATTTACTATGGTGATTGATAATTCATAATTAAAAATTAAAAATCGGTTTCACAAGGAAGAGCAGACAAAATCAATAAATTATACGATCATTTCGGAAACGATGTTTTTATTGAGACGGACAATAAGTCTTGGACAATAATTTCATCATTTGATTTAATAAAACAAAGTCTCCTCATCAGCAAGATTAGTGGGTAGGGGTTTAAAGACACTAGCATTTTTTAAGTAAGGCAGATATATCTTTTAATGGTCCGCCTTTAAAGCTCGTAAGTATCATCGTTAATGCATTCGTTAGGATGTTAAATTTAACATCCCAATGAATCCATTAACGATGGCACATACGTGGTAACGTCGCCAGCTGTGAATGCTACAGTTTTACTTTCAGTTTCGATTCTAGCTGATAACACCCAAATATTTTTATTTTTAAATCACGGCTCTATAATAATATATACGAAATCTGGAAAAATTAAAATATCATATTCAGGCGGATTTTACACCCGGGCAATGTCGGGCGCTCCCCCCGCTAGTGTGTATATATGCATGTATGTGTAAAATGTATTATAACTTTTTTAGCGACTGCTGTATCTAATCGTTTCGCTTACACGTCATATATGTATGTATTTATGTGTATGTGTATACATATGTATACGCATGTACCAACATGTATGTATCTATATATGTATGTACGTATATTTATGCATATGTATATGGATGTGTATATATGTATATTTATACATAGTTGTGCATATATGTATGTGTGTATATATATATATGTCTCTATATGTATGTATATATATATATATGTATGTGTGTATGTTTACGTGACTGTGTCTATATGTATGCATATATATATATATATATATATATATATATATAAATATATATATATATATATATATATATTTATATATATTTATCATATACTAGGAGTTTAGATTTGCTTTGCTCGGGCCCCATGTACTGTTCCTAACTTTATGTGTATATATTAATATATATATATATATATATATATATATATATATATATATATATATATATATATATATATATAAACTACTTCATTTACTCACATAAATTTAATATACGAAAGTATAGATTTATGCGTAAACTTTAAGTATTTACTTCAAAAGTGCTCAATACGTAGGTAGAGCTAGTTAGTAATTTATAAAATAGATATGGCGATTAAGCTACACTGAATATTCGGCGTTTCATCCACTCTGGGATTCGTCAGGCTTATGCGCGAATTCTGTGGTTGTTTATCGTTTTTATATGGTCCTCTTCTGTTGAGGATTTTAGTTAGCCAATCAGCTGATTGGCTAACTAAAATCCTCAACAGAAGAGGACCATATAAAAACGATAAACAACCACAGAATTCGCGCATAAGCCTGACGAATCCCAGAGTGGATGAAACGCCGAATATTCAGTGTAGCTTAATCGCCATATATATTTTATAAATTACTATATATATATAAATATATATATATATATATATATATATATATATATATATATATATATATATATATTAAAAAGTTTGCATCATGTCCAGGTGACCTACATCTAAAATTTCAAGTGTTTAGACCGGAAATTGGCGGAGGAGTTTGTTCGTCTTGTCAGCCAAATTTTCGCATAATAACTGATTAGAAAGCTTTCTGCATGTCTGAATATCCTTTATGTAAAATTTCAAATGTTTAGAAGAAAAATTGGTTGAGTGATTTGGTAGAGACCGCAGATGTCAATGTTTTAAAAACTTTGATTCCTTAACATTTATTGTTTTGGGCTCAAATCAAATTAAAAAATTTGATCCATGTCCAAGTAACCTATATCTAAAATTTCAAGTCTTTAGACCCAAAATTGGCGTAGGAGTTTTGTATAGTTTTCAAATATAAGATTGTTGAACTTTTACCGATTTAAAAGATTTTCCCAAATCTCAATACCCCTTATGTTAAATCTCGAGTCTGTTGACTGAAAATTGAAAGAGTAGTTTACTAGGGAAATGTACAAATACAGACACACACAAAGACAGACAATTTCACGTTTATACATATATGTACATATAAATATACACACACATACATACATATATATATATATATATATATATATATATATATATATAAAATGACGTTTACATATATATAATATAAATCGTTGGTACATCACACTTCATTTACTTATGTCAATTATTAAATATGACAGTAGGTGGCGATAGTTCAAATGTTTCCTAATTAGGCAATGCACCCATCAACGTGAAATTAAGCAGGTATGCAAATAATTGACATTTAAAATGCAAAGCAAAGAAAAATTAAAAGAGTGGAACACACACATGAGAGCGATGAGTTTTTAATGCGTTTGGATGGTAATTAACAACAGCCTTTTCTATTTGTGAAACATTCGCCTATAATAGCAGTCCGTGAAATACAAATGTTCTGTTTTATATTGCATACATAAAGGAGAATGCTTCTTACCATATTTCAGACTCGGACAGGTGCAAACGTTAAGTACAACGAAATTTATACATGAAGATAACTTGACAAGTGACGACCTATAAACAAATATGTAGAAGATGCAATAATTAAGTACACATTTTAATAATAATTTATTTTCTAACATGAACGCATATGATTATTAAGAGAAACATGGGAGAGATTTTGCCCTCTCATTGATATGTACTACGATCGAACTCCATTACACCTAAGTAATTTATTCAGTAAGGTATATTATTTCCGTTTCTTTAGTTGCCAATCCGACATATATGCACTTGTAGTATAAATCTATCACATTTTCTAACATTAATGTATATAACTTACGAACTACTTTTAAATATTCACGGTTACTTATAACTTACAGCAAATATCGATGAAAAGAAAGACTTCCGTGCAACGCCAACTTGTGTATGTTATGTAAAAAAAACTTTTAAAATATGTACGTCGAGGGGGCACAAGGGCAACGATTTCACGAGAGCACATTTCATTCAAATACTTGTACAGCAGGCACAGAGATGCAACATTGCGGCGATGGGACAGGGGTTGGAGCTTAGTTGACAAAGTGGGACCTATTAGATTGAAGACTCTTTTTTGGATCATATCCAAGAGGGAGAGACTAGTGGTAAGTGCACCAGCCCAGAGGTGGTAACAATTCTCCAGTCATAGGAAAATGGTTGCCTTGTAGAGGTACAGGATACTCTCAGGAGTGAGTAGTCTCTTGTATGATATCTTTGCCTATGATGAGTTTATTTGAATTCCCTCGTGTAGACCGAGCGTTAAATATTTTTAGTGACAATCAACTATTATACCCAGCGTGAATAAATCAATGTTTGTTTTCCTAAACTTTTTTTCTATATACATTAACTAGCCTGGGTGACTGGCGTTGCCCGGGTGTTTGGGGTTGTGTGTTGAGCAAAAAAAAAAAAGTGGTAATAGGCAGGTAGGCTCCAACCCGTACCACGAAAAGAACGTGAACAAAAACGTGACGTCTTTGCTGTTACGCCCATCGCCAAACCGAAAGTGACGTAAGTTTAAAATAAGGGTAGTCAATCGAAAAAAGGAGATGACTTTCGAAAATATCGGCGAAAAACGCGACCCCTCCCTATAGAAAAGTGCCCAGTTGAGGGTGAAGGAATTAATGTTTTTAGCCAATTTTTCGGTACTTGTCTATATATATATATATATATATATATATATATATAATTTGTGTGCGTAGAGGGTAATCTCCTCAGGTCATTATGAATTTTCGAGTATATATTCTAGTGTACATGGTAGGTACAATGAGCACACAATGTTTGATTCATTCTACTAATCAGGACGTTCCTCCTTACTCACTCCCTTAAAAGAAAAAAAAAACATTTAAAGAATTATGAAAAAAAAAAATTGCTCTATATCAGAATTATATTATAGAGTTATATGAGTGAATATTGTTTTAAAACGATAGGTGTGTCTGTTATCATCAATAATTTCTGTGGCAAGTAAGATCCTTATCTATTAAATTAATCATTATTGAATAATGGAATATGCATTCTCGGCAACAGGGTGAGTTACATGGTTAGATTATAATTGTCATTATTCGTTTATTGTAAACTTCACCATTTAAAGGGGTGACACTGAAACCGTCTTATAGCTCTCAAAAATAAATAAATAACTAAATAAATAACTAAATAAATAAATAAAATAAAATAAAAACGAAGAAGAAAGGAAAGAAAACGGGTAAAATTTAAAAGTAATGCTACTGTTGTTGCTTATACCCGTCTCGTGGCGGGTATTCTACTCGCTTATTTATATTCAAATAGATTTTAACATATGTAATTTATTCTGACTGCTTCCGAATAGTATCCACACTGACTATAGTAATATTCTGATAACCTTATCCTTGGACTGAGGCGGCCCCCTTCCCCTACACAGGAATGCCGACAGATACGTCCTGGATTACTTTCGCGCCCTTTCAAAATTCCATCTCGAGAAGCACGTTAAATTGCCTTCATGTTTAACCTTGCAGGTGCGAGAAAAGTTTGTTTGTTTTTTTTTTGTTTTTGTTTTACGACATATCAACTCTTTTCAGGTTATTTAATGCCGAATCCAGTGATTTTGAAGAACACTTTTTTAATAGAGTATATTTGTTTTTGTTTTTTTTTTTGTTTTTTTTAAGTCGGTTTCTATTTAACCCATAGTTGGGACGCTAACAGGTACTACCACTCCGGGTCAGAGTGGACCTGGGAGCAATGGCAATTAAAGGGTGGCTCCACACTCCCCAAAGCCCGCAAGCTGGGGCCTCACCATCGGATATAGTTTAAGGTCATATATGTGAGAAAAGGGTCACATGGTGATACTGTAGCGGTTCACAGCCCTTTTATGATGCTGTTATATAAATGCGAAATATGCAGAGAGTGAGAGAGAATTGTGCAATATCAGGACTTTCTGTTTGACTAACAGAATTAGGTAATGCCCATCTCTGCGGAATTTTAGTTGGTTTTCTCTGAAACTTTCTTCGTCCGATGTATTTTTATCGTTTCGGGTGGTTACCACGATTCTGCGGAATTTATTCATGCTAGTGAATGAAATTCCACAACTCATATATGAGAAAATTGTATTTTCTTTTTAAATAAATAGAAAAGAGGCTTGCCTTTTTTCTGTTGTTCTTGGACTTCGGACCGGAATCAAAGTGTAGTATCTGTTCCGGCATATACTGCAAGCAAAGACCATATGTGGGGGCAACCCCACATATAAGACCTTGGTCAATATAGGGGCAACCTTCATACCAATTGTCACTATCTCGCTCCCATTTCCCACCCATCGGACGTTGTCCCCTTCCCCCCTCCCTCTCTCTCCACATTAAAAAACTCCACATATAAGACCTTGGTCAATGTAGGCGAAACCTTCATACCAATTTTCACTATCCAGCTCCCCTACTCCCCGGGGAGTTGGTCCCCATTTCCCCTTCACTCCTCACATTAAAAATCGGCCTTGTGCCTAATTTGCTCGGTGGGAAGCAAATAAATACCTTGCCTTTTTCTGTTGTTCTTGGCTTTCGGGCCTGGATCAAAGTGTAGTATCTGTTCTGCAGATGCTGCACTTAAGATAATGTGTACCAGTCAATGGAGGGGAACCCTCTATGCTGGGACAATTATTATTTATGGTAACCAGAGTCTCCCATTTTGCCTACTTTTAGGGGAGCTGGTTTTTACCTCACATTAAAAACGGCCTTGTGCCTAATTTTCTTTGATGGGGAAGCAAATAAATACATTAAATAAATAGAAAAGAAGGTTTTTAATATGAATATCAATACACACAAAAGAAAAACGAATTTATCGGAGTATATATATATATATTCTTGTTTGGTTCCGTTCCTCGAATCTGAGCCTTAATGAGAAGGTTGTATTAGGTTCCATGCCCTCTGTTAATTGTGCAGACTCTCCTTGATATACACACTCTGCGACACCTACGACAGGGGAATACCTAGAAAGAGGAGCCCTGGGCAGATGCTTTGGTTTTTCTACGTTTGTCCTCTGCGGCCCTTCTGTTGATCTCGAAAACTGCAGTTCTTCGCTCGGACGATACCCTCCAATTTTCCCTGTCTTTGATCTTGCTTTCCCAGCCCTTCTCTGGAATGTCAACTGCGCACAGCTGTCATCTCAGGCGATCTTTGCCTCTGTCCAGTTTGTCCTGGCACAATTCGTCATAGAAAACGACTTTGAGCAGCCTCGTGTGCTCCATTCGAGAAAGTGTGTATATATAGTTCCGTATAATACTTGCTATTTATAAACCCTAATAACCCCCCACTAGGGAAGGAGATAATGAATGGGAGGATTATTTCATGACACCATAACAGATACTACACTACTGTCTTAAAGATGAATAGTGCATGAGAAGATGGTATCATACACAGCGAACATATACAATTGGGTAAATATCCGCGTTTCTATCGCTGAGCGCGCAGATTGAATAAACGCAGCGCATTTGGAATGTGGCTAAGCATCTATAAAAAAGGGCTCGGTCTGTCGGTTTGTCCACCATTCAGTTTGAATTAGTTTTGTCATCGCTACGCGCGCTGATCTAATGGACGGAAGTACGTTAGGGATATAGTTTTTATGTATTAAAAAGGAAAAAATCGTATTTATTTTTCTGTTTTTCGTTTTTGCAATATTTTAGTGTGATCCTTGACATGAAAGTCTTTTTTTATTTTTGTTAACTTGCCTCCCCACGAAGACAGTTGAAGATGAGGTCGGTTTTTAATGTCGAGGGAACCCAGCTCCCCCAAAAGGGGCACTTTTGTTTGTAACAAAAATAAAAATAAATCTTCCAGTCATGAAGGATTTCTCCTCAATTAACCGAAACCAAAGAAGTGTAGTGCCGCATCTGAAGAACAGATATAACACTTTGATCCTGGCCCGAAGGCCAAAACAACGGAAAGAAAGCAAGTCTCTTTTTTGTGAAACTATTACGGTTCCTGTTACTGTGACAATGTTTATTTTCTATGACCCCCCCCCAACAATACGTTTACCAACCAGTTATCATTAGCCCACCGATATTAAGCAACGCTGAGCCTGATCAGTACCAGATGGGTGTCCACTTGGGAATACCAGGCGCTGTATGTAGGAGGACGCCGACACCTCCTTGCAAGAACTGCAAAAACCTAACGCCGTTATCTCCACTGACCGGGATATACATGCTACTGACGACCGCTTGTGATTTTCATATTCCCTTGACACTTTATCCTTCGGAGAAAGTCGGTTTAATCCGCCTAGGGTGAATGGTGCTGGCATATATACCCCACCTCTAACTGTTCTTTTCTGAAAGTTGCGAAATTCTTCTCTTTCGCAATACCCGACAAGCTGACAATTCTAGGAATGTTCGTATTACTTGGAGAAGCGAAGATTTCAGAACTGCTATGACAGGTCTGATTTACAGTTAATCGATCATCCGCTAATGTTTTTGTCTCGAAATCCTTCGTGTCAGACGGGAGGTAGATCGTGGGTGGGGATGGCAACACCAGTTGGTATTCCATCTTCTTGGCACATGAGGGCCCTTCCCTGCACACGCAGCTGTACTATGAACCATTCTTAGAGAAAGGTTAAATAAGCCTCATGACACCCGAAGGAAGAAGAAAAAAAAGTTCATTAAGTACGTTTATGGTATTTTACATCAACAGGAAATGTAATAATTTTCTACCAAAAGAAAAAACTTTTTTTTTTTCGTTTGTAACTTCAACAACAAAAAAATAACACATAAGAGAAGCACATATCTGAGATATAACAATTATACGAGCGGTGTTCCAAAATTAATGCCTCCTTTTTTTATTCAGCCCGAACGGATCTGAGGGATTGCGAATGGCAACGTTATGGTGACTGAACTGATACGTTCATGACTTGAAAGTTTCGTCGTTCCGGTGGAGATATTTACGGTTTGAGACTCTAAGAAAGCTCCACCAGTCATGGGCATGCGTCAGAAACAGAGATACGTCATTGTGTAACAGTGCGTAGATGTTCATATGGTAGCAGCAGCAGCAACACCACCCAAAGTATGCAAATGACCGAGCTGTGTGCTAGGTGACGTCACAGCGAGGAAGAAGGAAAGAAAAAGATTATAAAAAAGAAAACCGTATGCGAGAAGGTGAGAAATAGACGTTTTACTCACGTGGCCCAAGAGCAACAGGGAAAGACATATCCTAAACATAACCAGACAAACATAGAATACCACGCGTTTGACACGGCAGAGTTTTGTTAAACACATCGGAGTGCGAGAAGATATTTGAACAAGAATCAAGGCGTTATTCTTCAAGAACCTATAAATAAATGTTCTTTCCTTGTCTTTGTTTCCTTGCGACTGTCTGCGTACAACGTGTGGGTGCCGAGTGTTGACATGTAACGATTACGTTACAATTGAATTCCTGGCAAATGTACATTGAGAATGGTGGTGACTATATAGAAAAATAAATTCTAGAACACAAAAGATCTCTTGTTTTAATGGTACTACTCCTGTCTGTGTAACTCTTCAACTTTTTTATTTAAAAATAGAAAGCTTTGTTTATGGAATGACTCTCGTATTTTATCATAGAATTATAACGTCTATATAAATTTGATATTGTTTGACAATATATTTGAACTAGGTTGCTGTTATTTTGTAATACGGGGTTTTTTTTACATAGGCATCACCACATTATCAAGGCCAAGAGGCCACTCAAGGATAAGGGTTAAAGAGTGTACATTAGAAATTGGACAAGATAGTAATCATTAGTAATGAAAATTTGGTAAATTTGATAACTTATATGGAACGGATCATCAAGAACTTATTTACGTTAGACTTAAAGACAACCATATTGTAGTCAGCCGGAAAGCAGGAAAACGGAAGACAATTCCACAGGCGTGCAGTTCTAAGAAAGAAGCTCTGTTCATGGAATCTACGTTTAGGTTTAGGCACAGATAAAGAGTGGGGGGAATTTTTGATAGTGTTTTCAGCTAGATGAGTGTTTCTTGTGAAAGTTTGGCGAGGGGGGACCATAGATTGAAGCTCAGTCGAACACTTTCCATGAAAATAACGATACATCAGAGACAAACTCGCAACATCTCTTCTGTGAGATAGAGGTTGCAAGGAAGAGAAAAGGACATCTCCTACGAGGCTACGAAGTCTATTTTGAACTCTCCCCTTTTAATCCTTTGATGACGGAATACAAGCAAAAAGTCGTAAGGTTTATTCACAAATGAGACTCGAAAAACGCAAAAGGCATTTCCCCACTTACTTTATATATGTTGCGATATTTTTCTCACACTCGGACGTTTTCTGATCACCTCTCGTATCTATCCCATTGTTTGTTTTTGTGTATGCATTAATTAACCTACAAATAACTTTGTTTTGTTTTTTAAAATTTCACCATATTATACACGAATTACATAAATGTATTTTCCACTAAATTTGAAATCTAAACCTCGGTCGATTTTCATCAGAATAAGTATCACCTCCCACCATTTACCCAAACCCTAAATCTGTTGGAATTTTCGGTCCAGAAGGTACCTTACTCTATCTGGATTTATAGTCACGGACTCCAAAATCAACAGAGATTAGACCGTTCCTGTAATGACCTTATTTCTGTTGATTGCAGCGTAATGATAGATATATGCAGTTCTAGGAAGTTCACCCTCCCAGGCTTTGCCTTCTCTCTTTGAGAAGGTGTTCGTTTATTGCTAATCGCCTAAGGCGCCCTTACTGGGGAATGCCGACAGGGCTGTCCAGGCACTTTTAGCTGGTCAGAATTCCTCTCTTCAAAGGCGCTGACTTCTCAATTTCATTTTCCGACTCTGGTATCAAAGTTCTTGCAGTGAGAGAGAACTTAATACCCTCTACCTGTATGTCAACTACGTCCTGAGAGGAGTACTGTTACCACATCTGGGGAAGGAGCTGTTTTTCTACCTGGACAGGATAAAAAATCCGACTTCAAAATCTGTTGGGCAGTGTCCTTTTCTCCTTCCTGCTACCTCTTTCTCAAGGAAGAGACGTTGCGAGCTCATCTCTGCTCTATTGTTATATTCAATGACAGGTGCTCGACTGAGCTTCGCTCTATGATTCATCACTGTAAGGCATTCGTGACACACATTCTTACTCCCTGTCTGTGCCTAAAACTGAACGAAAATTTAATGAACAGAATTTTTCCCCCAGAACTTCTCGTCTGTGGAACACAATACTGCGGAGCTGCTTTCCAGCTGATTATAACATAGTCGTTTTCAAGTCCAACATAAACAGAAATTGAAATGACCAGTTAAGAATCGTGAGATCAGTTCTTGAAACAAGAAAAATATAAAATTAGAGACATCTTTGAATTTTTTTGTTTCAAGTGAATGACGTCATCTCTGTGTGACAGCATCATAGTTTAATATTTTATATATATATATATATATATATATATATATATATATATATATATATATATATATATATATACTGCTGATCCAAAATTCAAGAACACTGAAAAATCTTTAAACAGACATCCTTTTTTTAAGAACAGATTTTAAACTCTTCCCACTTAAGGTTACCAATACCACAGTCCAAAAGGTTATGGAAACAAAAAGGTACATTCCAAAGATTTATTTTGAAAATTTGAATTTTTATTAAATTAGGCTTTTTACACATGAACAAAATTATAAGACCAAGGGTATAAATGGTTAGATTTATGATAATGCTAATGTTTTTAGTTCAGTTAGAGATTAGCAATCACTGTGTAAAGGTCTTACCATGCCTAAAGCAAGAAAACTAACCGAAGTTGAGCCCTCTCGAATTCTAGGATTCCATAAGCAAAGTTTGTCACAGCGAGCGATAGCAGCTACGGTAAATCGCAGTAAAACTGTTATTTGCAACTTTTTAAAGAATATTGAGAATTATAGAAAAGCAAAATCCTTTGGTAGCCCCCCCCCCCTCAAAAAAAAAATTCTCCTGCAATGAGTAGGAGAATCAGACAGGTTGTTATGAATGATAGAGGACTTTCTTCTAGTCAAATAAAGACGGTTACAGATGCCGACTGCAGTCCACTAACCATGAGACGACACTTACAATAAAAAGGCATGATAAATAAAAAGCATAAACAAATTCCTCGATTGCTTCCACGTCACAAAGTGGACTGCTTAAGATTTGATCGTGAATACCAAATCTGGGACATTGAGAAGTTAAAGAAAGTTCAGTTTTCTGACGAGAAAAAAATTCAATTTAGATGGTCCTGATAGTTTCTAGCGATATTGGCATGCAAAAACATGTCCCTTGAAATTTTTTCCACACATCATAGTAGTGGAGGGTCCATAATGATATGGAGTGTCTTTTCTTACAGAGACGATGGAGCTCCAGGTGGTGCAGGGTCGTCAGACAGCAGCTGGTTATGTTAGTATGCTACAAAAAGCATCTTTGATGATGGAGGGCAATCGTTTGTGTGGGGATGGATGGTTATTCCAACAGGATAATACTGCAATCCACACTGCAAGACGAACCTTGAGCTTTCTACAGGAAAATGGAGTCCATCTCTTGGGACACCCTGCATGGTCACCGGACTTGCACCCAATTGAAAATGTTTGGGGATGGATGACAAGAGAGGTTTATCGAAATAGCAAACAATATTTAACAAAAAATGAACTTCGTGAAACGATCTTCAGAAACTGGAGCAGGATCCCCCGCACCTTATTGGAAATTCTTATTTCTAAACTGCCCCCAAAAAATTTTGAAGTCATCAAAAGCAGGTAGAACTCATAATTAATTTTGATTGTTGAATGTTTTTCATGATAGAATTTTTGACACTGGTCTTATAATTTTGATCATGTGTAAAAAGCCTAATTTAATAAAAATGTAAACTTAAAAAAATAAATCTTTGGAATATAGCTTTTTGTTTCCAAAACCTTTTAGATTGTAGTATTGGTAACTTTAAGTCGGCAGAGTTTAAAATCTATCCTAAAAAAAAGGTTTTTTTAACAGATTTTTA